>NC_056725.1:1240482032-1240857032 GCF_019279795.1 Protopterus annectens
GGGACTGCTCCCAGGTTTCTGACATCCAGAAGAGGTATAAGCCTTCTGCTGTTCCCCCTGCCTTGTCTGCCCTGCTGGATACCTTTGTAGCTGCTTCTTTGGCTCCTGATTCCCAACCTCCTGCCCCTAAGAAGCCTGACCGCTTTTATAAAGTGCCTGAGTCTTTCAGATTTCTTTGTGTCCCTCTTCTGACCCAGCGGTGATCTCTGTCTCTGCTGATAAACCCTCCAGTCTTTTGCCTTTTTCCAAGCATCTTCCCTCTGACAAGGATAGTTGTGCTATGGAGAGGCCGGGGAAGAAGGTCTATACTTCTGCTTTACTGGCATTTCACACCGTAAGCCATCAAACTTATGTAACCAGGTATATTTTATCCCTTTTTTTCTCAGCTTGGAGGCTGTCTGACCTGCCTGATTCTAAGGCTAAGTCCACTGCTCTTTCTGTGATGGGATCCACGTCTCGGGTAGCTTTTCACTTCATCAAGTGTAGCTATGATGCTGTTATTGTCTTCATCTTAAGGCTTTGCCTGGTCATATTAAGGCTACGCTTCTTTATGATCTTTGAATAATCAGAATATTTTTGGTAGTCCAGTAGCTGATCTATTTAAGACCTTACAGGATCAAGGCAAGCTTATATAGGATTTTAAACAGATTTGTCTCTCTCATTTCTAGATTTCCGAGGAATTGTCCTGCTAAAACTGCTTTTGTTTGTAGACACCCTCATCAAGTATGAAGGTTCCTAGGCATGTTTTTTTTTTCTGACAAACTCATTCACACACCTAGACCTCAAAAACCTTCTTTTCAGGACAGGTCTGCTTCCATCTGACATTTTGCCCTCCTTTCCCCACAGCCAGGTTCCCTTGTCTCTCAGACTTTCTCTTTCTCTCCCTGTTTGGCAACATGATTGTCAGACTCTTGGCTTCTGTCAGTCATCCACCAAGGCTACTTTGTCTGGAAATCCCTTCCCTCTTTTTTGGGCATTCCCCAACCCCCTTTAGAACAAATTGTCCATTTTATTTCAGGTGTAATGCAGGGTTTACTGGATCAAGACACCATTCAACCTGTTCCAGAGGCCCCAAGGGGAGTACAGGGCTTATTCCAGTATGTTTCTGGTCCCCAGAAAGGAGGGATCCTGGAGGGCTGTTTTAGACTTTTTCTTACTAAATACTCTGCTCAAGGTACCTAACTTCAGGATGCTTTCCCTTCAGACACTGATGTTCATCGTGTTTCACTATTGCAGTCCATTACACTAGGGTTATCCTGCTGGCAGGCAACCCATAGTCGGCCCGAGTTCCAAAGTCTTGGTCCGGCGTCGGTTGCTGTCGCCTCTTCCCTGACGTCAGTGCGCCAGGGGTATAAAAGTTGCAACCAACGCCATTTTCTTCAGTCTTTCTTGCCGCGCAGTGCCCAAAGCATAAGCAGTTCGCAAGTGCCAGTCGGCCGACTCCTGAGATTTTCAAAATTGAATTTCAGAGCCAAAGTCTTCAATAAAGCTAAGTACCTCGTTGGGGAAACTTTTTCTTGCTCCAGTCCGATGTCATTAAAAGTTAATAATTGTATTTCTTGTGGGAAGCCAAATACCTCATAAGGACTTTCACTCTTACTGCATTCCTTGCCTAGGCCCTGACCACGACGTTACTAGTTGTCGGTTTTGTGCTAGATTCAATAAACGCACTATTAAACGTCGGTTTGATTTTGCTTTACATTATTTTGGACGAAGATTTAATTATATAATGCCGTCGGTATAACCGACGACCGCAATGTATAAAAAACGCAAAGACGAAGAAAAAGACAGGCATCCGAGGTCCAAAACTGACGACAAAGCCTCTTCTAGGCCAGTCACCGGTTCTCAGTGAGGTGCTTTTGCAGCCCCTGACACCCGCTACCTTAGAGCCACAGGCCACAACCGACAACCATGTGGAGACACCAAGGCCTGTGGAAACTCAAGGTATTGGGCCTACTGAAAATGTTCCCTCAGATGGGTCCGGAGCCGCTGAGCAGGCACCGGCTTCTGAGGTTGTTTTCAGACCTTCACAGCTTACAATTAAAGGTACTACAGCAGCAAAGGCAAAGTCAAAAACTCCATTAAAGACAAAGAAACAAGTGCAGCATTCTCCAGAACAGTCATCCATGCCAAAGAAACAGATGCTTAAAATGGCCGAAGACCTTATTACTTTAATCAGGGTCTCCCATCCCCCTCCTGATAAAAGGCCTAGGCAAGACACTGATTATGATTCCTCTGATCAGGTTTCCATTTCTTCTGACTCTTCCTCTGACCAGGGCTATTCTCTCCCTCCCTATGAGGACTCTGATGCTGAAGAGTCCATTCCTTCGGCCTCACCGCCTGAGATTTACTCTTTTGGGGAAACCCTACACACCATGAGGGAGCATTTCCATTGGGAGAGCCAGGATTACTCAGAATCCAAGAAAAGGCTCAGAGATTTCCTTATATTGCCTCAGCACAGGCCCTTAGCTATCCCCCCTGTGCTTGATATTGTTGATGATGTTTTTTCTGAATCCAGTCTGTCTCCAGATTCTTTACCCCCTGCACCAGTAAAGCCAGACAGGTACTACAGGGTCCCTGACTCTCATAAATTTCTTTACAAAACCCTGCTGCAGACCCAGAAACTATTTCTCAGGGTCCTAAAGGGGTTAAAGCTTCCACTGCCAAAAATCATGTCCTCTCAGATAGGGATTCCAGAGCTCTAGACAGATGGGGGGGGGGAGTTTACACTTCTGCTACCTTAGCTGTAAGAGCCTTAAACTGTCAGTTTCACATGCTTAAATATCAGCAGTATCTCATGTCATTGTTAAAGCAGAAAATGGTTACAAATATAGAAGGTCCTGATACTAAAGAAATGCAGGATTTATTGCATGCAGTTGAACAAGTGGGAAAGCATACACTGCAATGTGGTTTTGATTCTTTAGAGGCTTCTTGCAGAGCTGCATTTACAGGCTCAGTTATTCGAAGACATGCTTGGTTGAAAGAACAAAGTTTACCTGTCCATGTTAAAATGAAATTGTTGATGCTCCACTACAGCATGATACTTTGGTGTTAAGGCAGAAGAAGTGTTAAAGAAAATGGAGGATAAAGCAAAGTCAGTGCAAACTGTGAAAGATTTCTTACAGGTTCAGCCACCTAGATTTAGCAGAAACTGGCCTTCAAAAAATTGGTCCTTTCCAGTGTCAGACAGGCCACAAAGAGGCAGATACAGATGCCCTAAAGGCAGATCTTAGCCCCAAGGCTCCTACAGACCCAAACAATAGGGTGCTTCAGCCCCCAAAGGAGGAGAAGACAAATCACAACCTTACAGGAAACAGTCACAGTGACTTCCCTCTCCAAATGCCAAGCTCTTACCAGTTGACAGCACCCCTAGGGGGAAGCTAGCACTTTTCTCAAAAAATTGGCACATGATCACCCAAGACCAGTGGGTGTTGAATATAGTTTCTCAAGGGTACAGGTTCCACTTCCACACGCTTCCAAAACCAAAAGGTATGCCAAACCTGCCACAAAACCAATGGGCAGAGGCACAAAAACAGATTGCTGCTCTTATGGATATGGGAGCTATTCAAACAGTTCCACAAGAAGAACAGGGCCAAGGCTTTTACTCACGACTTTTCCTAGTACCCAGAAAGGACAAAGCATGGAGACCAATACTAGACCTGTCAATCCTAAATACTTTCCTGGATGTTCCAAAATTCAAAATGTTAACACTACAACAACTCTTGCCCATGCTGGGCAAAGAGTCTTGGCTAGTTACTTTGGATCTCAAGGAGGCATACCTGCACGTCCCAATCAGGCAATCGTGCAGAAGATACCTCAGATTTATAGCAGGCTCAATGCATTATCAATTCTCTGCACTGCTGTTTGGCTTATCTACTGCGCCCAGGGTCTTCACAAAATGCCTGGCACCAGTAATTGCATTTTGCAGACAGAAATGAATTCAGATATATCCCTACTTGGACGACTGCCTTATTCAAGCAGACAGCAAAGACATTCTTCTAAAGCATCTGGCATTTGTAAAAAGATTGCTAATTTGCCTAGGGTACACAGTAAACGAAAAGAAATCAAAACTAGTGCCCTCTCAAGAGATAATATTCCTGAGTGCAAGTTTAAATACAACTACCCAGATGGCTTATCTCACGCCAGACAAACAAAGGCAACTGACTCATTACTTTCAAATGATGGCAACAAAGACCCAGCTCCCTGCAAGAAAAATTCTGCAGGCCCTGGGTTTCATGGCATCTTGCATTCTACTAATTCCATATGCCAAACTGCATATGAGGAAACTACAATGACATCTAAAAAGTGTTTGGACTCAGCATTGTCACAGCCTAGAGACAATCATTACCTTAATTCCCTGCCTACAACAGGAGTTTTGATGGTGGTCCCAGGTCTGTCACCACAACAAGGGACAGCCTTTCACCTTGCCTACAGCCAGGCAGACAATAACAATGGATGCATCGGATTATGCCTGGGGAGCACATATGGCAGGAAAATGTATTCAGGGCATGTGGCCCAAGGAACAGATGCATCTTCACATCAATCAAAAAGAGATGCTAGCTGTACAGAATGCCCTGACAGCCTTCAAGGACCTAATACATACAGGACAATTATTAATAAAGACTGACAATACCGCAGTTATGTGGTACATAAACAAGCAAGGGGGCACACATTCCTACCCCCTGTGCAGACAAGCCATGACTTTGTGGAACACAGCACTGACCTACCAGGTATATCTGCAAACACAATTCCTGCCAGGAACAAAAAATACACTGGCAGCCGAACTATGCAGAAATCTCATGGATCCTCACGAATGGAAGCTAAACCCACAAGTGTTCAACATGATAACAAGGGAATAGGGACGCCCAGACATAGATCTTTTTGCATCCCCTCACAATTACCAATTACAGAAATTTTGCACAAGGACTTCTCACTCTTAAGCATGGAAAGTGGATGCTCTATCTTTTAACTGGAAAAACCTGACAAGTCTACGCCTTTCCTCCGATGCCTGTTCTCACCAAGGTGCTTCTAAAAGTCAGACAAGAGAGGCCAAAAATGATCCTGATTGCCCCAGACTGGCCACGCCAGCACTGGTACCCAATCCTAAAGATTTTGTCCCAAGGCCCACCTTGGCCTCTATCTCAAATCCCTCATCTCCTGACACAGCAAAACAATCAGATTCTGCACAGTCAACTCAGAACCTTAAACCTGGCAGCATGACAGATAATGTAGCCACTCAGACTGCACCTGTCTCTAAAGCTGTTATGGATGTAATCTTGGAAGCTAGGAGACCCAGCACTAGGAAATCTTATGTGGGAAAATGGAAGAGATTCTGTGCTTGGAACCAGGCACAAGGACTCAACCCTCTGGTCCTTAGTATACCTCAGATTTTACAATACCTGACTGAGATGTTGGACAAAGGCCTATCTTTTTCTTCTATTAAAATTCATGCCTCTGCCATTTTAGCTCATTACAATACGGATCCTCCTATCTTTTCACATCCTCTTCTACCACAGTACCTCAGAGGGGCAAAGAATATAAGACCCCCTAGGAGAGCTCCAGTACCTACTTGGGACCTCAATTTTGTTTTAGAAAAACTAACACTGCCTCCATTTGAACCAGCCAGCACAGCTGACCTAAAATTCTTGTCATGGAAAACTGCTCTACTCCTAGCAATAACTTCAGCAAGAAGAGTTTCAGAGTTACAGGCATTGATGGCTGTGGAACCTTTCCTCATTTTTCACCAGGACAGGGTTTCTCTAAGGACGAACCCAACATTCATGCCAAAAGTGGTCTCCAATGTGGCCTTAAACCAAACTATTCATTTGCCTACCTTCTACCCAAATCCTCAGAATAAAGGGGAAAGACTTCTTCATTCTTTGGATATACACAGACAGCTACGATTTTACTTGGACAAAACAAAAGCCGTCAGAAAAACTGAACAACTGTTTGTGTCATATGCTGCAGGATCACAAGGAAAACCTATTACAAAGCAGACAGTCTCCAAATGGATAGGACACTGCATCTTCTTCTGTTATGCACAACATGGCAAATCAGTGCCTAAGGGACATTAGGCCTCATTCTACCAGAGCAGCAGCTACTTCAGCAGCTTTCCTCAGAGGGGTACCAACCAAAGATATTTTAGAAGCTGCAACGTGGAGCTCAGTGCACACTTTCACCAAGCACTACCACCTACCTCTCTACTCCATATCCAGAGCAGGCTTTGCCACTGCAGTTCTGCAGGGCTTGTTAGCTTTGTCAAATGCAATCTAGACCCAGCCACCCTACCTCAGCTTTGGGATTCTACCCAAGTGTAATGACTGCAAAAGTGAAACACGATGAACATAGTACAGTTGTGTACCTACCATAAATGTAGATGTTCGAGTGTCTTCACTGTTGCAGTCCTGGTTACCCACCCACCATCCCCCTCTTTGCTGGGACTATTCTGTACTTCTCTACTCTATACAACCTATGTGGTGTATTTGCTTTTAGAAGAAGGAAATGTTTAGAGTACTATATGCATGGTTGTTTGGCATATTTTTATCTTTACAGCCTTCATATCTGGGGGCACCTGACATCTGAGGCAAGAAAAACTGAAGAAAATGGTGTCAGTTGCAACTTTTATACCCCCTGGCGCACTGACGTCAGGGAAGAGGTGACAGCAACCGACGCCGGACCAAGACTTTGGAACTCGGGCTGACTACATGTCGCCTGCCAGCAGGATAACCCTAGTGTAATGACTGCAACACTGAAGCCACTCGAACATCTACATTTATGGTAGGTACACAACTGTACTTTGTCCCTCTTGCTACCTCAGGCCTTTTTGGTCTCTCTGGATCTGAAGTACACCTATTTTCATGTTCCCATTCACCCTCTGATCAGGAAGTTTGTATGTTTTTCTGTTCCTTCCTTTCATTTTCAGTTCTTTGTTTTGCCCTTTGATCTTCCCACAGTCCCAAAGGTGTTTGCCAAGTGCCTAGCTCCATTCATAGCATTTCTGCAGGCTTCAAGGGGTGTACATATTTCCTTATTTGGACAACTTGCTTCTGCAGGCTCCTACAGGACCTGCACTTTACCAGACTCCTTTTGCATAGTCTGGATTTCACTGTCTGTCTCCAGAAGTCTATCCTGTCCCCTTTCAGGATCGCATTTTTCTGGGTTGCAGGATCCAAACTGTTCCACTGCTGGCCTCTCTGCCTGCTTCCAGGGTTCTGTCTCTAACAACCTACTTCCAGTCATTGTTTCTCTGTTTCTTATGCCTACCAGGAATTTTCTGAAGGCTCTGGGATTCATGGCCTCGATCATACCTATGCTTCCTTTTACCAAGCTTAATATGAGGAAGCTTCAGTCGTACCCGAGACGATGTAGCTTCGGCATTGCCACTTTCTGGAGTTTCCTTGTTCCATTACTCACTTTATTCAAACCCAAGCTTCATTGGTCAATTCAGCACATATCCCTCAACACAAGTGTCCTTTTTCAGCCTCCTGCTCTGGCTCAGGAGCTGTTTACAGACACTTTAGATCAGGGGTGGGGGATCTGCCTTGGGCAGTATGAGGCTTCAGGGTCTCTGGCCTCCTCATCAGTGACTGGATCACATCAGTGTCTAATAAATGCAAGCACTTATCCTTGCTCTTCAGGCCTTCCACTTCCGTTGATCCCCAGGTCCCTTAAGGATCTGTACAGACAACATCACAATCATGTGGTTCATCAACAAGCGGGGGGGGGGGCACAAGGTCTTATCATCTTTGCAGACTAGCCCTTCAGGCGTGGGGCTTAGCTATCCAACTGCAGGTTTTTCTTCAGTTTCATTCCTTCTGAGCAAAACCTAGTGGCAGACTCTCTGAGCAGATCTAGGGCACGACCTCAGAAATGGATGCTTCACATCCAGGGCACAACCTCACAAATGGACGCTTCACAGAGAAGTGTTTCTGGTCATTGCTCATTGATGAGGTATTCCTCATGTGGATATTTTTACCTCCCCTCTGAACAGACAGTTGTCTCTCTGCTGTTCCAGAACCTCAAGCAATCTGGCTTGGAAGGTGGAAGATATGACTTTTTCTTGGAAGGGGATTGTTCCTTTGTTTTCTTCCAAGATCAAACCAGACTCTCCAAGAATCCTGTTGGTGACTCCCTTTTGGCCCAGACAGCACTGGTTCCCTCCTCTTCTTTCATCTGGCCAGGGCCAATCCTCACAGTTTACCTCATCAAATGGATATTCTCACACAAGACAAGGGGTCTCTCTTCTCTCATCTGTCCACACTTCAGTTGACTCTTTAGGTGATGGGTTTTAATCCTCTTTCAACACTATTTTTTTGAGGAAATGCTTTGGGTCCTGCATGAGGTCAGGAAACCTAATACAAAAAATCATACATGTTCAAATGGAAGATATTTTCTATTTGTCTTTAGCTTCAACAGGATCTCTTTTTCAGTGAGGTCCCTTTGGTTCTCTTACGTGTGTGAACTGCTGCATGCTGGCTTGGCATATTCTTCTGTCAAAGCTAACCTGTCTGCTTCTGAATCCACTATTGGCCTCTTGTTTTGAAGTTAAACAATTCCTGAAAGGTATTCTTCACATCCCCCAGGAAAGTCTGTCCCTCCTTCTTAGGACCCTAATGTTGGTATTGAGAAAGTGACCAAGGTTCCGTTTGAGCCTGCTGCTGCTTTCCAGCACTGGACATGGAAGATGTTTTGGCAGAGGTGAGGACTGCTACTAAGAGAGTTTTGAAACTCCAAGCCTTGATGTCCATTTTCCCTTTTTAAATTTTTCAGAGGGACATGATCTCTCTGCCTACTAATCCTTCTTTTATGCCCAGGGTGGTCACTGAGTTGTCCCTTAATCAGTCTATCCAGCTTCCTTCCTTCCTTTTTCTTCTCCGCAGTTTACTAGTGAGAAGGTTTTATACACTTTGGATCTTCATAGACAGCTCCGGTATTATTTAGACAAGACAAAGGCTATACGTAAAATTAGCAACTTTTTCTTTTCATAGCAGGACATTGGGTATGGATGTTTCTAAGCAAACCATCTCCTCCTGGATTTCAAATGTAATTTCTTTTTGTTATTACTTTCATGGCAGACAGCTTTCTGCCTCTGTTCAGGCCCGTTCTACCAGGGCAGTGGCCTTCTCTGGGGTTTTCTTTAAAGGTTTGGACACCAGTTCGATTTGAACCTGCTACTTGGTCTTCTGTGCACACCTTAACTAAACATTACGAGTTGGATGTCATTTCCAGAGCCAGGGTGGGTTTTGCCAAGGCTGTCCTTCATGGGTTTGTGGAGGGTTCTTCCTTGCTTCCTGCTCCCATTCCTTATAGTAGCTTTTGTACTCTCCCATTGGTTAAGAATACTGCAACAGTGATATGGAAGGACATTGTACGGTTGTGTAGAATCTTATCATAACAGTAGATGTGCTTCTCTTCACTGTTGTAGTATTCAGTCCCTCCCTCCTGCCCCCTTTTCATTCTTTTCTTTTTCTTTCTGTTGGGTACATCTTACTGGCCATGGAGTCTTTGCCTTTGTCATTGGGCATCTCCTCTTTCCCTGTTATGTACATGTTTGCCTTTCTGCTGCGGTGACTCTAGTTCTCCTGGGGCACTTCAGCTCTGAGCTGATATACTGGCCTAAGTGGCTATCCCTGGGAGGCAATCCCATCTATTATGAATATTGCAACCATGAAGAGGACATGTACTGTTATGGTAAGATTTACACAACTATATGTATAGTTCTGTAGTGGAAAGTGAGTAGCTTTCCATTTGTTACTATCCCTTGTAAGAAACTGATGTGCATGTGAAGGCAACATACACTCATCTCATCTGTTACATTTGCTCATATACTGTATGTGTGTAGTGCCCAATCTTGTGATCCTATCCTGTTATTAGTGGAGAAATATAAAAAAAAAAAAAAAAAACAGCCACCACTCAACTGGAGCAAATATCTAGTTTTAATGTACAAAAACCGACCGGTTTCGGCCCACAGGCCTTTTTCCATGTAAAACACATCATATACACATTGTAGTTCAAGCTGATAAAGGTGGAGCAACTGTTATTATGGATAAATCTTTATATGTCACTGAAGATAACAATCAGCTGCAAGATAACCGATTCTATGCATGTATGCCTTATGATCCCATTTCTGATTTCAAAAAAGAAATTGACATGTTTCTAGAGTCTGCTGTTAGTGAGGGGATTATTGACAAACTTACAATGTTCCATCTGAAGGTTAAAAATCCGTCTTCTCAATATTTTTACCTTCTCCCTAAAATTCACAAGGACATGCAGCAACCACATGGGTAGACAGATTGTATCCGGTAAAGGCTCCCCAACTGAACCTTTTTTCTGCCTATTTGACTGTTTATTTAAAGCCATTGTTAGCGTTGTTGCCTCACAGCAAGAGGTTCTCCCATTCGATTCTCGGCTGGAGTGCCTTCTCTGCGGAGTCTGCATGTCCTCACCGTGGTTGGGTGGGCGTTCGAAAGACGTGTAAATGGGCATGCCTTTGTTGAAGGTTGAATGTCAAGCTAGCACCTCGGCAATCATGAAAATCTACTGCCAATCATTAGCTGACCGGAGTTCTGCTGTGGCAACCCCTAACCGGGAAAAGCCGAAAGACAACACACACATTTAAAGCCGTTGTTATCAGGAGTGAGAGCCAGGATAAAAGACACGACTGAATTTTTGAATATTATTTCAGATGCGCAATTAGAGTCTAACTGGTTACTATGTACTTTAGACGTTACGTCTTTATATACTAGTATTCCTTATTGGGCTGGTTAGTGTGCTGTAGAATATTGACTAAACAGAATATCCTTATGTAGCCCGGGCTTCAATACATTTTTTGTTATGCTTAATGGAGCATGTGTTATCTAAAAATGTTTTTTTCTTCAATACCAAATGTTTTTTACACTTGAGGGGTACAGCAATGGGTGCATCATTTGCACCCATCTATGCTGACCTCTTTATGGGGTATTTGAAACAGATAATAATATATGATATACATCACAACATTTTTCTTGGTGAGATTGATATCTGGCGTAGATTTTTGGATGACTGCTGGATGGTGTGGAAATCAGATGCTGTATATTTACAGGAATTTGTTCAATATTTGAATGAAAACAAGTGGGGCATCAGGTTTACAGTAAATTATGATGCTACATCTATTTCTTTTTTTAGATGTTAAAGTGTCTAAAGAATCTGATGGAACTTTGTCTAGTACATTATATAGAAAACCCCACCATTTCAACACTTTACTCCACGCATCCAGTTGTCATTCTAAGCACATTACAGCAAACATACCTAAATCACAGTTTATGAGAACATAAAATATGTTCCAATATTGAAGAATATATACATTTTGATAATGACCTTGTAGGTTATTTTGTTGAACAAGGCTATTCACTGGCACAGGTTGGGCAGACTAGTAGGGAAGTACAATCATATTCAAGAAGAGAGCTTTGGAAATACAAAGATTGTGGCCCTTGCACTAGCAACAAAATTAAATTCACTACCACCTATGGTAGGAACACTCATAGATTTTTAGATATGATACAACAACATTGGGACATTTTATTAACAGATGACAGGTTGTGTGAGTTGTTAGGTCAGAGATGCTCTTTTTCTTTTCGGAAAGGGAAAACTTTAAGTAGTTACTTTAGCCACTATAAACATTTTGTACCCTCTATAAATTCTGTACAAACTACTATAGATGGTACACAA
The DNA here is from genome assembly GCF_019279795.1 of Protopterus annectens. NCBI lineage: Eukaryota > Metazoa > Chordata > Ceratodontiformes > Protopteridae > Protopterus > Protopterus annectens. The sequence goes on from NC_056725.1 coordinate 1,240,493,739, forward strand.
GAGGTGGGTTGTTACCCCTGTGGCCATTGCTCTTTTTGTAAGTTCATATGTTCAACTGAGGAATTTTCTAAGAACACATCTAGGGTTTTTTCTGTCAGAATGTTTGGCAATTGTAATAGTGACTGGGCTATATATCTTGCTATTTTGCTCTTGCATAACCTTTTATGTAGGTCAAACTTCCAGACCATTAATATTGCGAATTTCAGAACATCTAAATAGCACTAGAAATAAGTATCTGGCTAATGCCTTATATAAACATACTATTATACACAAGACAGTGATATTTAAATTCATTATTATTGATAGGGTGTTAGGACATAGATCAATGAAAAGTGGTTGGCATAATGTTTTGAACAAAAAAAGAAAAAGCTTGGATAGTAAAATTGGGGGGATTGTTTCCACCTGGTCTTAATGAACATTTATAATAATTGTTTAATAGAATTTAATTATTATAATATGTTATAATATATAAGATGGGGAGTGTACTGATGTGTTTTACATTGAAAAAGGCCTGTGGGCCGAAACCGGTCTGTTTTTGTACGTTAAAACTAGATACATGCTCCAGTTGAGTGCTGGCTGTTTTGTTTTTTGATATTGCCTTTTGAGCCTGTGCACCTGTCATCCTTGCAGAGGTTTTGGTTTGGGGAATTAGTGGAGAAATGCCTTCCTCATGAAATTCTCTTCTCTTTTTATCCCTTTAATACTGTTTACTAACAAATGTAGATTAGTTTCATACAATTTTGGGTGTGTTTCATGATAATAGCTTTTCTACTTTGCAGTTGGAATAACCCTGAGATTTGAATTCATGTCAGTCCATTAAAAGCAATTTAACCAAAAATGAGTTGGTTGCATACAAAAGGGATCAGCTCAAATTTTTGAAATGGTACCTTCTTCTGTGGGAGCAAGCCAGCAGAAGTGGGAGCTTTGCCCTGTACAGCTCCAGAATTAATGCAGTCTTCTCCGAGGTCTGTGCATCAGATGTTAGTGCAGAATTCTGATAGCAGTAACCTCCTTTAACAAATGCATGTTTCGTGTTGCACAGCTGTTTTGATACCTTAAAAAGTTAGATACAGAGTTCCTGATGCTTTTTTTTTTTATTATCTAATGTAGTCTGATTAGAATGTCATTGGAAGATATGTAATTTCTTTTCTTTTTCAGCTGTGGCTCTGTTGAATGTCTTGTGCTGCTCTTAAAAAAGGGAGCAAATCCAAACTACCAGGATATTTCAGGATGTACACCTCTTCACTTGGCAGCTAGGAATGGGTATGAAACTTGTGCTGTACTTGTCTCTAAATCACACATATCTTTTTGCAAGCTGATATAACATTGCCTGCTTTGTGTACTGAATGTTCTGATTGCTTTATATTATCTGAGTGCTGCAATAGAGGATGCACCAGTTTATACATCTGCAATGCTGGTGTTGCTTCAAAATGTTTTTATAGTCCATAGATGCTGGATTGATGGGTACCCATTTCACTTTTCACTGTATTTCATTAGCTGGCACGTCTTCACTTAATTCAGATGCATGCATAACCCCATTGATCACCATCTGAAGACAGCATGATTTTATAGTATTACTTGCCTCCTTTTCCAGCATTATAGTTTGTTATAAAACAGAATAGAGTAAGTCTGGCAATATTTGTACTTGTTCTCATTGTGATCTTTGTGTTCCCAAGGGCAAATGTTTGCAATCCATTCATTTTTTTTTGGTCTATTTTATGCTAGTTGTAGTGGACTTTCTTTTGGACAGAGCGATTCCCAGCAACATTCTCTTTGTCATCTGAGATTTTTTATTTTTTTTCTGTTCTCGGCTGTTTTTGTTTCACATCTGCTTATGACTTGAGGGGGGAGGTGGCTGTACCTGGATCATGCTTGTGCTATTAGGTATTAATTTAATAAATTAATGTCCGAGATCCTGTGAAGCTGATCTTGTTTGTGAAAAAGGAAGTTGGAAATTGTCTGAAACCTGCACTAGCAGAGTCTACTTCTCCATTATTATATATTTTTCCTTTGGCTGTCTCTTCTCAGTCACTTGCTTTTTTGACCACCAGCAAGAAAGTACAGCAGATAATGAGAAAACATGAAGACGGGTACGCCATGAATTACAGGCATGCCTTAACAAATGTCCTTTCTCATTCTTTTTGAGAGTGGCTATTGGGCTTTACCTACCATTTCTTTGTACGAGTAGCCTGATTCTTCTGGCTATAACAGTTTCTTATTTTTTTCACCTGTGCCACTTTTAACGAATTTTTTAACTCATCAGGTGATTAGTCATAAGTTACACTGCCTTAAATTGAATGCTTTAACCAGCTGCCTTCTACTGAACTGTCAGCTGTACAGACAGGCTTGAAGCACAAGATTTTTCTTACATTTTGGTGGCTATACAAAGGAGTTTCAAGATTTTTTCTCAGACATTTTCTGTCCTTTTGGACTTATCACTTGATGCGGTGCAAGAAGATCTTCCATTCTGGGACTTTTTGTCAGAATGATTAAGGTGGGCCACAATGGTTGCCATAAGGACTTGTGTTCTGTTGGCCTGTCTGCGTTATGCTCACGATTTAAAGATTTTTGCTCACACTGTCCTCTGCATCAGTTGGTATAGTAGCTTCTTCCTATCAACTCTGTCACAAAAAGTTCTTTCCTGAAGACAACCAGACATTAAATTCCATGTTTTCATACGTATGTAATGTCTTCTCAGATGTGACTGTGGGACAAACAAATTTAAACTGTTGTTTAAATGGCACATCTTGCCAAAAGGCCAGTGAAACTAGAGATCAGAGCAATTATTGACTGTTTTGTAGAGTGAAGGTTCCTTCTTGAGAGGTAATTGCTGTGATAGCTTTTGATCTTTAATTTGCTCAGGAAGTGTTTAGCAATACTAATCGTTTAAGAAAAAAAATTAGATGTTTTGTGTTTCACTGTTGCAGTCATCACATTTGGGTTATCTGTTTGCAGTAGCCCTCAGTCAGCCTGATTATCAAAGTCTTGGGTCCTGCGTCGGTTGCTGTCTCATCTTCCGTGACGTCAGGTAGTCAGGGGTGTAAAGCATGCAGCTGATGCTGTTACACCTGTCTATCTTGCCGTGCGGTGCCCGAAGCAGAAGCAGTTCACATGTTCCGGTTGGCCGACTCTTGAAATTTTCGTTTTCGAGTTTCAGAACTGAAGTCTTCAACTAAAGCTAAGTACCCCATTTGGGAAACGTTTTCTTGCTCTAAACCGATGTCAATAAAAGTCAATAATTGTATTTCTTGTGGAAAGCAAATACCTCACAAAGATTTCCATTTATACTGTATTCCTTGCCTAGGCCCTGACCACGACGTACCACGCTGTCGGTTTTGTGCCTTATTTAAGCAAAGAACTATTCGTCATCGGTACATTTACACTTCTAAATATTTTGGTACTCTGTTCAATTATCCAGATATGTCTTCGGTAAGCCATCCGACTACTGACATTCCAAAAAAACGCAAAGATACAGAGACAGGCCGCCTAGGTCCAATGCTGCCAATGACGCTTCTCCTAAGCCAGTCGCCAGTTCGCCGTTACTCAGTGAGGTGCTTTCGCAGCCCCTGGTACCCGCTACTTCAGATTCGTAGACCTCTACTGAGACCCATTCGGAGTCCGGTATGCCGCGAGATGCCTACGCTTCAAAGCAGGCTACATGCACTATCAATTCTCTGCACTGCCCTTTGGCTTATCTACTGCGCCCAGGGTACTCACAAAGTGCCTAGCTCCAGTTATTGCATTTTGCAGGCAAAGAAATATTCAGGTATACCCATACCTGGACGATTGTCTAATTCAGACAGAAAGCCAGGACATACTTTTGAATCATCTGACATTTGTACAAAAGGTGCTAACTTGTCTGGGGTACACCATAAATGAAAATAAATCACATCTGATACCCTGTCAACAAATCATATTCCTGGGAGCAAGCTTGAGCACAACTTCCCAGATGGCTTTCCTCCCGCCAGAGAAACAAATTAATGTGACGACTTACTTCAAACTAATGGCCACCAAAACCCTGCTATCTGCAAGGCAAATACTGCAAGCCTTGGGGTTCATGGCCTCCTGCATTCTACTAATTCCATATGCAAGACTGCATATGAGGAAATTACAGTGGTATCTAAGAAGCCTGTGGAGTCAACATTCACAGAATCTCGAAGCAATGATCCCTATCATACCTTGCCTACAGCTAGAGTTCCTTTGGTGGGCACAGGCCTGCCACCCAAAGCAAGGGACTGCCATTCACTCTACCCCCTGCCACCCAAACCTAACAACAGACACATCAGACTGTGCATGGGGGGCTCACCTGGCAGGGAAGTGCTTTCAGGGCAAATGGAACCCAAGCCAAATGCACCTGCATATCAATCAAAAAGAAATGTTAGCTGTACAGAATGCTCTGACAGCCTTCAAGGACCACATTCTTCCAGGACAGTTAATGGTAAGGACAGACAAAACACCACTGTTATGTGGTACATAAACAAGCAGGAGGGTACCCATTCTTAACCCCTCAGCAGACTAGCCATGGCTCTGTGGAACACAGCCTTGAGCTACCAAGTGCATCTACAGGCGCATTTCCTGCCAGGAAAACTAAATACACTGGCAGATGAACTCAGCAGAAATCTCATGGACCCACACGAGTAGAAATTGGAACCAAAGATTTTCAACATGTTGATAAACAAATGGGGGTTCCCAGATATAGACCTGTTTGCCTCCCCCCTGAACTACCAATCGGACAAATACTGCACAAGGATTCCCCACAAACAAGGTTGGAAAGTGGATGCTCTGTCCTTCATCTGGAAAAATCTGCCAGTTTATGCCTTTCCTCCTCTGCCTCTCCTCTCCAAAGTGCTTCTAAAGATCAAACATGACAAACTAAGGATGATGCTGATTGCACCAGACTGGCCACACCAGTTTGTCATTGCTGGCTCCATGGCACCTGCCTCAGACCCCTACCCTGCTGTCACAGCAGGAGAGCCAGATTCTGCACCCTCATCTTCAAACCCTGACCCTGGCAGCCTGGCTAATTTCCTAATTTCTCCATTACCATCCCTCAGCTAACAAGTGTTGGATGTCATTTTGGAGGCAAGGAGACCTAGTACTAGAAAATCTTATGCTGAAAAATGGAAAAGATTCTGTGCCTGGAACCAAACTCAAAGGATGGGCACAGCAGCACCCAGTTTACCTCAGATTCTTCAATACTTAACTGAGATGCTTCACAAGGGCCTTTTTTTTTCCTCCATCAGAATTCACACCTCAGCCATTTCATCTCATTACAACATAGAACCGCCCTTCTTCTCTCATCCACTGCTCAAGCAGTTCCTCACAGGGGCCAAAAAACTAAGATCACCCAGGAGAGCCCCTACTCCAGCCTGGGACCTTAACTTTGTATTGGAAAAAACTCACTCTTCCTCTTTTTGAGCTAGCTGTAAGTGCAGAGTTAAAATTTCTTTCTTGGAAAACAGCCTTTATTTTAGCAATTACTTCAGCTAGAAGAGTATCTGAACTATAGTCCCTTATGGCAGTGGAGCCTTTCATCATATTCCATGCGGACAGGGTGTCCTTCAGGACCAATCCCTCCTTCATGCCTAAGGTGGTATCCGGTGTGGCACTTAATCAGTCCATTCATTTGCCAACCTTCTTTTCTAATCCGCAGAACAAAAGGGAAAGGATACTGCACTCCTTAGATGTGCACAGACAACTTAGATTTTATTTGGACAGGAGCAAACCTCAAAGGAAATCTGAACAACTGCAGGTGGCATTTGCTGCAGGGGCAGAGGCGAAGACTATTTCAAAGCAAACCATTTCTAAATGGATAGGCCATTGCATTCATTTCTGCTATAAGCACCATGGAAAACATATCCCACAGTGGATTAGACCCCATTCAACCAGGGCTGCATCTACCTCTACAGCCTTTCTCAGAGGTGTACCTACCAGGTAGAAGCTGCTACCTGGAGTTATGTACATACTTTCACCAAGCATTACCATTTACCAATTTTGTCTAAATCCAGAGCTGGCTTTGCCACTGCAGTCTTCCAGGGCCTTATAGCTGGTCCTAATACTATCTAAATGCCTCCTCCCAACCTTAGCTTTGGGAATCTACCCAAATGTGATGACTGCAACAGTGAAACACAAAGAACATAGTACAGTTGTGTACACTTGCCATAAATGTAGATGTGTATTCACTGTTGCAGTCCTGGTAACCCTCCTCCAGCCCCCTGGCTTCTTTTTGCTATACCTTTACTATGCTTAAAAGCTTTTTGGTGTATTTGCTTTTTTATTGGAGGTGTAGCCTATATGTATATATATGTGTGTATATATATATTTAATTGTTTTCCATTATGGGGGCATCTGACATCTGGGGCAAGAAAAACTGGTGTAATAGCGTTGGCTGCATGCTTTATACCCCTGACTACCTGACATCACGGAAGATGAGACAGCAACAGACGCAGGACCCAAGACTTTGATAATCAGGCCGACTGAGGGCTACTGCAAGCAGATAACCCAAATGTAATGACTGCAACAGTGAATACACTCGAACATCTACATTTATGGAAAGTGTACACAACTGTACTTTGCTTGTAGGTTTGCCCTCACTAGAAACGCATAATATCTTGCTTCCACCTTCACTGATGTCAGCATGCTGTGTCAACTTTCATTTCTGTGCAGGGACATGTCAGTAGTCCTTCCAGTGCCTGAAGTGACATGAGAGATTATTTTTCAGTTTTTCAACATGTGATGCACCCGAATAAAGATGATGTATATTGTTAAAAATGCTACTCTACAAAGGGACCAGAATTGGTGTTTCATACAAATGTCAGAGCTTATGCATGATCTTTAAGGTTTTAGTTTCTGCTTGGGTTTTAGATTTTTTTCAAGAATCTTTACTTGAGGCTCCTTTTGAGCCATTTATGTTGGTTTTGTTAACTTTTGTTTTTTGGAAGATGCTTTGGCTATCATGTCTTTTTAGAATGGTGTGCAATATATATGGAACAAGGTATACATGCACACACATATGTGTGTACAGAGAGAAAGGCCACTGCTTTGGCACTGTTATTATCATAGGATCTGAAAGGGTAATATTGGCTCTTATTTGGGACTTCACCCCAAAACCTCTAGGGTATCATGCTGGCGTCACTTTCAGTAGACAAACAAGAGCCTATGGACAGATAAGTGTTGAGTTTCCCCTTAATAGCTTTATTGATTAAGGTCAATTTACCAACTAACACACGCACAACCATACTTATACACACACATATAGAGAAAGCTCTCTGCTTAGGAACTATTAGAATCATAGAAGTGAAAAGCTATGCCACTTGGGACTTGAAAACCAAAGACTTACAGCATAACTTGCTAACATCACTGCCACTGGACCAACAAGAGCCTCTGGATAGATAAGTTTTGAGTTCTCTCTCTTAAGAGCTTTATTCTTACAGCTAGGATTAAACAAGGCACTCAAGGTCAAGTTACAGACACACACACACATACACACACACACACACACACACACACACACACACACACACACACACACACACACACACACACAAACAAACAGAAAGCCCTCTGCCCTAGGCATCGATAGAAGATATACAAGTAGATATTGAAATAGCCTTTAATTATCCATGAGAGTTTTTTTGGGTGCTGACCCTTTCTTTATGCCTCAAGTCACCATTGTACTTAGCCAAAAGATTTACTTGCATTCGTCTTACCCTCACCTGTAGAACAACATTGAGGGAAGTTTGCATTATTTTGATCCTCAGAGCCAACTTTGGCTTCATGTTGACATGATGAGAGATATTGGAAAGCTGAACACAAGTTTGGTTCTTTTTCTCAAAGCAGCAAAGCATTGGAGTAGCATTTTTTTAGGTGACTAGGGTCTGTACTGTGAGAGATGGTGTAACTTTTCTTCACAGAAGTCTGTGCAAGAGGTTATATGCAAAGAATGACATTTTATTCAGTTTGCTGTGTGTTGTACTTCACAGGACAGGCTTAATGACTTGACTTCTCTTACCGCACCCCAGTTAACCTATTTGTTCAACCATGGTGAAGAGCCCTCCTTGCCTGTTCATTCCCTGTTGGAGGCAAGAGTCATTTGTTAGAGTGTTGTCCAGTCCCCAGATCCTGGAAACTTTCCTAATCTTGCCCCCTGTACCAGCATAGCAAGGTTCGTTCTAGCTGCTTTTGGAAGTGCATGTGGGCTCGCATGAGTGACCTCTCAACCAGGTGGCCCACCACTGCAGACACAGTGGCTTTTTCTGCTGCAGTAATACAGCTGCATTCCTGCAGGTGTCGCCATTACAGCAAGCCAAGCTGTGTTTTTCCCACCAGGATAATTAATCGTGTGTTGATTGTTCATGCCTATCCTCCCCAACCTGTTCACACTAGGATCATTAATTGTGTGTTGATTGTTCATGCCCATCCTCCCATACTTGTTCCCACCAGGATCGTTAATCATGTGTTGATTGTTCATGCCCATCTTCCCCTACCTATTCTGTTCATCACCCATTCTGCTAGTCAAACTCCAGTCATCAGGGGTGTGGACAGAGCTTTGTCCTGCTGCACCATGGTCAGGTTTGTCTTTGTTTCACTCCTGACAAGTATTACTGGTTGGACTGTCAGCCCACTGAAGATGAGGGAAGTTTTAAAGTCTTATGAGATTTGCTAATTTAGGATGGGTTATAGCTGTTACATTAATATAAAGTAGCCCCCATGAGTGGAGTAATGAAGCTGACACTGTAACCCAGATGATCCATGATCCATGATCAACTAGTCACTTGGTTGGTGGAAAAAATGAGGGCGGGAAGAAGTGAGCAACAGATGGTGAATCACTCATCTCGGGGGTGGGAGCCAGTCCATCCTGGTGCAGTTCCAGCACATATTGGGGAAAAGTGTGCATGGCTTGCAGCATGTGCCAGTGTGTCTGCACTATCTGTCATTGTGCATGTGCAGAAGGGAAAACCTGGGCTATTGCAGTCTGTAATCATGTTCATCAGCTGTTGGGCGAGGTAAGATCAAGAAAAAGGAAAAAGAAAATATGGCTGCTAGAATGATAGCTGTACTCTGACCAGCTGTCAGCCTGGTGGTTGGGAATCAGTAGACACTTTTGTGAGTGGGCGTAAATGGCCAGCAGGGAATGGGGACACACAAGGGTATTCAAATAGCCCCCACCCTTACTCCAGAGCAGGCTCAAGATGAGTTTTTAAAGACACTCTTGAGATTTTGAGCATTTCAAATGATATACCTCTTTTGTTGGTTTTAATTTAAAAATGTGATATAAAATTGGTTAAGGAAAATTTTTGCCAGGGCAGCAAGATAGATTTATTGATATTAAAATGTTCCTGAAATGCTTTTTTTATCTTTAAAGTTTATAGTTGATTTCTTTTTTCAGCAAGTAAAATAAACAATTTAAAACAAATAAAAAGTAAAAAAAAAAAAAAAAAACTTTAAGAAGAAGCTTTAAAACAGAAGTCTGCAAAACTTTGCAGGGTTTAAGGCTTACTATTATTATCTTTTTTCATGTTTTTAGCATCCTTTGCATTCTTTCCAGCTGAATATTTGCTGCTTTTCACTCCTAGTATACTTGTTCAGATGTGTGACCACCTCATGTGTAGGCTGGTTGGGAAGGAGACGTGGAATGCAGAGCAGTTTCTAGCTCTTTCAAAATTTTAGCAACAGTCTGTCTCTAGTAGGGCATTTTTCTGTCACCTGGAGGTTGCCAAATTGCAGTCAGAAATCCTTCCCTTCCTCATGGAATGGGAAAGCCAACTAAAACCCAATTCTGCATACATCAGTCTTTCTGACTCTTCAGCACCTGAGCCATTACCTAATATCGGGTCATTTGGGTTGCATTTGTCTGTGCTGCAGAGCCATGTTTTCTGATGCTTTTAACTCATTAATGTAATTTACAAACCACATTAGCATATTTATTTGAATCTTAGTGTAACATGTAGAATTAATGTGGTTGGATAAGGCGGGATAAAAATAATTAGGTATGCATTTCAAGGATTGTTTTCCATCCAAATTGTTTCAACTTAGTTCAGTGCTAAGAATGCCCTATAATGAAGTTTCAAATTTGCAGTCCCACAGAGTTTGCTTGATAGCAGCCCTGTACTTTTAGGCAGATGTGATAAGGGTAAACTAATTATGTAAGTCTTAAAACATAATGAGGTTGTACCACTGGCCACTTTTACTGTAATAAGAATGATTGGTATGAAAACTATAACACTAACTTGAAAACTATGACAAAGTAATAAACAAGTGTAGTAAATTAAGTTACTGAAAGGATATTTTGATACGATTAAAAATAAGAAAATGAAGATGGAGGATTATAGATTATTTCTCTCTTTATTGTATAATAAAAGTAAAAAAAATAGTCTTGGAAATCAGAAAATATTGAGAGGATTGGTTAAAAAAACAACTTTTGTTTACATGTGATTAATTTACATTTAAACATAAAATGTAATCTGCTTATTATGAGCAGTTAAATGTTTGATTTATTTTACTGGGGTAAATCCACATATTTTAACAGGTGACCTCATTGTCTATCCAATTGCAAACTTTCCAAAGTCAGGAATACAGTGTTTGTGGCTGAACAGGTGGCGCACACACCTTTGGTCCTGGATGATCAGAAGGCTGTGGGTTCTATTCCCAATTAGTTATACTCATTTACCAGTGTTCTTGACAGAGTACTTTGTAAGGATTTTTTAAAGTCTGCCAACTCATAACACTCTGACAACATATGTTCCCAGGTACTTTTTCCTTCCCCATTATACCTCATTTTGCCGTCTACCTGAGGAAAAATTATTTGCAGTCTGCTTGGGATATAAAAGTATCTATATAAACACTTCCAGGAAAAATCCTAAATCTTCTAGATTTTGTTGCATATTTAGGAGCCATACATATGTCCTTCCATTGCTTCTTTGCATATCTGATCTATCCAATCGTTTCTGACCTCTTCTGATTGATGCATATAGTTATAGTGCAGTGTTTTGTATGTCTTGCTAATTATTCCTTTGTAACAACAGTTTCTCATGTAGATTCAATTTAAAAACTCAACCAGTGCAGTTCTTTAATATAGGATTTCCGTGTCCCTTTCTCTTTGCCTATCAGGGATTGGTAGAGTATAGACAGCCACTAGCCTGCAATCCAAATGTCTTTTTGGCCTCTTCTTATTGTATTAACTATCCCTATCTACTAATTTGTTCCCAGTATGTTGGTTCCTTCGCCAGTTTCCATCAGTAAATACCCAGCCCCCTGTTGCCTATTTTTTGTACCCTTAATTGCAGTCATCCCTTGTTGTGGAATCTTCTTTCTATATTTCCGTGATGTCAGCTTAGTTCTTAGTATAATTTCTGCTGCTTTATGAAAGTGGCATTCTGTATGGCTGTCATTCTCCCTAAGGAGCTGTGTCCAAAATCTCATCCTTTCCTTATTTCTTGAATTACTCCCCTGCTTTTATCATCATCCCTTTCCATTTTGAATTGTACCTTTCTCCTTGTGTTCATCTATAAGAGCCTTAACTACGCAGCTCCAAAATATCCCTTCAAATCAGGTAATCCAAACCTCCTTGCTCTATTGGGAGGATCAACATATATCACACTTGATTCATGCTTTCTTCCCCTACCAAAATAACATCCTTCAATTCTTTATTAATTACTATCCACAGCTTCTCCTCTGGTTCATAACAAATGCCTGACCTGCATATAAAATTAAAGGGACTAAAAACATTTTACTGCCTTTTATCTTGCTATCCATATCCATAGGCAAGAGCTTCCATTTTCTCAGTTTTTGTATTATCTTTTGTTTAATCTCTTCCCACTTATCCTTAACTGCCATAACTGAATCCTTTATAATCCCTACTTCATTTTATCATGTCCTTATAAATATAGGTATTGCTGAACCAATAATGTGTGGGTACATAGTTTATATCTATAGCCTTTGCTTTATCTTCATTAATTTTATATTCCCCACCCCAAAAAATGGTAATATCTCAGAATGATTGACAATATTGAGATGTCCTCTTCTGGTTCCATCATGTACAAAATAATGTCATCTGAAAATAAAACCAACTTTTCTTGACTACCATACCAGATATTTCCTTGAATTTCCAAGTCCCTTATTTTGTTTGCTAGTGGTTTTAAATGTAACACAAATAGCAAAGGAGAAAGGCCACACCCCCACCTGGTTCATCTCCTCGGGTACAACTTATCAGGAAGAACCCTCCTACAAGGATTGTTCACTATTATTCCACATATGCCCTTTAACCTTATTATTGTTTCAGAAAATGCAAATGCTTCCATTGTCCTATTTATAAAATCCCGTCGGACTCTGTTGAATTCTTTCTCTGCATCAAGACCCACCAATAACAGCAGTATTTTTTACATTCTGCTTCCCTCTGGGTTAACATTGTTCTATTCATGTTGTCAGATATTCGTCTTCCCTCCACAAAACCACATTGGTCCATATCTGTAAATTTTGGCATCACCTTTGCCATTATAGACATAAGAATTACAGCCAGAACAGCTTTTTTCCAGGATATTGGTGCCTCCCCTCCTTTTAAAATACTAGTAAACAAAACCTTCCATATCTTTAGCACTTTCTTCCATCCCAACTTCCAGTGAAATGCAGTCTATTCTTGGAGTCTTTCCTGCAGATTTATTATACATTATCATTTTTATCTCTTCTTTTTTAACTCCTAATTGTTGACCCTCATCTCCCTCTAACCTTGGCATATTTAAGTTTTCTATAAATATTTCCATTTTACTTTTTCTTGGTATCCCTAGTTCTCTTCTTTATACAGATTACTTCATTACTCTATGTTTTTATCTTGGTAATTATTAGTGCATGATGTGAATTAGTTATTGGATGTGTGTCAAAGTTCTAAATTAAATGCATGTGTTATTGTGAAATATAATTTCTGTCTAATCTAGCTCATTTATTGTACCTTGGTTAATATGTAAATTCTTTGAGTTCCTACTACTGTATTCACATCTTTCATATCAAATATTTTCATAAATTACTTCAGAAATCTGCCATCTTTTGTTATATTTTCCCTTCTAGGCCCCCAGATCCATCTTCATTGTTGGAAATCAAATTCTGTCCCCACCTATAAGTAATATTACCTGTTAAAAGCTGATTATTTCTCCCAGTTTTTTACACTCCATAATAGTTTTAGCTGGAATATGAATACATGCCAGCTTAATCCTTATCCCATGCAAGTATCCCTTACTATCATAAATCTGCCATTATTGTCTTTTTTCCCCTCTTCTATCACTACCGGAGCCCCTCTAGTAATTAATACAGTAATGTTTCTTTTCCTTTGTCTCAGATACTCTGCACAGTACCTGTCCTGAAATCCTTTCTTTATCAAATTCACATGCTCAGTTCTTTCCATATGTGTCTCCTATAGCATTGTTATTTGCACTCAGCATTGTTTTTCATTTTTTAATATATTTTTTAACACATATGTACTTTACATATTATGCTCTGAGTACGTTTACACCCCACCTCCCACCTCATTACATACAGCCTGTTAACTTAAACATGCTTTTGGCTAGCTTTTCTTCTCTTTTTGCACTCAAATGCCTTCATTTCTTAATGCCAAAAAGAAGAGAAGATTAAGAAGTAAATAAAAAAGGCATCTGTTTACTTTAGTAACGTTATCCCATACAAGAACAACTAAAGGTACTTGACTATAAGATGTGTAATTTCCATTGTAAAAAGTTTCATAGAAATGCTGTTAATAGGAGAAATTTTACTTAGTTACCTACCCCCACACAGAGTCCTTCCCAACATAAATGACATTGTGAGGCGAATACATTTCAGCTCCTTACAAGTTTAACAAAGTCAGTAAAAGTCCACTCTTTCCACTTATTCTTAAGCAGCTGTATTTCACAAATGTGAGCTTTGTAGTCTCACGTTGATTCACTAATTTCCATGTTGCTGGTCTTCCTGTTAATCTCCATTTCCCAACTCCATATTCTGGTTTAATTCCAAGCTACTTCCAATTCTTCTGGTCAGCTTCTGTGCTTTACTATTTCTCTCTCAAGGATTTTTGTTTGGAAGAGTGGAAACTGTGTTACTGGCAAAGACTCTCCATCTGCTTTATTATCAGAAGAATGAGAATCAGTCTCCTCCTGCTTGATGACTCACTTTTTGTTGGACCGACTTTCACATTTCCTCCTTAGCCTGTTCTGCTTCAAAAAAAAAAAAAATGACTGATCCTCCAGTGAAGAATATTCTGAAGATAGCTGGAATACAGCAGCTCCAATCTCACACCTCCCTCTCTGCATTGCCTGATAACTGGAATAAATGTGTTTCTCTTCTGCCAGGTGGACAGTGAATAAGCATTTCCACAAACACACTGCTTTTTCCAACTTTTAATACTTTGCCCTTTTACCGTAGTTTTGTCAAGATCAACCATTTCTGCTGGTAGGTTTGCATCTTTACTTTGAAAGGTCTTGGTTGCTCTCTCACGGTCAGATTTGGAGCATGCATACAGTGTGCCTTTTAATTAACCATGTCTGCTCCTTCTAGTTTCTCTGGAACAGCTAAAAATCTCTAATTTTCCATACTTGCTATGTCCTCTAATTTTACCATTTTTTGAAACTTCTGTTCTTGTGCAGTCTCATACTTGGCCAGCCTTCTCTTCATTTCGACCTCTGATTTTTGCATTTTTATCAGCTCGTCTGAGTATCTGATTAAAACGTCTTCCATTTTTCCAGCCTTTTATTATTTGAGTTGATATACTCCTTCAGTGTTTCATTTTCTTTAATCAGCTGTGAGCACATTCAACTTATTTTTTCCTTCTGGTTTACTGGGAAGCCATGTCTTGCAACAAAGCTGGAGTTGCACTGCTTTTTGATGAACATCTGAAGGATTCTTCCCATTCATTGTTTTCTTCTCACCTTTTGAGGTTAATTTTCTTTCAGGTTCTCTTAATTTCTTCTTCACAGGCATCCAGGCAGTGTACTTACTAACCAGTAACCAAATTTTACTCTCACCGACAATATCACTGGCCTTTGTTTTTTCGTTTCTGTTTTCACATTAGGAGAGCTGAAATTAAGCTGTTGATTAGTGTGCAACCATCTTGGAAGTCCTAGAGGTTACTGTTTGATCAAAATCTTACTGAATTGTAATTTTCCTCATCAACGGCCAGCTTGCTTTATTATATTATCTGTTAATCCATGCCACATTGTTGCATTATTTGTTGGGGTATTACTTTGGACTCTTATTCTTGGTATTTTTTTATTACCCCATTAGTCAGCACAATAGCTCCTGGTTCATGATTCACGATGAGAAGCTGCTCTTTGGTCTTTACTTACCCAGCTTTACATCAGCCTCTGCTGTATTTTCTGTTAGTCTTGTATATCTTCATCATACCCTCTCAAACTGCTTGTCTGCATTGGGCTGTTTCATATGACAACAGAGAAGTGCCCTTTTGAAGTTTGTGCATTAGGCTGCACGGGGTACTTTTCTGTATGTTTTTTCCCTAGATGGGTGGGTCTGCATTATTTTTTTAATTAAATTTTAAGTTGCCATATTTTAATATACTTTTAAAATTGAAACTATTGATGAAATATAATTTCTATATTTTTTTTTCTTTGTCTGTGACTCCCTTGTATGGCTGTTATGGATCATTCTTGTAATAAAAGAATCCTCTTGGATAAACATGTTTGCTAGATAACCTACTAGCAAGCAGGAAAGATATGGCATGCATAATGATTTACTGCCCAGGAGCAGAATGTTTTCTTATTATCTTTAGTTTTCAGAATAATTTTTCTAAAGGCATGCTTTGCTGTTTGTCATTTGCTTCCTATTTCCTATTCAGATTGATTCTTGTTAAATATGTAAAACCTCATTTTACTTTTGTGAGCTGTTTTGGTTGTAGGTAGGCTGCTTGCATCAGCAGTGTAGATGTTTAGATTTGTTCACCATTTGTATTCATAAGCACACTGGCAAACTTTTGGCATCCATTAATTGTCCGAATTTCCATTAGATTGTTTTATTTTGCAGCAATTTTGTAAATATGTTAAATTTCAATGACTGTGTGTTTGTACATGTATGCATCTATATGTGTATCTATGTGTGTATCTACGTATCTATGTATGCCACTGTGGTCAGAAAGTCTTTCTATGTGGCATATCTCATTACTAAGGGTTTTGCATTCAGGAAGAAAGAGGTCATTGTCTCCCTCTACTCTTCCCTCATTAGGCCAATCATCGAGTACAATACCCCATTTGTCATGTACCTCACTAGACACCTGCAACAACTGGAGAGACCACAAAAGTACCTCACAAAGAGGATCCTAGGCCTTAAACACTTGTCCTGTACGGACAGACTCAAAAAAACTCCAACTATTCTCTGTTTCATGTCGCCTACTTAGAGGCGATCTCTGTTTGACTTACAAAGCCATGTCTGACCCAGCTCTGTTAGAAATGCTACATCTAAAGAAATCCCAATCCCCCACACCACACGCTCCAGAGACCGCAACCTCATTACCATAATCAACAGATCATGCTGGAGGGACAGGTTCATAACCCAGAGACTGCCCATGCCATGGAATAGACTTCCCATACATGTCAAGCAGAGCACCTCACTGGCCCTCTTCAAGAGAAATCTTGATGAGTGGATGGGAAATAGAAAATTCACCTGGGGGATTACTCCAGTGGCTCTACTCGACAGAGGCACTAGGAACTAAGGTTAGGTGGCACAATGCCAGGGTAATCCTATGGGCTAGGCTTGTAAAGGCTCCAGGGCCATTAGCCTAGTACACACCTATGAGTGTGTGTGTGTGTGCGCGCGTGCGTGTATCTGCGTAGTAGAATGTGTTGTACAAAATTTATTTGCTGATTTGAGTTTGATTTTTGTTTCCCTGTGACAGTAATGAAATAGATACTAGTTTGAGACTGTAGCCATATGAAGTATAAAATAATATTACAACAACTATATTTTTCAGTTTGCAGTGACGGCTAATGTTCTGTTTGTTTCAAATATCTTTATTTTCATTTTAAACTTTCATCAAAGGCAAAAGAAGTGCATGGCCAAGTTGCTGGAGTTCAATGCAGATGTGAATATCTGTAACAATGAGGGCCTGACTACTGTAAGTATTTTTTGGTTGTTGTAAATGCACTGCAGCTCAGGCTCAGTGTCTTATAAATGATACTAGATGTTACTAGATATACATTTGCAAAAGATGTTGGCGTTGTGCTGCTTATTGTTTAATTTTAAACAAGAATTAAGTGCATTTTTGTCATAAGACTGAAGAACAGTAATGCAGTACAACAAAACTCAAAGGTTGTAGCTTGTGAAAAAATTACCTTTTATCTACATGTATTTTGTTACAGTGGATTTCTGCTTTACAGAATATTCTTACTATCATTTGCTTAGCAGCAACACTACATACAAACAAACCCATCAGACCAGGCCCAATTTTTTAGTTTGGCACCATCAGATGCATGCAGCTAATTTGAGGAAACTTACCACTCAATAAAAAGTTGCTTATGGCTGCTTGACATTGCTTGGTAAAATTAGAAAAAATGTCATGCAGAAGGTCTGAACATAAGCTCTAAGTTGTCACTGCTGAAATGATGCCCCAACTCCATGTGTTAAAAGGGGAAAAGAGGATGTGGGTGGATGGATCATTTAGGTCCATAGGTAAGTACTAGACTAGCTTTCTTTCTGGACTGTTTTAATCATAGCCTAGCCAGTTTCCCTTCCAAAGTTGAGAATCAAACCCCATACCTTGTTTATGTGAGGCAAACACTTAAACCATTATGCCAACCCCTAGCTAAGTGATATTGTTATGTTTATAGCATAATCAGAAAGGTAAAGTGGACTGACCTAATAATACCAGCATATATAGAAACTTTCAGCTGAAGCTATGGTATCATTTTCAGGGAACATTTTATCTAGCTATTAATAACAAATGCATTCGCATATACTGCAAGTTGTTTTGATACTAAAGTTCATTTAATGGCATCATTAACAAATAAAACCTCATTTATTGTTAGCAGTGTTTGAATGGAACCATCTCAGTCTTAGTAGATAAAATCATTTCTAGTATTTTTTAAACAAGAAACATCTTTATTAAATTATCACATATGACACAGGCAATCATGCCCTTACATAAACGAAAACAAACCATATTGACATAATTTTAGTTGCAAACATTATACATCACTTATCATCTATCCAGTCATTGTTAGTCAAACATTACACAGCTCATTCTAATCTTGCCTTCTTTTAAGCTTCGTTTCTCCTTTGCATATATTGTTCCCATTTTTTCCTATGTAATTTGCTCCTATCCTTTTCTAAAGATCTCAAATCCAATTATTTTATCTCTGTTACTGTAGTTACTACTTCTAGTAAAGTTGGCTTAGACTTTTATTTCCTTTTGCTTAGACTTATTTCCTTTTGCTTGTAATTGTTTTTTGGCAGCCACCGTAATTAGACTCAGCAATGCCTTACTATGTATAGGCAATTCCATTTCCTTAGTTACACCAACTTGTTCACCCAGCATCTCTGACAGAGTAGTCTGCAGGGAATCTTTAAAGTCTGCCAACTCATTACACTCCCAGAATATATGTTCC
This sequence comes from Protopterus annectens, assembly GCF_019279795.1. Lineage (NCBI taxonomy): Eukaryota > Metazoa > Chordata > Ceratodontiformes > Protopteridae > Protopterus > Protopterus annectens. The sequence goes on from NC_056725.1 coordinate 1,240,512,329, forward strand.
CGGTTACCTTTTTCTTCCCCATCACACCTCTACCATTTGATATCTACCTGTGGAAATTTTTTTTGAGTCTACTTGGGGTATAAAATACCTATATAAACACTTCCAAGCAAAAATCCTAAATCTTCTAGACTTTCTTGCATATTTCGAACACATACATCTGTCCCCCCATTGTTTCTTTGTAAATTCCTTATCCAGTCTCTCTTCCCAATCCTTTCTAACATCGTCTGATTAATTCTTATAGTTATCATGCATTACTTTCTGTGCTGTGCTAATTATTCCTTTTTTAACAGCAGTTTCTGTTCTAGATACTACTAAAAACTTCACCAGTGCTGGTCTTTTGTGTAGGATCCCCCTATTTCATTCTCTTTGCCTATACTCTGATATTAATCCTTGATAGGGAAGGCAGTCTCTGTCTTGCAGTCCAAATAAATTCTTGGACTCATCCCATGCTTTTACATTTCCCTTTCTAATTATTTGCTCCCAGTACCTTGGTTCTTTTAACAGTTTTCTCCAATAAATTCTTGCACCCAATTGCTCTAATTGCAGTCATCCCTACTGGCAGAGTCTCCTTTCTCCGTTCTACAGTTGGATACGTTCTTAGAATACTTTCTGCTACTTTATGAATGTGATATTTTGCATGGTTAATGTTATTTTCCTTAAGGATCTGCAATCAAATTCTCAGTCTCTCTTTGCTTCTGGAGCTTCACCTTTGTTTCATCATCTGTTTCTGCTTTGAATTGTAGGTTTCTGCTTGTGCTATGTATAGGCGCATTAACTATGTAGCTCTAAAGTGCCACTTTAAAATCGGATAATCCCAAACCGCCACATTCATTTGGAAGAATCAGCATATCCCACTTGACTCTTGCAACCTTCCCCTCCCAGATAAAATCCTTCATCTCTTTATTAATTACTATCCACAACTTCTCCTCTGGTTGATGAAAATGTGCCTGACCTGAGTACAAAACTAAAGGGACTAAAAAATTTTAACTGCTTGTATCTTGCTATCTATGTCTCTATAACAGAGAGCTTTCAATTTCTCAGTTTTTGTATCATCTTTTGTTTATTCTCTTCTCACATATTTATAGCTGTCATACCAGAATCCTTTTTAATCCATACAGCAAGTACTTCATTTTATCATCTCCCTGTAAATATGGATATTGCTAAACCAATTTGTCTGTGGATACATAATTTACAACTGTTGTCTTTGTTTTAGCTTCATTAATTTTGTATCCTGAAATTATTTGAAATTGCCTCAAAATGTTCCACAACACAGAAATGTCCTTTTCTTGTTTTATTAGGTATAAAATAATATCTGCAAATAGAGCCAGTTTTTCTTTACTACCATACCAATTATATAATTGAATTTCTGAGTCTCTTATTGTCTTTGTCAGTGGTTCTAAATATAGTGCAAATAAAGGGGAAAGAGGACACCCTACATGGTTCCTCTGCTCAAACAGAAATTATCAGAGAGTAACCCACCCCACTTTAATTTTTGCCTTCGATCCCTCATATATAGCCTCCTAATTAACTTATCATTTTATCAGGGAATGAAAATGCTTCCATTGCCCTGCTCATAAATTCCCAGCTTACTCTGCCAAATGCTTTCTCTGCATCAAGACCAACTAACAACAGTGGTATTTTCTTACATTCAGATTCCCTCTGGATCATCAATGCTCTGTTCATGTTGTCAAATGTTTGTCTCCCTTCCACAATACCGCAATCGATCCATGTCTATAAATTTTGGCATCACCTTTGGCATTCTTTCAGCCATTTATAGATATAATCCCAAACCATGATTATTGTTTAAAGTGGGCCTGTATGAAGTTGGATCTGATGAGTTTTTACCCTCTTTAGTTACAGCCACTTCCATGATGTTGGTGCTTCTCCTCCTCTTAAAATACTGTTAAACAAAACCTTCCAGATCTTTATCAGTTTTTCTGTTCTAGCTTCCAAACTTACACAGGAATACCATCTATTCCTAGTGACATTCCTGTTGATTGGTTATACATCACCATTTTTATGTCCTCTCCTCCTGTCCTAAGAATTAGTAATTGAGCCTCATGTTCCTCTAACCCCGGCATATTTAATTCTTCCATAAGTATTTCCATTTGTACCTTTTCTTGATCTCTGTATTTTTCTGCTTTGCACAGACTCGTACAATTTCCAAAATATTTCTAGTACCTGTACAGGATATCTTGTTATCTTCTTTGTCATAGGCTCCCTAAGCTTGGCAACACCCTTTCTACTATCGGTTGCCTGCGTTGTTGCGCTAAAAGTTTTTGTGCTCTGGTATTATTAGCAAAAACAATTGCTTAACAGCAATCTTTCTAAACTTGTGCATATTGTCAAGGTAATCCTTTATTTTCTGCTTGGTATTCTGCAATTGCTGCTTTTCTTGTTCTGTGAGATTCCCCCTATTTTGCAATACTTAAACATTTGTCAGTCCCTCTCAGTAATTCATGCTGCTTCTTAACCATAGCTCTTTCTTTTATTTCCACCCTATTTTTAAACTCCACTTTAATGTTATCCCACTCTCTAGCTATATTTTCAGAAGAAAATGGTCTTCTCTAATAACTCCCAGATAATTTTCACTACCCATTCCTTAAATTCCTCTCTGTTCAACTGTTAGGTGGAAAAGCGCCAGTGTCTCTTTTTTTATTTCATTAGTCTGTGTTTTTATTTTTGTTATTATTGGTGGATGATCTGAAATAGTTATTGGATGCATATCAGAACTTTCAATTAAATGCACATGTTCCTGTGAAATGTAAGTTCTGTCTAGTCTAGCCCCGTTTTTGTATCTTGGGGAATAATTTGTAAAGTCACTCTGATCTACTACTGCATTTACATCTTCCATTGCCACATATTTTCATAAATTTCTTCAAAAATCTACCCTGGTTTGTTATATTTTCCATTCTGCACCCCCCCAGACACATCTTCCCTGCTGCAAAGCAAATTCCAGTCTCTACCTATCATTTTTATTCCTTGCTGAAAGCTGATTATATCTCACAGAATTTTCTTAAGTTCCATTGTAGCAGTTTTAGGTGGATTATAAATACATGCCAGTGTAATCCTCCTCCCTTGTCAGTAGCCCCTTAGCACTAGATATCTCCCATTATCTTTTTTATCCTCTTCTATCACTATTGGAGCTCCTCTTGCAATTAATATAAGTACTCCTCTTTTCCTTTGTCCTAGGAATTGCGCTGAATAACCATACTGAAAGCCATTCTTTATCAAATTCATGTGTTAATTTCTTTCTAAATGTGTCTCCTGTAGCTTTTACTGTTTGCGTTCTACGCTTTTTAATATAGTTCATTACTCTTTCTTTTTTGTGTGTATATATATATATATATATATATATATATATCTGTGAGACCATTAACATTTAAAGATTGTATTGAGAGGGTCATATTTTAAAAAGTTATTATTCCACCTTTTATTTGTAACAGCTTTTTTAAGTATCCAGTTCCAGCTTTTGTGTTACATGCACACACTGTTTGGCAGGTTGACCTTTTGTACAGTTGTTTCTTGTAGCATAGCCTCAAATGGATATGACATCTTACAATTTGTTTTATTGAAAGCTCTCAAACAAAAAAAAAAACAAATACACAACTAAAACCCATTAACTTAATATTAACACACACAACTATGTACATCTTCAAATTTTGGAGGTTTGCCTTCCTAAGAGAAACAGTTGTCCCAAACTGACAGCCACACTCACAGACTTGTGTTAACCGAAAGGAAGGTTATCCATGCTAAGAGCCTGTGCTTCTACTAAGTGCTGTCTGGTTTTGTCTTATCTTTACTGCTGTCCCAGAATGAAAAAACACTTGAATGCTTTTAGAAAATATAATCTCCTAGCCATTGAAAAAAGCCATTAAAAGAAAGAAGTATTCTCCTTTTATTGCTCTTTATCAGATTGTCTCCATGGAGACATGAGAACCAGGTACAGAGTTCCTTCTACAAGTATTTATTTATTTATTTTTTATTTGCTAGAGGAGAGATTTATTATGTTTAATGTTCTTTTTTATTTATTTGCTTTCTCTTAAAACTTGTAATTAGATAAAGCCAAGCACCTTAATCCAGTCATTCCCATATGCAAGAATGAGAAAAAACATCATTTTTCTTGTATTATCCTCTGAGTTTTTTCGTCTTTTTTTTTTTTTTTTTTTTTTTTTTTACATTGCATAGCCTACATTTGTTAAAAATGAACAAGGAGAAAGAGAAAAGAAGGAAAAATAACAGGGGTACCTGTTTACTTTAGTATCCCCATTACACTTGAAAATAACTGACAAAAACTTTATAGCATACATATATTGTGCACTATACAAATGTTACTGTTAAGAACATATCATAAGTGTTCCTCCAAATATTAATGACATGAAGTAGGGCTTATGACTTAGAGTTCTCTACATGTTTAATAAAGTAAAAAAAGTCCAATATTTCAGCTTTTTTTATTCTGTCATATTTCACAAATATAAATAATGCTTTATAATCCCACATTTATTTGTCAGTTTGTGACTTGCTGGTTTTATTCCAGTTTATCTCCATCTCCAAGATCCAGTCTCAGCTTTCTTTCCAGCGTACTCTCGGGTGTTCTAGTCAACTCTTATGCTCTTTTCTTCTCTCAATCATTTTCCATTGAAACACTGGGAAAGGTTTCACTGGCACAGTTTCTCTGTGGTTTTTATTACCAGAGGAACAAGAAGCAAAATCTTCTGTTGCACAGCTCACTTTTTGTTGGACAAACTTTCGTATTTCCTCCTTAGCATGTTCTGAATCAAAAATGATTTTGTCCCTCCAAGAAAGAGTAATTTGCCGATATCTAGATACAACATTTTGAATCTCATACCTGCTTCTCAACATTCCCTGATTAGTGGAATAAATTCACTGCAGTACTGCCTGGTGTACAATGAGTAATCATTTTCCACAAACATTCTACTGTCTCCCACTTTTAGTACTTTGTTCTTCCACCACAGTTTTGTCAGAATCAGCTTCATCTGCTGGTAGAATTGCATCTTTACTATTAAAGGTCTAGATTGCTTTTACATGGCCAGGTTTAAAGCATGCACATGATGTGCCATTTCAATTAACAAGTCTTGCTGTGAAATACCAGTCCAGTTGCTTATTTGTGCTTTCATAACATTAATATAGTCTGTTCCTTCCAGCTTCTCTGGTACAGCAGAAAATCTCAGGATGTTCTTCGTGTTTCACTGTTGCAGTCATTACATTTGGATAATCTGCTGGCAGGTTGCCCTCAGTTGGCCTGAATATCAGTGTCTTGGGTCCTGCGTCAGTTGCTGTCTCTTCTTCCATGACGTCAGGTCATCAGGGGTGTAAAACAGGTAGCTGACGCCATTTTCCTTAGTCTTTCTTGCCATGCGGTGCCTGAAGCAGAAGCAGTTCGCAAGTGCCGGTCGGCCGACTCCTGAAATTTTCACATTCGAGTTTCAGAACCAAAGTCTTCAATTAAAGCTAAGTACCTCGTTGGGGAAACTTTTTCTTGCTCCATACCGATGTCAGTAAAAGTTAATAATTGCATTACTTGTGGGAAGCAAATACCTCATAAGGATTTCCATTTGTACTGTATTCCTTGCCTAGGCCCAGATCATAACATGCCTTGCTGTCGGTTTTGTGCTAGATTCAACCAACGCACTATTAAGCGTCGGTATAGCTTTGCTTCAAAATATTTTGGAAGCAGATTTAATTACCCTGAAATGTCGTTGGATAGTAATCTGACTGCCGGAATTCACAAAAAATGCAAAGAAAAGGACAGAGACAGACCGTTGAGGTCCAAGACAGATGACAAAGCTTCTCCTAAGCCAGTCACCGGTTCACCAGTACTCAGTGAGGTGCTTTCGCAGTCCCAGCATTTCTATATAAAACTGACGCCAGCTTCAAAAATAGACAAAAACAACTCCCAAGGCCAAAAAACTGACGCATGAGCCACGTGCTCAGGCCTCCTATGTCCAAGAAATAGATGATCAAAATGGCTGAAGACTTAATTACCTTGATCAGGGGTTCCCAACCCCCCCTCGATAAGAGGCCTAGGCAAGACACTGATTATGAATCTTCAGATCAGGTTTCTATTTCTTCTGATCAGGAATTTTCTATACCACCCTATGAGGATTCAGATGCAGAGGAATCCATTCCATCTGCATCTCCTCCTGAAGATTATTCTTTTGGTGAAACCTTGCATACGTTGAGGGAACATTTTCATTGGGAGAGTCAAGATTTCTCAGAATCAAAAAAGAGGCTTAGGGATTTCTTTCTTCTCCCTCAGCATAGGCCTTTGACCATGCCTCCTGTTTTAGACATTGTTGATGATGTGTTTTCGGAATCAAGCATGGCTCCAAATTCCCTACCACCGGCTCCTAGCAAGCCAGACAGATATTTACAGGTTTCCTGACTCCCACAAATGTTTATTCAAAAATCCTGCTGCTGACCCTGAAACTATCTCACAGGGTCCCAAAGGTGTAAAGGCCTCAACAGCTAAGAATCCTACCCCCTCTGATAGAGATTCCAGGGCACTGGATAGATGGGGAAAGAAGGTTTATACGTCTGCAACTTTGGCAATTAGGGCCTTAAACTGCTAGTTTCATATGCTTAAATATCAACAGTATGTTATGGGATTATTGAAACAGAAAATTATGTTGATTTCTGAATGTGTGGAAAATAAAGAATTACAGGAATTATTGCATGCAGCAGAACAGGTTGGAAAACATACTTTACAATGTGGTTTTGATTCTTTGGAGGCCTCCTGCAGGGCTACAGTTACTGGATCTGTGATTAGAAGGCTTGCCTGGCTCAAAGAGCAAAATCTGCCTGATCATGTTAAAGCTAAATTGTTGGATGCACCTTTACAGCATGATACTCTGGTAATAAGGCAGAAGAGGTTTTAAAGAACATGGAAGACAAAGCTAAGTCTATGCAAACTGTAAAAGACGTCTTACAAGTGCAGCCACCAAGATTCAGTAGACACAACAAATACAAAAAATTGGTCCTTTCCTGTGTCCGACAGATCCTCACGGGGCAAATCCATGCGCTCAAAAGGCTCTAGATACCAATACAGGTCAAAGCAATGGGGTGCCTCTACCTCCAAATCTGGAGGAACTAAAGCACAACCCCTACAGTAAGCAGTCTCAATGACTTCCCTCTGCCATCGCCAAGCACTTATCTTTTGGCAGCCCCCTTAGGGGGAAAACTAGCACTTCACGCACAAAATTGGCAGTTAATAACCCAGGACAAGTGGGTATTAAACATAGTATCCCAGGGATACAGATTTAATTTCCATACCTTGCCAATTCCAAATGGTTGGCCAGATCTGCCACAAAATCAATGGGCAGAGGCACAGAAACAAGTTACGTCCCTCATGGATATGGGGGCTATTCAACCAGTACCAGAACTAGAAAAAGGACAAGGGTTTTACTCAAGACTGTTCTTAGTACCCAGAAAAGACAATGCCTGGCACCAAATACTGGATTTATCAATTTTGAACACATTCTTGGACATCCCAAAATTCTAAATGCTGACTTTGCAACAGCTTCTGCCCATGCTGGGCAAGAACGCTTGGCTAGTGACTGTAGACTTAAAAGAGGCATACCTGCATATCCCAATAAGGGAATCGTGCAGAAGATACCTCCGCTTCAAGGCTGGTTTTATGCATTACCAATTCTCTGCATTGCCCTTTGGCTTATCTACTGCACCCAGGGTCTTTACAAAGTGCCTGGCACCAGTAATTGCCTTTTGCAGACAAAGAAGCATTCATATCTATCCATACTTGGACGACTGTCTCATTCAAGCAGAAAACAAGGACATTCTTCTTCAACATCTGGCATTTGTAAAAAGGCTTCTAATATGCCTAGGGTACACAGTAAACAAAAAGAAATCACAACTGGTACCCTCTAAAAAGATTACATTCCTGGGTGCAAGCTTGAATACAACTGCCCAGATGGCTTACCTTACGCCAGACAAACAAAGCCAACTGACTATTTACTTCAAACAGATGACAACAAAAACCCAGTTATGTGCAAGACAAATTCTGCAGGCTTTGGGGTTCATGGCATCCTGCATTCTACTAATTCCATATGCAAGACTGCATATGAGGAAACTACAGTGGTACCTAATAGTTTATGGAGTCAGCATTGTCACAGTCTGGAAACAATGATTTCTCTCATTCCCTGCCTACAACAGGAGTTTTTTTTGGTGGGCAGAGTCATGTCACCAGAACATGGGACAGTCTTTCACTCTACCCCCTGCCAACCAAACCCTAACTACAGACTCATCAGACTATGCTTGGGGGGCCCACCTGGCGGGGAGATGCATGCAGGGCATATGGAGCCCAAAACAAATGCATCTGCATATCAACCAAAAAGAGATGTTAGCTGTTCAGAATGCCCTGACAGCCTTCAAGGACTTACTTCATCCAGGACAACTACTGATAAAGACGGACAACACCACGGTTATGTAGTACATAAACAAGCAGGGGGGCACACATTCCTACCCCCCTTTGCAGACTAGCCATGGCATTGTGGGACACAGTCTTGACTTACCAAGTACATCATCAAGCTCAATTCCTGCCAGGAAAACAAAATACCCTGGCAGACGACCTAAGCAGAAATCTTATGGACCCTCATGAGTGGAAACTGGATCCACAAGTCTTCAACATAACAGAGAAATGGGGGAGCCCGGACATAGATCTATTTGCCTCTCCCCAGAACTATCAACTGGACAAATTCTGCACAAGGACATATCACAGACAAGCATGGAAAGTGGATGCCCTAGCCTTCAGTTGGAAAAAGCTATCGGTCTACGCCTTTCCTCCTCTGCCTCTTCTTCACAAGGTCCTACTAAAGGTCAGACAGGAAAAACCAAAAATGATCCTAATTGCCCCGGACTGGCCTCGCCAGCACTGGTACCCAATTCTAAGGAATATGTCTCAACTCCCTCCTTGGTACTTGCCTGAAATACCTCATCTACTGTCTCATCAGAACAATCAAATTCTGCACAATCAGCTCCAAACTCTGAACCTAGCAGCATGGCTGATCATGTAATTATTCAAATGACACCTCTCAGTAAATCTGTGATGGATGTCATTTTGGAAGCCAGAAGGCCTAGTACTAGAAAATCTTATGCTGATAAATGGAAGAGATTCTGTGCTTGGAACCAAGCACAAGGGACTGACACAGCAAAGCCAAATATTCCTCAAATTTTACAATACTTGACTGAGATGCTTGAAAAGGGCCTATCTTTTTCATCAGTAAAAATCCATGCCTCTTGCCATCTCGGCTCATTACAACACAGGGCCTCCCATCTTTTGTCATCCTCTGCTAAAACAGTATCTTAGAGGGGCCAAAAATTTAAGGCCTCCCAGAAGATCACCAACTCCTGCATGGGACCTCAATTTTGTGCTGGAAAAGCTTACGCTGCCTCCATTTGAACCAGCAGCTACTGCAGATATAATGTTTTTATCTTGGAAAACAGCTTTCCTTCTGGCAATCACTTCAGCAAGAAGGGTTTCAGAACTACAAACCCTCATGGCTGTGGAGCCTTTTATTATATTTTACCAAGACAGGGTGTCCCTCAGGACCAATCCTTCCTTTATGCCTAAGGTGGTATCCAGTGTGGCTCTTAACCAAACCATTCAGCTGCCAACTTTTTACCCAAATCCGCAGAACAAGGGGGAGTGGATTCTGCATTCCTTGGACGTACACAGACAACTAAGATTCTACTTAAACAGGACCAAATCTCTAAGAAAGTCTGAGCAGCTACTGGTGGCATTTACTGCAGGATCAGAGGGAAAGGCTATTTCAAAGTAGACTATTTCAAAGTGGGTAAGCCACTGCATTCATTTCTGATATTTGCATCATGGTAAACCGATGCCCAAGGGAATCGGGTCTCATTCCACCAGGGCTGCATCTACCTCAGCAGCTTTCCTCAGAGAGGTACCAACCAAAGACATTGTAGAAGCTGCTACTTGGAGCTCTGTTCACACTTTTACAAAGCATTATCATTTGCCTCTCTTCTCTAAGTCCAGGGCAGGCTTTGCCACTGCAGTTCTGCAGGGCATTATAGCCGCTCCTAATGCTATTTAGTTCCAGCCTGCCATCCATAGCTTTGGGATTCTACCCAAATGTAATGACTGCAACAGTGAAGCACAAAGAACATAGCACAGTTGTGTACACTTACCATAAATGTAGATGTTAGAGTGTATTCACTGTTGCAGTCCTGGTTACCTACCCACCATCCCCCTTTACTCTGGAGTTTCTCTTTCCTCCACTATATTCTACAGCCTTTGTGGTGTATTTGCTTTTAGATGAAGGTAAAGTTTATGTTGTTACAATTGCATATATATATATATATATATATATATATATATATATATGTATATTTATATGTATTTTTGCTCCCCATTTGGGGGGCACCTGACATCTGGGGCAAGAAAAACTAAAGAAAATGGCGTTGGCTGCCTGTTTTATACTCCTGATGACCTGACGTCATGGAAGAAGTGACAGCAACCGACACAGGACCCAAGACTTTGATATTCAGGCCGACTGAGAGCAACCTGCCAGCAGATTACCCAAATGTAATGACTGCAACAGTGAATACACTCGAACATCTACATTTATGGTAAGTGTACACAACTGTACTTTTTCCAAGCATTCTCTGTCCTTTCATTCTATTATTTTTTGAAACATCTCTTCTTGAGCAGTCCCCTATTTATCCAGCCCTTTCTTCATTTTGACCTCCGGTATTTGTAGTTTTATCATCTCATCTGAATATCTGTTTAAAGCTTCTTCCATTTTGTCCAGCTTTTATTTGAGTTGATATACTCCATCAGTGTTTTGTTTATTTTAATCAGCTCTGAGTACATTTTACTTATTTTTTTTCCTCTAGGTTACTGTCTTGCACCAAAGCTAGAACTTGCACTTTTTGTTGAACAGCTGCAAAATTCCTCACAGTCATTGTTTTCTCCTCACCTTTTGTGGTTGATTTTCTTTCAGGTTCTCCTAATTTCTTTTTTGGCTGACATCTAGGTAGTACACTTACTAGCCAGTTACTGAAATTTACCCCCCCCCCCCCAAAAAAAAAAAGAGTTTACTGTCTGTCTCTTCTGAGTTTGTGTTTTCACACTGTGAGAGCTGAAATTTTAAACTGTTACTCAATGTGCAACCATCTTGAAAGTAACCAAAGTCATTTCTAGTACTTATCTTGATTCTTCTAGCTGGGTATTCATTTTTAATAGTAAATCAAACATAGATGAGAGAATAAACTCTGTGGCAATTTCAGAGAAAACACAACATCTTAAGTTTCTGAAGTATTTCTCACTTATTTATTGTTAATGATAGTGGATACTTGAAACTTTCCTTATCTTAATTATATAAACTAAGATTGGACATGCAAATTAATTTGGTGGAAACTTTTGGAGTCTTCATTGAACAGTATGACTTGGTTGAACTGAACAATGATGCTTGTAAGCAGTTGGTCTTAAAATCAGTAGGATCAACTACAACCAACATCTCCTAGAAAATCAGCATTTTCAAAACTACTGAGGAGATGTGTTGGAGATGTACGAAATCTTAGTTGTTGGACTGCTGTCATTTTTTATGTTTGTGAGGAAAAAGAAGAATTACTGTGAAGATGTTAAGTACTTCTTTAAAGCTCTTTGTACTGATAATTGTAAGTTTATTGATATAATGCTCTGGTTCCTGGAAGCATAAAATCTTCACAATATCTTTTGATATAGATACTGTTGGAGGTAGCATGAAAGGTTATTACAGTAATCTGGAAAAGACGGCTCCTCCCAAATTATTTGTTTTTGTCAGAATTGCTACGGTTTACAACAGTGAAAAGAGTTCCTTCAAATAAAGAACAATAAATAATAATAATGATATGAACTTCAAACATTGGTTACAACTAAAAATGTTGTTAGAAAATGTTAATTGTCTGTTAACTGAGTAGATTCATGTTTACTTAATCATACAGTATGTGAGTTTAGCACTTTTCAAGTTGATTTTACATCAGAATAAATTAATATATTTTTTAGAAAAAAATATTTGTGGCCAAGGGCAGTACAGCTAATAGATTATTTGATTATGAAGCTCTTCAACAGCAACGAGTATGTCATTAGTCAAAATGAGGAGTTACCAGTCAATGAACAATAAAGTTTTTAGGCCTAAGTTAGAAACCTGGGTGGAAACTCTCAGATATGCTCAGAATTAGTCCAAAATGATAAAAAAATCACTGAACCCACAGACATTGCCAACATACTGGCAGACAGGTTCAGTGCAAATTTCTCCCCTCCCTCCCCCCCCAAAAGGAGAAATATCTATCCCACCAGAGTCTAGCCTCCCAAACATCTCAGATGCCCAGGTGAGAGCTGCTCTCTCTAAAGCAAACAACACAGCATCAATGGTACCGGACGGTGTCCCCGGATGTGTGCTACACGAACTCAATGAGGAACTAAACCCACACATAAGGCTGCTGTTTAATCTTAGCCTTACTACAGGATACGTACCCAAAGAATGGCGTACGGCAACTGTGGTCCCACTCCACAAAGGCGGTGCTTCTACGGACCCTGGAAATTACCGCCCCATAAGCTTGACGAGCCTTGTCTGCAAAGCTATGGAGAGGATCATAATGGAACTCATAAATAAAGACATTGGGGACCTACAGACACTGGATCCTACCCAATTTGGCTTTGTCAAGGGCAGATCCTGCCTCTTGAACTTGGTCGACTTTTTCAAAACAGTCACTAAGGCCATTGATGAGGGTAAGGCAGTTCACACAGCCTACCTTGACCTAGCAAAAGCGTTCGACACAATACCCCACTCGGGCATCATAGAAAAGCTCACCAGCTTAGATGTAAACCCATATGTCACAAGATGGGTTGCAAACTGGCTCAAGGACAGAACACACAGGGTTAGAGTTGCTGGTGCCATGTCAGACTCTAAGCCGGTCACGAGCGGTGTCCCACAGGGCTCAGTCCTGGGCCCTCTTGTTCGGCATTTATTTTTCTGAAGTGCAGGCAAACATAGGGGATTGTGGTTGACAAAATTTGCAGATGACTGCAAACTGGGCACCATAATTGACACTCCATCAGACACAGACATCCTCCAGAAAGGTCTCCTAGAAATGGATAACTGGTGCCAGAGCCATGGCCTTAAGCTAAATGCCAAAAAATGTATGGTCATACCCTTTGGGAAAAACAAGGTAACCCCTAATTACCACATAGGTGGTAATCCATTAAACACGGAAGAAGTTATCAGGGACCTGGGGACCCAAGTTGACAGTAACCTCTCTTTTGACACTCACATTGCCAAAGTGGTTAGGAAGACCTTCTACATTGCCCACCTGATCATGAAGGGATTCACATCCAGATCAGGAGAGGTCATTGTACCCTGTACTCTTCACTTATCAGACCAATGATTGAGTACAACGCCCCATTCGAATGTACCTTACCTGACACCTGCAGCAGTTGGAAAGACCCCAAAAGTTCCTCACCAAAAGGATAAAGGGGCTCAAACATATGTCATACGATGCCCGACTGAAGAAACTCCAGCTCTATTCAGTCGCATACCGCCTGCTCAGAGGTGATCTGTGCCTGACATACAAGGCCATGTCCAACCCGAATTAATGGACATGCTCCACCTCAAAAATCCAAATCCACCAGAGCCACGAGCAAGAGACTTAAACCTCAACACGGATATAAATAGGACGTGCTGGAGGGACAGATTCATCACCCAGAGACTCCCTACACTATGGAACAGAATCCCAGTCCATGTGAGGCAGAGCCCCTCACTGACTCTGTTCAAGAGAAATCTTGACGAGTGGATGGGAGATCGTAGGTTTACCCCGGGAATCATCTCTGTATCACTGCTGGACAGAGGCACAGCAAACTAATGGGTATAGTATTCTCATCTTAAGGGGTGGTGAAAGCCACACACACTCTGGCTAGGCTTATAAATGCCCTAGGGCAGATAGCCTAGTATGAACCTATGAAACCTATGAACCTATGAACCTATAAGATAACATACAGCTTTGCTGAGTCTGTATTTAGCAAAGAGAACAATAGTCACTAGTTTTATGTATGCTGTTCATCTGGTTTGTGTGCATCTGACCATGTCATAGCGTCATAGATACTTAGGCTATTGATTAGTCAGGATCTTTAGCAGCTCAGCCATGTATTTCTACAGAGCTTCTAGTACCAATGTGCATGTATTTTGTGGGAGTGTTGTATAACTCCAGTTGAGCTGATCCTTTGTATTGTGTGAACACCCAGGTATGAATAACCATAACCCTGATGAGGGTGTTTGCATGTTCCCCCGTCCATAATAGACAGGCAGGCAAAAATAGGGGTAAACTTGCGGTTCCCCATCCATGTAATCCAGATTTCTCTTGAATAAGGTAAGAGACATACTTAACTTCACGTGGAGGAGAAGTTGGTGCCTGAGAAGTGGTATTCTCTGTAAGACATATCTATCCACCCTGAATGTTCTGTTTTAAGTTGCATTAGAGATTGAGGTCTCTAGAGTGGGTATTTTTTCCACTTTTGGACTTAAGGATGCGTCGAAGGTCAGAAAGGGTGTATACGAGGTAGAGTTCTCCCCTTAGCAGCCTGTAAAATGCTGAAAAATGGGGCAAGGCTTTGAGATGGTCAGAGTAGCTTTTGAGACTTAGTCCCTTGTTTTCTTGGTGAGAAAAGATTGTGGTCACTAGAGCAGAGGTGCATGTCGAATGGGGCATTATGTTCAGTGATTCCCCTAGTGAGTTCAATGTAGTGGCATGATTACCTTCCTAGATCTGGATGCCATACCCTTGCTAATAAACTGTGCTAAAAAGAAAGGTTTCCTAACAGTAGCCAACACATGGTGATTGAACAGCAGTCAGTTGTTTACATATGTTACCAGGTCTCTCACTGCTAGATCAATTTTCAGTGGATTGTTGTCAGTGTGGTAGATGCAGGGGACATTGTGCTTGCCAAAGGATACAATTATGGACTTTTTATTGTGTAGTTTTAGGTATGGTTTTGGCACCAGCTGTATGTTTGTCATGCCTTCCTAAAGGAGATTGATGGCTTCTGGAAAGTTTATGATGACACCTGGAAAGTTTATGATGGCACCAAATTTACAGTCATCAGTTAACCGTGTCAGCCATAAGCCCTCCATATTTGTCTTGGCCTCTGAGAAGTAGATGCCAAAAAGGGTTACTCTGCTATTGAATATTTTCTTGGGGGAGGTAGATACACCTGCTGTAATGCCTTGGGTTCTGTTTGTGAGCCAATTTGCTAACCAGCAAGTTACAGAGGGTTTTATGTTAGCTGGGTGCATTTATTAGCTAGGTCTGAATAGGTTGTGAGGTCTAAATATGCGGTATGAACAATGTTTCCCCTCATCCATTGCTTCTTGGAGAAGTCGGGCAGGTCAAGTAGGCAGGAGCTATCTTTGACAAAATCAAATTGGCTTGAGTCAGTAGTTTGAAGGTTGCCTATGTCTTTATTAACTCCATAATGTTCTTTCCATAGCTTTAAAGCTAGGGCTTTTCAGGCGTATTGGTCTGTAGTTGCCTGGATGTATTAATGCCCCAATGTTTTTGAAGGGTATGATTGTTTCAGTTTTCTATTCATTTTTGCAAACTGTCTTTTTAAGGTGGTTATTTAAAAATCTCTGTAATAGGTTTGCCTGGACCTTTTGACACCCCAGCTTTGTGAAGTGGGATGACTGTTGCAGTCTTCTGTTCATTTTTACAAACCCTTTTTTGGAGGCTGTTATTTAAAAGCCACTGTAGGTGTTTAGATAGGTTGTGTTTCAAGCTGACAATTAGGCATCCTGCTATGTTATCTGGCCTTAAAGAAGTAGTGATACTCTTCGTGTTTCACTGTTGCAGTCATTACATTTGGGTTATCTGCTTGCAGTAGCACTCAGTCAGCCTGATTAACAAATTCTTGGGTCCTCCTTCAGTTGCTGTCTCTTCTTCCGTGACGTCAGGTCATCAGGGGTATAAAACATGCAGCTGACGTCATTACATCAGTCTTTCTTGCCATGCGGTGCCCGAAGCAGTTCGCAAGTGCTGGTTGGCCGACTGCTGAAATTTTCATTTTCAAGTTTCAGAACCGAAGTCTTCAACTAAAAGCTAAGTACCCCGTTGGGGAAATTTTTTCTTGCTCTAAACCAATGTCAGTAAAAGTAAATAATTGCATTTCTTGTGGAAAGCAAATACTTCATAAAGATTTTCATTCATACTGTATTCCTTGCCTAGGCCCTGACCACGACGTACCTCGCTGTCGGTTTTGTGCCTTATTTAAACCACGAACTATCCGTCGTCGGTATATTTACTCTTCTAATTTTTGTTTTGGTGCTCGGTTCAGTTATCCTGATATGTCTTCGGTAAGTCATCCAACTACCGACATTCTGAAAAAATGCAAAGCTAAAGACCGAGACAGGCCGCCCAGTTCGCCGGTACTCAGTGAGGCGCTTTCGCAGCCCCTGATAAATGCTACTTTAGATTCACAGGCCTCTACTGAGACCCATTTGGAGTCCGGTATGTCACGAGATACTTCAACTGTGGAACCTGCAGATGTCTCTACCTTGGATGGGTCCGGAGCTGCTGTGCAGGCACTGGCTTCTGAGGGTGTATTCAGGCCTACTGACTTGCATATTAAACCGATGCCATCTTCTTCTTCAAGGCCTAAAACACAAACCATTCCTAGAAAACTGATGCCCAAACCGCATGGTCAGGCCTCTATGCCTAAAAAACAAATGATAAGAATGACTGAAGACCTTCTTAGTTTAATCAGGGGAAGCCAACCTTCCCCCTCTACGAGACCTAGGACTGAGTTTGCCTATGATACTTCTGACCAGGATTCTGAAATTTCTGTTTCCTCTGATGACCAGGATTTACCCTTATCTACCTATGAGCATTCTGATGCTGAGGACTCTATTCCCTCTGCTTCCCCCCCCCGAGGATTTCTCTTTTGATGAAACCTTGCATACTCTCAGGGAGTTTTTTTTTTTTTTTTTGGGAAACTCAGGATTTCTCTGATTCTAAAAAGAGGCTTAGGGATTTCTTACTCCTGCCCCAGCACAGGCCTTTAGCTATACCTCCTGTATTGGACATTGTTGATGATGCCTTTTCGGAATCTAGCATGGCCCCTGACTCTCTACCTCCTGCTTCCAGTAAACCTGATATAGATATTACAGGATTCCTGACTCTCACAAATTCCTTTTCAAAAATCCTACTGCAGATCCTGAAACCATTTTGCAGGGACCCAAGGGCATTAAAGCTCTGCCAAAAATCCTACCCCCTCTGGTAGAGACTCCAGGGCACTGGATAGATGGGGTAAGAAGGTATACACTTCTGCAACTTTGGTCATTAGGGCCTTGAATTGCCGATTTCATACGTTAAAGTATCAGCTGCATATTATTGGATTGCTTAAACAGAAAATGATGTTGACTCTTGATTGTGTTGAAAATAAGGATTTTACAGGATTTTATGCATTCTGCTGAACAAGTTGGTAAACATACATTGCAATGTGGTTTTGATTCACCAGAGGCACCTTGCAGGGCTGCAGTAACTGGGTCTGTACTTAGAAGGCATGCTTGGCTTAAGGAGCAATCCTTGCCAGATCATGTTAAAGCGAAATTACTGGATGCTCCCTTAAATCAGGACCGCCTTTTTGGCAACAAGGCAGAAGAAGTTCTTAAAAAGATGGAGAAAAAAGCTAAATCTATGCAAACTGTTAAAGATTTTTTACAAATACAACCTCCAAGATTTAGCAGGCATTGTCCCTCTAAGAATTGGTCTTTCCTGCCTCTCCCAGACCTTCTCAATCCAAACCCAGATCCAGCAGGGCACCCAGGCTTCAGTCCCAGGAGACGCACAGGGCTAAGCAGTGGAGGACCTCCACTTCCAAATTTGGGAGTAATAAAACTCCCCCCATGGTAATCTGCCTCAGTGACTCCTTTTTAAAACTTCCAAGCACTTCTCAACTGACTCCTCTTTGGAGGGAAAGATTGCACTTCATGCAAAGAACTGGGAACTCATTACCCAGGACAAATGGGTTTTAAATATAGTGCCCCAAGGATACAGATTTCACTTCCACATGTTACCAACTCCAAGCGGTTGGCCGGACCTACCTCCAAATCAGTAGGCAGAGGCCCAAAAGCAAGTACTCTCTCTCTTAAGCATAGGGGCTATTCATTTGGTACCAGAAGAGGAAAAGAGACAAAGTTTCTACTCGAGATTTTTCGTGGTACCCAGAAAAGACAATTCATGGCATCCTGTCCTGGACCTGCCTACTCTAAACACCTTTTTGGTGATTCCAAAATTCTAGATGCTGACTCTTCAGTTGCTTCCTACACTAAGCAAAGATGCCTGGTTGGCAACACTACATTTAAAGGAAGCATACCTGCACATCCCAATCAGGGAATCTTGCAGAAGAGACCTACGCTTCAAAGCAGGCTACACACGCTATCAGTCCTCTGCACTGCCCTTTGGCTTATCTGCTGCGCCCAGGGTATTCACAAAGTGCCTAGCTCCAGTCATTGCATTTTGCAGGCAAAGAAATATTCAAATATACCAATACATGGACGATTGTCTAATTCAGGCAGAAAACCAGGACGTACTTTTGAATCATCTGGCTCTTGTACAAAGGGTGCTGACTTGTCTGGGGTACACCATAAACAAAAAGAAATCACACGTGGTGCCCTGTCAACAAATTATATTCCTGGGAGTAAGCTGGAATACAACTTCCCAGATGGTTTTCCTCACGCTGGAGAAACAAATTCACTTGACAACCTACTTCAAACAAGTGGCCACAAAAACCCTGCTGTCTGCAAGGCAAATACTACAAGTCTTAGGGTTCATGGCCTCCTGCATTCTTCTAATTCCATATGCATGACTGCATATGAGGAAACTACAATGGTATCTAAAAAGCCTATGGTGTCAACATTCTCAGGATCTAGAAGCAATGATTCCTATCATTCCTGGTCTACGCCTAGAGTTTCTTTGGTGGGCAGAGGCCTGCCACCAAACCAAGGGACTACCATTCACACTACCCCCTGCCACCCAAACCCTAACAACAGATGCATCAGACTATGCATGGGGAGGGCACCTGGCAGGGAAGTGCATTCAGAGCAAATGGAACCCAATTCAAATGCACCATCACATGAATCATAAAGAAATGTTAGCTATACAGAATGCTCTAACAGCCTTCAAGGACCATATTCTTTCAGGACAATTAATGGTAAAGACGGACAACACCACTGTTATGTGGTACATAAACAAGCAGGGGGGTATACATTTTTACCCCCTGTGCAGACTAGCCATGGCATTTTGGAACACAGCCTTGAGCTACCAAGTACATCTACAAGCTCAATTCCTGCCAGGAAAACTAAATACACTGGCAGATGGACTAAGCGGAAACCTCATGGACCCACATGAGTGGAAACTGGAACCAAGGATTTTCAACATGTTGACAAGCAAATGGGGGAGCCCAGATATAGACCTGTTTGCCTCCCCCCAGAACTATCAATTGGAAAAACTTTGCGCAAGGACTCCCCACAGACAAGCTTGGAAAGTGGATGCTCTGTCGTTCAGCTGGAAAAACCTACCAGTTTATGCCTTTCCTCCTCTGCCTCTGCTCTCCAAAGTACTACTAAAGATCAAACAAGACAAACCAAGGAAGATTTTGATTGCACCAGCCTGGCCACGTCAACACTGGTACCCCCTCCTGCCCAGTGTGTCACTTTTGGGCCCATGGCACCTGCTTCAGACTTCTACCCTGCTGTCTCAGCAGGAGAACCAGATTCTGCACCCTCCACTTCAAACACTGAACCTAGCAGCCTGGCTGATTACCTAAGCTCTCCTTTACCATCCCTCAGTAAACCAGTGATGGATGTCATTTTAGAGGCAAGGAGGCCTTGTACTAGAAAATCTTATGCTGAAAAATGGAAAATATTCTGTGCCTGGAACCAGTCTCAAGGGATGAGCACAGCAGTGCCCAATTTACCTCAGATTTTACAATACTTAACTGAGATGCTTCACAAGGGCCTGTCTTTTTCCTCAATAAAAATTCACGCCTCAGCCATTTCAGCTCATTATAACACAGAACCTCCCCTCTTCTCTCTTCCACTGCTCAAGCAATTCCTCAAAGGGGCCAAAAATGTAAGATCATCCAGGAGAGCTCCAACTCCAGCCTGGGACCTTAACTTTGTACTGGAGAAACTCACCCTTCCTCCTTTCGAGCCAGCTGCTACTGCAGATTTAAAATTCCTTTCTTGGAAAACAGCTTCCCTTTCAGCCATCACTTCTGCAAGAAGCGGATCTGAATTACAGGCCCTTATGGCAGTGGAACCTTTCATAATCTATCATGCGGACAGGGTGTCCCTCAGGACCAATCCCTCTTTCATGCCAAAGGTGGTATCTAATGTGGCCTTTAATCAGTCCATTCATTTGCCTACCTTCTTTCTTAATCCACAGAACAAAGGGGAATGGCTACTGCACTCCTTAGATGTGCACATATAACTTAGATTCTACTGGGACAGGTCTAAACCTCAAAGGAAATCTAGATTCTACTTGGACAGGTCTAAACCTTAAAGGAAATCTGAACAACTGCTGGTGGCATTTGCTGCAGGGGCAGAGGGAAAGGCTATTTCAAAGTGAACCGTCTCCAAATGGATAGGCCATTGCATTCATTTCTGCTATAAGCACCATGGAAAACCTATCCCACAGGGGATCAGACCCCACTCAATCAGGGCTGCATCTACCTCTACAGCCTTTCTCAGAGGCGTACCTGTCAGGGACATCCTAGAAGCTGCTAACTGGAGTTCTGTACATACTTTCTCCAAGCATTACCATTTGCCAATTTTCTCTAAATCCAGTGCTGGCTTTGCCACTGCAGTTTTGCAGGGCCTTATAGCTGGTCCTAATGCTATCTGAATTCCTCCTCCCATCCTTAGCTTTGGGAATCTGCCCAAATGTAATGACTGCAACAGTGAAACACGAAGAACATAGTACAGTTGTGTACACTTACCATAAATGTAGATGTTCGAGTGTATTCACTGTTGCAACCCTGGTTACCCTCCCTCCAGCCCCCTGACTTCTTTTGGCTATACCTCTTCTGTCCTTTTCAATGTTTAAAAGCTTTTTGGTGTATTTGCTTTTTTGTTTGAGGTATAACCTTGTATATTTATAGATTGTATTGCTTCCCATTAGGTGGCAACTGACATCTGGGGCAAGAAAAACTGATGTAATGACGTAAGCTGCATGTTTTATACCCCTGACATCACGGAAGAAGAGACAGCAACCGACGTAGGACCCAAGACTTTGTTAATCAGGCCGACTGAGGGCTACTGCAAGCAGATAACCCGAATGTAAAGACTGCAACAGTGAATACACTCGAACATCTACATTTATGGTAAGTGTACACAACTGTACTTTCTTGGCCTTGGACAGTATCTTGAGGACTGACATGTTCCTGGGAGATTTTAGAGGAGGTGCAGACACTGACTAGAAGTCTGGACAAGAGGCGCGTTGAAGTTGGAGCTAAATTTCTCTGCTAGTAGACTGACTGTGTCTTCAGGCTTAGGGCACGTGTCATCATTTATTATTAACTCAGTGCAGTTTTGAACATTATTTTTGAGCTTTCTGACATAGTTAAAAAAGGCTTTATGACTATCTTTTGCCTAGTTTCTTAACTTTGGTTAATTTAAACAGGGTCTGAAATTCTCTGTTAGCCTTAGCAAAAGTGTTTCTGGCATTGGCAGAATTAGATTTGTTTTCACGTGAAATGAGCTTTATCTTTTTATTGCACAGCTTGTTTATATTAGGGATCCACCATAATGGTTTATTCTTAAACTTTTATTTATTTCAAAGGTGACATGCTTCCATGCACTTTTTTTTACATGTTCATAGAATTTGGTGGTAAAAGATTCCATATTCATAGTGGGGTCCTCAGGGTTAAACGGAAAGCTGAATTTTGCCAGTTCATCACTTAGATTTGCTTGATTTCCCTTGGCATAATCTTGGAATAGCGAATTATTGTAGAATGCTTCTGTCTTGAGTTTTATGGTGAATTAGATTTTTTTTATGGTCTGATTTGAATAAGGAGGATATTACAATTGTAGGAAAACACAGCTGTCCCATATTGTAGGGGACACAGCTGTCCCATATTGTAAGAAAAAAGTGCAAGATTTTGTTGCCTTTTGTTGGTGTGCAGACTGTATGGTGCAGTGAGTTTGTATTTATGAAGTTCAGGAAATCTCTGAGCATATATGTTTGGGGATGTACAAGTTTCACTGTTAAACGGAGAGGTAGTTGAAGTCCCCTAAGGGAAAGGTATTTGGCTGAATGCTTAGGGATTCCATACTAGATATGCAGGAGTCATGGGCCAAGGAGATCATAGAGGGTCCTATAGTTGGCTACAATGTGACATATGGGATTTTGTTAATGGTAAATTGGACATGGAGAAGTTCCAGGTTGTTATCCTGCTTAACAGTTCTGGAGGTATAATTCTGTTTTGTGAATATAGAGAGGCAGTCACCTTTAGTGCCTTCATCTAGTGTGGTGGGTCTGAACGTGTGATAGGCAGTGAAACCTTATACTGATGGGGGTGCTGTCAATATTCTTGAATCAGGTCTACATGATGATACCAATATCAGTGCATTCAGGGGTAAGGAATGCCTGTAGGGAATGTAGTTATCTGTTTAGGCTCTGAGCATTGAGCAGTGATACCTTCATATTTCTTTCTGAATTTTGTTTCGCTATGTTGGAAGCTTTTGTAGGCTGACTTTGCCTAAAATGGCTAGGATAAGGATTTTGCCAGTGTCCAAAAGAGTTGGAGGGACAGGTGAAGGGCATCCCTGACGAAGCATTTAGGACGGTCTACCATGTCCTCCCAGGCAGATATATATTGTGCTCCCTTGACATGAACCCAGAAGTTAAGCCAGTTATAGTCAACATTGTTTTGTTCAAATTGTGACATAATTTTATTTGAAGGTGAAATGCTACCAGGGCTAAGGTCATATCTGCCTCAGACGCAGTCTGAGAGCTTTTTCATATAGTCAAGGGGGTATGCTTCAAATGACTTCCACGTGTAATATGAGAGAGTCCTATGCGCACTTGTGGAAGGACCTGTGTGCATATGTTATTTGGCAAATCCTGCCTCAGCCATGCAGCTGATGGTGACCTTCTCTTTGCTTAGTGTGGTGAGTGGTGCATTAGTGCATTTCACAATGGAGTGTGTTATGACTGACATTTGTTGTGTAGAGCTTTGCCTTTTGGGCTTGCGAGTTGAGACTCGACTGATAGGTGTTTTTTTATGTTGAGTGTTTTTGAGGTTGCTGAGGTTCCTTGGTGCTATGTTAGCATCTGGGAGGCCATTGAGGTTTAGGTATATTTAAGAGCCTCTGTATAGGGAAATTTGAGGCTCCAAGTACCTGCATGTGTACAAGGCACTGCCAACTGCCATTGTGTAGTGACTTTATACAGGCAGAGAAAATTAACAAACAAAGCAAGATAGCCCTCTGACCATTCACAGTAGCTCACTCTTAGGTTTCTTCTGTCAGTCTTTCTTTTTAACACATTTATTAAATTATCACTTGAGGACGCGGTGGTGCAGTGGTTAGCGTTGATGCCTCACAGCAAGAGGTTCTTCCATTCGATTCTTGGCTGGAGCGCCTTCTGTGAGAAGTCTGCATGTCCTCCCCACGGTCGAGTGACGTTTAAAGACATGCAGGTAGGTGCGTGCGTGAATGGGTGTGCCTTCTTTGAAGGTTGGGCTTCGGGCTGGCAAATCGTCACCGTAAAAATGCACTGCCAATCATGAGCGGACCGGAGTTCCGCTGTGGCGACCCCTAACCGGGAAAAGTCGAAAGACATTATTTTATTAAATTATCACTTAAGACATAGGCACACATGCATTAATAGAAAAGAAAACAAACCATATTATTGTTTTCCATTGACATGCATTGTGTTATACATTACATATGATTTCTTTCTTTATAGCAGTTGTTATTCAGTCCAACATTGCATGTGTTGCTGAATTCCTGCTTTCCCTTAAACCTCACTCCTCCTCCTGAGCATTATTCTGCATTTATTGTTCCCAGAAATTCCATTTATTAATATTTGCAGCTGAAGAAAAGTGGACTTCCCCGATCATCAAACTTAAGTAAATAAATAAACCCCAAAGCATAATACTGCCACCACCATGCTTCACCATGGGGATGGTGTTTTTCGGTGATGCAAAGTGTTGTTTTTGCACCAAATGTACCTTTTGGAATTGTATACAGAAAGTTCAACCTTGATCTCATCAGACCATAACACATTTTCCCACATGCTTTTGGGAGACTTGATGTATTGTTTTGCAAATTTTAGCTGGGCCTGGATGTTTTTCTGTGTAAAAAAAGGCTTCCGTCTTGCAACCCTACCCCATAGCCCAGACATGATATGGAGAAAGCGGGAGATTGTTGTCACATGTAGTACACAACCAGTATTTGCCAGAATTTCCTGCAGCTCCTTCAGTGTTGCTGTAGGTCCCTTGGCAGCCTCCCTGACCAGTTTTCGTCTTGTCTTTTCATCAATTTTGGAGGGACGTCCAGTTCTTTGCAACATCACTGTTGTCCCATATTTTCTCCAGTTTTTGATGACTGTGTTTATGGTATATCCAATGCTGTGGAAATATTTTTGTACCCTTCTGACTGATACCTTTCAAGTAGTGAGATCCCTTTAATGCTTTGTAGGCTGTTTGCAAACCATGGCTTTTGCTGTAGCAGGCAACTGAGTAAATGTCATGAAAATCCTACTAGAACAGCTGAACTTTATTTGGGGTTAATCAGAGTCACTTTAATTGGCAGGTGTGTACTCAAGAAGACTGAATGCTGTAATTAAATCAAAAGGTGCTTCACCAAAGTATTAAGTTTAAAGGTGTGCACACTTGTACAACCAACTTATTATACATTTTTTATTTTTATATTTTTCCCGTAACAGACTTGTTTGTTTTTCAATTGAATTGTACAGGTTATAGGTCACATTAAAGGTGGGAAAAGTTTTGAAATGATTTATTGTGGTCTCTCTTTTTATATCACAAAAACCTGGCATTTTAACAGGGGTGTGTACATTTTAATATATCCACTGTATTTGAGTAATGTTTGAATATCAATGAATCTTTTTCAGCATATGTGTTAATGTCCATTAAGTTATATGAGTCAGTAAACCCTGTAAGTAAATTTGATAGTGGAGATTTCTTGCGTGTGTTTTTAGCATTTGTGTCCTCTTCTTTCATTGTACAATTAAAATCTCCTGCAATTATTGTATTATCTTTGGAATGTTGTATTACGTTCTCTAAATGTTGTCTGGCTGCCCTGACACCCATATGTATATTTTTAAGTAACCATTTTATTTTTAGTCTTTACGCCATATTTAATATACAACTAAGATGACCGTTAGTATTTGTTGCAAACCCTATGTGTGTCCAATAACCAAAAACAGCAACCAGAGTAAAAGTGCAGTGGCACAAAATGTAGAAAGGTCCAGGCAAAATCACTTGACACCAACACAAGGCAATTTAAAACAATTTAATAACTATCCAAAAGATCCACAAAGTGAATAAGCAAAGCTTTCAGGTATCTAGTACCCTTCCTCAGTGTTAATAATATTAAACCTGGACTACATGAAAAGAGACATAGAGGAGCTCTCTGATTATGTAGCCCAGGCAGGTATGACCCTAACCCTGAGCAGTATCCTTCCTTCACCAAGAATGATGCCACAATATAGAGACAAGATGATCAGCTTTAACAATTGGCTTAATGTCTGGTGTCATTCAAAGGGGATCCAGTGTCTGTCTGCCTGGGATGACATGCTTGACAAGCCACGCTGCTTCGCAAGGGACGGCTTGCACCTGTCACCCCTGGGATTCCGGATATTGGCTAAGGCTCTTGCCACCCCATAGTGCCTTTTTAGGCAAGGCTCAAATTCTAAACCTACCACCCTAGAAAACAAAAATGGGAAGAAACTGAGGGTAATGCTGCTCAATGCCAGAAGTCTAAATCTCAAAATGCACGCACTCGAGGCCCTTCTCAGTATGGAGAACATCGATGTCTGTGCTGTAACTGAAACCTGGTTCAAGGCTCCTGAGAGCACCCTGGCACTATTAGGTTTTACCTCATATCATGCGTTCCGCCCCAAAACCCGGACCACACCACAAAAGGAGGGTGTATCCATATTCATAAAGGATACCCACACCTCCAGGTTGGTGGCAATGCACGAAGCTTCGGAAACCATCCAGGTGCAACTAACCATAGGCAAAACTGCTCTACAAATTGTAGCATGCTACAGGCCACCCTCTCAAACTCAGGAACCCCACACAGCCTTCCTGAAGACACTGGAGGGTATAAATGTATCTCCAAACACCATCATATTGGGTGACTTCAACTACCCGAATATAGACTGGGAACATTACTCAAGCCCTAACTTTCTAGCCCAACGGTTCCTGGAGTTCATAAATTCAAATGCCATGGAACAGCTAGTCACTGTTCCCACGAGAGGAGAAAATATACTAGATCTCATTGTCACAAACATGGGGACAAAATGCTCCACACCGGAAGTATATCCCTCATTGGTGAGATCTGATCATAAACTAATCTCACTGGAAATCCACATCCGCCCCCACCCCAAACAAAAAAGACCATAGTGAAGAACTTCTCTAAAGCAAACTTCACACTACTCAAGACTGGTGTGGTATCCTTCAAGGCCCCTGAACCAGAGGAAACCACAACCCAAGCTGTGGAAGCCCTTACAAATGCCTTCTATGAACACCTCCAGGACTGCATGGATCAGGCAATCCCAAATAAAACCAAGACTCTTTCCACAAAGGGCAAACGTCCAGTCTGGTGGACCCCAGCCATTAACAAACTTTACAATAAGAGGAGAAAGCTATTACATGATAGAACAAAATCCATAAAAGGGAAGTCACCCCTGATCATTATTAGTAAAAAATACGAGCACTCATAAAATCAACTAAGGCCAATTTTGAGAGAAAAATTGCCATGGATTCAAAGGACAATTATAAGGCCTTTTTCAGCTATGTTAGGAACCTGGGTGGAAACTCCCAGATATGCTCAGAATTAGTCCAAAATGATACAAAAATCACTGAACCCACAGACATTGCCAACATACTGGCAGACAGGTTCAGTGCAAACTTCACCCCTCTCCCCCCCTAAAAGAGAGATAACTATCCCAGCCGAGTGTAGCCTCCCGGACATCTCAAATGCACAGGTGAAAGCTGCTCTCTCTAAAGCTAAAAACACAGCATCAATGGGACCGGATGGTGTCCCCGGTTGTGTGCTACACGAGCTAAATGAGGAATTAAACCCGCACATAAGGCAGCTGTTTAATCTCAGCCTTACCACAGGATACGTGCCCAAGGAGTGGCGTACGGCAACTGTGGTCCCACTCCACAAAGGCGGCCTCACGGACCCTGGTAATTACCGCCCATAAGCTTAACAAGTCTAGTCTGCAAAGCTATGGAGAGGATCATAATGGAGCTCATAAACAAAGATATAGGGGACTTGAAGACATTGGACCCGACCCAGTTTGGCTTTGTCAAGGGAAGATCATGCCTTTTGAACTTGGTCGACTTCTTCGAAACAGTCACCAAGGCCATTGACGAGGTAAAGGCAGTCCATACAGCCTACCTTGACCTTGCAAAGGCTTTCGACACAATACCCCACTCGGGTATTGTAGAAAACCTTACCAGCTTAAATGTAAACCCATATGTCACAAGATGGGTTGCAAACTGGCTTAAGGGCAGAACCCACAGGGTTAGAGTTGCTGGCGCTGTGTCAGACTCCAAGCCGGTCACAAGTGGTGTCCCACAGGGCTCAGTCCTTGGCCCCCTGTTGTTTGGCATCTACTTCTCAGAAGTACAGGCCAACATGGGAGGACTTTGGCTGACAAAGTTTGCAGACGACTGCAAACTGGGCGCCATAGTGGAAAGTGCATCGGACACGGATATCCTTCAGAAGGGACTCACGGAAACAGATAGCTGGTGCCAGAGCCATGGCCTGAAGTTAAACGCCAAAAAATGTCTAGTCATACCCTTCGGGAAAAACAAGGTAACCCCAAGCTACCATATAAGTGGCAATCCACTAAGCACAGAAGAGGTTATCAGGGACCTGGGGACCCAGGTTGACAGTGGCCTTTCTTTTGACACTCACGTTGCTAAAGTGGTTAGAAAGACCTTCTACATTGCCCACCTGATCATGAAGGGATTCACATCCAGATCTAGTGAGGTCATTGTTCCCCTGTACTCTTCACTTATCAGACCAATGATCGAGTACAATGCCCCATTCGGGATGTATCTCACCCGACATCTGCAGCAATTGGAGAGACCCCAAAAGTTCCTCACCAAAAGGATAAAGGGACTCCAAAATCTGTCATATGCTGCCAGATTGAAGAAACTCCAGCTCTATTCAGTCGCATACCGTCTGCTCAGAGGTGACATGTGCCTGATATACAAGGCCATGTCCAACCCGGAATTAATGGACATGCTCCACCTCAAAAAATCCGAATCCACCAAAACCACTAGAGCAAGCGACTTAAACCTTAGCACGGATATAAATAGGACGTGCTGGAGGGATAGATTTATCACTCAGAGACTCCCTATGCTGTGGAATAAAATCCCGGTCCATGTGAGGCAGAGCACCTCGCTGACTCTGTTCAAGAGAAATCTAGACCTGTGGATGGGAGATTGTAGGTTTACCCCGGGAATCATCTCTGTGTCACTGCTGGACAGAGGCACAACAAACTAATGGGCACAGTATTTTTTCATATAAGGGGTGGCGTAAGCCACAAAAATTTGGGCTATGCTTATAAATGCCTTAGGGCAGATAGCCTAGTATAAACCTATGAACCTATGAAACCAACTTACATTACTTTTAAATAGTAAGAATTAATTACACAATCAATGAAAACAGACCAATAGACATTAAACATTGTCTATTGCAACTTAAAGCTGCAGTATAAAGTAAGATAAAATAAAGATATAAAATATTAAAGCACAAAAATACTATTATTGGTCTGTTTTCCTTGGCTGTGTAATTAATTTTTACTATTTAAAAGAAATGTACGTTGCTTTGATATTATTAGCACTGAGGAAGGGTACTAGAGACTTGAAAGCTTTGCTTATTCACTTTGTGGATTTTTTGGATTATTATTAAATTGTTTTAAATTGCCTTACGTTGGTGTCAAGTGGTTTTGCCTGAAACCCTATATGTACATAGTTTAAGTAGGTTCATATTTCCTACTGTTAAGACAACAGAGCCTTATGAAACTTCATTTGTTTCAACATCCAGTCAGGTTAATGAAAATATTGTTATTGTTATTATAAACTGTAGATTTTAATATATAATAACATTTTGGCTTCTAATGTAATTTCTATGTATAAAATAAACAGCACTTTTATATAGTACATTCATTTTTTGAGTTTAATTCTTTACATCTTTAGATTTAGGTCTGTTTGAATTCATATTATAGGTTTTCATAATGTTCTTGTTTAATAGAGAAGTTATATGCAATTTTTGGTGATATTTTATACTTTAGATAGTATCAGCAATTAATATGAATTTATTAAGACTTCATCTGATTCTCTTACTTTTAATGTTTTTTGTACCTTATTTTTGTGTATGAAGCACCAGAGAATCGTAAACATTTCATAAATAATATCTGAACTGCTCTTAATATATTAAACATATCAGTATTGCTGTATGTCAGTTACTGTTTCTTCCGTATTTTCTATCTTCAAGTTCTGTTGCTTTTTACTATTCTCTTCAAAAGTATCCAGTTTCTTGTTCATTTTATCAAATTTCAGTGACAAGTCCTGCATTGTTGTTAGTAATGATTGTAAATCCTTCTTCATTGTTTGGTCAGACATAGTGTTTTTTGTGAAGCTCATCTTTTCTCTGGTCCTTATGCTTTCTCTTCAGGTTTTTGACAGGAATGTTTGTAGAAAATGCATTTTTTTTATGTAGACTTGTATCATTAGTTGTGATATTCCAGCAAAGTTGAACTGTCCATGATCAACATTTTTTTACTTTTTCCTGTCAGAAATGGATTGTAAGGACAGAGCTGAAGAAAGATGCTGCCCCCCATGCTCTTTCCCTTTTCTAAAGGTCATACTTCCAGTTTTATCACTTTTACAGTATTTAATACTTCAAATTCAGTTGGTTTAGATTTTGATTTCCATTTTTTAGTAGCTGCTTTTTTGGTAGTGAACAGAGTTAAATTTAAGGCCTTATTATGTCAGATCCTCTGTATCAGCTCAGAAGAATCATTTCCTTAGTTACAGCCATTTGTTCCTCCAGTATTTCTGACATAGTGCTCTGTAGGGAATTTTTAAATCGGCCAACTCATTACCCTCTGAAAGAACATGTTCCCATTAACATCTTTGTTCCCCATCACACCTCAACATTTACTATCTATGTGAGGAAAAAAATTGTTGAAAGCTGCTTGGGATATAAAATACATATACAGACACTTCCAAGCAGAAATCCTAAACCTAAACAGAAGAGACCATCCTACTCTCTACTACAGCTAGAGTGCAGACCAAAGATTTCCAACTTTTAGATCACTTAAAGAGGCTAAAAGTGTAGAATTGGAGCATATAACAATAAAATATCAACATATTTGTAAAATATCAAGAACAAGTGTAGTGCAGCAAAGTAAAGTAATTCACTGACTTGTATGAAGCTGTTAATCATCGGAAACACTATTTCATTTGGTACTACTGAGGTCAGTGGCCCCTAACTTAAAAAATCGTCCTACTCTACCTCTTTCAGTAAAACCCAACTTAGATATTTCAATGAAACAGTGCAACATAATTATTTTACTCCTACTCTTCTTTTGACAGTTATTTATATTCCCCACTTTAATCATTTCATGCTTTCTATCAATTTTAAGGTGCCATTTCTTTTTCTTACACAGTTTTTAAATGTTATTTTCAGAAGTAATACTAGCACCATATTTTAGCAAAAATGCTATCACATCAGCACTGCAGTCTTGGAAAAATACTGCAAGAATTCCATAAGCTGTATTTTGTCTTTTCTTGCCTGTAATCCAGTTTGTGACAGAAAATTGTCTTCAGAGTAGCTAACTTACTTGGTTAATACATTTTTAAGTAAAGTAAATCCTTCTGTTTGCGTGAATGTTAAGTTTACTCAAACCTTTATGACAGCAGTTACTTTATTAAAACTGCACTGTGTTTATAAAGGAAATTGCACTGATGACATCCTTTGCCAGTCAGCAATTACAAAGACAAACTTGAACATTACAGCTTTGTCTGTACATGTGTGTATGATTTCACCCCAGTGTGTTAACTGGCTTTTCCTGCCCAGATAGATTCACTCAGTTGAAGTTCTAGCTCATTGACTTTGTATCAACATTGCTGCTAAGGTAATGTCCTCATTTTTGCACTGTTATGTGATCCAGTAGCTGATGGAGTTAGTGTTGTAGGAAGTGTGGTGGGTTCAGGTGGCTGTAACGATACTGTGAAGAAACTGACTTTGAGAGCAGAGCATGGTAGCAGTAGCTCAAGCAGTGTTATTTTGCAATGGACGGATGCCCCACAATTTTACCAGTTAAATGTAGAAACCCTTTAAGGTGTAAGTGAACTATTAGCCGAAGTTAAATAATAAAAGTCTTTATTTGAAATAAATTAAAATATTTATTTTCCAAGTGACTATGCAAACAGTACAGAACTTGCACAAGGATTTGAAAATAAAACACTCAAAAAGACAGGTAGTGGTCAGAAAAAAAAAATGCCTGAGATATAAATTATAACCTTTTTTTTCTTTTGGCTAAAGGCTGTACTGTCCTTTTACTTTCTGTAGTTTGAGCTCCATCCCCAAGGGAATCCATGGAACTGTACAGAAGGCAGCCCTATATCTGTTACCTTTCTTTCTTTTGAATTAACTGTCCTCCCCCAGTATTTAGAAGGTCCCTCAATCAGGATTTCCTAATTTGAATTTTAGAAGATACTTTTCCTATTGTGTGTCTAAAGGAAGAGAGGGATTCAGCAAGTCCAAATCCAGTTGAGGAAATAGTCATGTGACCTAGTGCAGCAGTCTCCAAGCAGACTGCTACCATTTGTGAAGTACACAGCAGCAAAACATAATGTTCCAGTTTACATTACACAGTTACAGAAAAGGAAAACGCAGTGCAGCTTCTTTAACTTTGACTGTTGAAGTATTTACTCACATTTTTGTAATTTGATTCGGCTCCAATACAGCTACTTCATGTATTTTCATGTTTAAAGTTAATTAATATTTCTTACAATTTTTAAAAATCTTTCTCCCATATCTTCTTCATTTTTAAGACTCAAGTTAGTAAGAGAACCACTGGTAATGAAGCTTGAGGTAGAGTATAACATATAATACTTGCACAACCTTTTAATTGAAAAGGCCCTCTTGAGTTGTTGTTGTTGAACACTTTCACCATTTTCATAGGTTCATAGGTTCATAGGTTTATACTAGGCTATCTGCCCTAAGGCATTTATAAGCCTAGCCCAAATTTTTGTGGCTTACGCCACCCCTTATATGAAAAAATACTGTGCCCATTAGTTTGTTGTGCCTCTGTCCAGCAGTGACACAGAAATGATTCCCGGGGTAAACCTACGATCTCCCATCCACAGGTCTAGATTTCTCTTGAACAGAGTCAGCGAGGTGCTCTGCCTCACATGGACCGGGATTTTATTCCACAGCATAGGGAGTCTCTGAGTGATAAATCTATCCCTCCAGCACATCCTATTTATATCCGTGCTAAGGTTTAAGTCGCTTGCTCTAGTGGTTTTGGTGGATTTGGATTTTTGAGGTGGAGCATGTCCATTAATTCCGGGTTGGACATGGCCTTGTATGTCAGGCACATGTCACCTCTGAGCAGACGGTATGCGACTGAATAGAGCTGGAGTTTCTTCAATCTGGCAGCATATGACAGATTTTGGAGTCCCTTTATCCTTTTGGTGAGGAACTTTTGGGGTCTCTCCAATTGCTGCAGATGTCGGGTGAGATACATCCCGAATGGGGCATTGTACTCGATCATTGGTCTGATAAGTGAAGAGTACAGGGGAACAATGACCTCACTAGATCTGGATGTGAATCCCTTCATGATCAGGTGGGCAATGTAGAAGGTCTTTCTAACCACTTTAGCAATGTGAGTGTCAAAAGAAACGCCACTGTCAACCTGGGTCCCCAGGTGTCCCTGATAACCTCTTCTGTGCTTAGTGGATTGCCACCTATATGGTAGCTTGGGGTTACCTTGTTTTTCCCGAAGGGTATGACTATACATTTTGTGGCGTTTAACTTCAGGCCATGGCTCTGGCACCAGCTATCTGTTTCCGTGAGTCCCTTCTGAAGGATATCCGTGTCTGATGCACTTTCCACTATGGCGCCCAGTTTGCAGTCGTCTGCAAACTTTGTCAGCCAAAGTCCTCCTATGTTGGCCTGTACTTCTGAGAAGTAGATGCCAAACAATAGGGGCCAAGGACCGACCCTGTGGGACACCACTTGTGACCGGCTTGGAGTCTGACACAGCGCCAGCAACTCTAACCCTGTGGGTTCTGTCCTTAAGCCAGTTTGCAACCCATCTTGTGACATATGGGTTTACATTTAAGCTGGTAAGTTTTTCTACAATACCCGAGTGGGGTATTGTGTCGAAAGCCTTTGCAAGGTCAAGGTAGGCTGTATGGACTGCCTTTCCCTCATCAATGGCCTTGGTGACTGTTTCGAAGAAGTCGACCATGTTCAAAAGGCATGATCTTCCCTTGACAAAGCCAAACTGGGTCGGGTCCAATGTCTGCAAGTCCCCTATATCTTTGTTTATGAGCTCCATTATGATCCTCTCCATAGCTTTGCAGACTAGACTTGTTAAGCTTATGGGGCGGTAATTACCAGGGTCCGTAGAGGCGCCGCCTTTGTGGAGTGGGACAACAGTTGCCGTACGCCACTCCTTGGGCACGTATCCTGTGGTAAGGCTGAGATTAAACAGCTGCCTTATGTGCGGGTTTAATTCCTCATTTAGCTCGTGTAGCACACAGCCGGGGACACCATCCGGTCCCATTGATGCTGTGTTTTTAGCTTTAGAGAGAGCAGCTTTCACCTGCGCATTTGAGATGTCCGGGAGGCTACACTCGGCTGGGATAGTTATCTCTCCTTTAGGGGAGAGGGTGAAGTTTGCACTGAACCTGTCTGCCAGTATGTTGGCAATGTCTGTGGGTTCAGTGATTTTGTATCATTTTGGACTAATTCTGAGCATATCTGGGAGTTTCCACCCAGGTTCCTAACATAGCTGAAAAAGGCCTTATGATTGTCCTTTGAATCCATGGCAATTTTTCTCTCAAAATTGGCCTTAGTTGATTTTATGAGTGCTCGTATTTTTTACTAATAATGATCAGGGTGACTTCCCTTTATGGATTTTGTTCTATCATGTAATAGCTTTCTCCTCTTATTGTAAAGTTTGTTAATGGCTCGGGCGCACCAGACTGGACGCTTGCGCTTTGTGGAAAGAGTCTTGGTTTTATTTGGGATTGCCTGATACATGCAGTCCTGGAGGTGTTCATAGAAGGCATTTGTAAGGGCTTCCGCAGCTTGGGTTGTGGTTTCCACTGGCTCAGGGGCCTTGAAGGATACCACACCAGTCTTGAGTAGTGTGAAGTTTGCTTTAGAGAAGTTCTTCACTATGGCCTTTTGTTTGGGGTGGGGGCGGGATGTGGATTTCCAGTGAGATTAGTTTATGATCAGATCTCACCAATGAGGGATATACTTCCGGTGTGGAGCATTTTGTCCCCATGTTTGTGACAATGAGATCTAGTATATTTTCTCCTCTCGTGGGAACAGTGACTAGCTGTTCCATGGCATTTGAATTTATGAACTCCAGGA
The DNA here is from genome assembly GCF_019279795.1 of Protopterus annectens. NCBI lineage: Eukaryota > Metazoa > Chordata > Ceratodontiformes > Protopteridae > Protopterus > Protopterus annectens. The sequence goes on from NC_056725.1 coordinate 1,240,547,248, forward strand.
ACCGTTGGGCTAGAAAGTTAGGGCTTGAGTAATGTTCCCAGTCTATATTCGGTAGTTGAAGTCACCCAATATGATGGTGTTTGGAGATACATTTATACCCTCCAGTGTCTTCAGGAAGGCTGTGTGGGGTTCCTGAGATTGAGAGGGTGGCCTGTAGCATGCTACAATTTGTAGAGCAGTTTTGCCTATGGTTAGTTGCACCTGGATGGTTTCCGGCTTGTGCGTTGCCACCAACCTGGAGGTGTGGGTATCCTTTATGAATATGTATACATCCCTCCTTTTGTGGTGTGGTCCGGTTTTGGGGCCGAACGCATGATATGAGGTAAAACCTAATAGTGCCGGGTGCTCTCAGGTGCCTTGAACCAGGTTTCAGTTACAGCACAGACATCGATGTTCTCCATACTGAGAAGGGCCTCGAGTGCATGCATTTTGAGATTTAGACTTCTGGCATTGAGCAGCATTACCCTTAGTTTCTTCCCATTTTTGTTTTCTAGGGTGGTAGGTTTAGAATTTGAGCCTTGCCTAAAAAGGCACTATGGGGTGGCAAGAGCCTTAGCCAATATCCGGAATCCCAGGGGTGACAGGTGCAAGCCGTCCCTCATGAGCAGCGTGGCTTGTCAAGCATGTCATCCCAGACAGACACTGGATCCCCTTTGAATGACACCAGACATTAAGCCAATTGTTAAAGCTGATCATCTTGTCTCTTTATTGTGGCATCATTCTTGGTGAAGGAAGGATACTGCTCAGGGTAAGGGTCATACCTGCCTGGGCTACATAATCAGAGAGCTCCTCTATGTCTCTTTTCATGTAGTCCAGGGAGGTACGTCTCAGGTCGTTCACACCAGCATGGACAATGACTGTGTCATATTTGTACTTGCCGTGGAGTGACCCGAGTGCTTGTGTTATGTGGCGGATTCTAGCGCCCGATAGGCAGCTTACTGTGACCCTCTCCTTGTTCAGCCTGGTGAGTGGGACGTCAGTGTGTCTGACTATGGAGTCACCTATGACAAGTATGTTTGGTGTTGTATTTGGCCTTAAGGGCTGTGACTGCTTTGCACACGGCTTTTGTGGTTTATGTGTTGCTTGTGGGGTGTCTTGAAGTAGCAGTTGTTTGGGTGTCTGCTTTGTAGGCCTCTGCTGTTTAGGTAAATTTTTACTCAGAGCCTCCGAGTATGTCTTTGTGTGTTTATGTGTTTGATTCAGTGGAGTGGTAGCATTATGTGAGGCTGGTTTTGTGGTGTGTGTAGTTGCCTTCTCCTCCTGTCTGGTCTTGCCAGTCCTGAGTTGAGAGAGCTCAGCCTCCAGTTTGGCTAAATAGCTGCATCTCTCGCAAGTATTTGTGTTATGTGGGAGGAGGAGAGGGTTGTCTGTGTACATGAGGCAGTTATAACATTGCCTCAAGATTCCCAGATTCACCAGCTGGACCGGAGAGAAGATTGACAACTGACCTTTGGACATGCTAGAATAATATTGGGAATTCCTTAATTGAAAACAAGGGCCAGTGGGGAGTGAGGGTGTAGTGCTTTTAATTTTTAGTGCTGACTTATATAATTGCTTTAGTGAGCAAGTGCCAGGTAACTTGAGTGCAATGTGTTACAAGTAACTAAATGCAAAACGACAAACAGTAACTTTCTTTCAAGTGAAACAAGGAAATAAGTACAGTAAGCAATGCAGATATCACTAGTGATCCACAGAAGCTGAGAAGTTGTATTAGGTGAAATTAGCTTCCATGGAAATAACAAGCAAACAAACAACAAGCATATAAACAAAGCTAGATTCAGCAGGCCTGGATCTAGTCTATGCTAGAGCAAACATGGTGAACCAATTTCAGTAAGATACAGTTCAAATATTCAGGCACCATAAACCTTTAACCAGAAATTCCCAGCTCAGAAGGGCAGAGTCCAGCCTCTTCTCCCACAAGAGTGCAGACCACGAACCTTCTTAATATAAAATAACTGGCCTGAAGCCCAAGTGCCTAAACCAGAACTAATACACTTGGACACTGGGCTCTCAATCAGCAGTTCCCTACTTAGAAGGATGAAAGCTACCTGTCCTGCCACCACAGTGCTTGCCACAAACCTTCCTAATGTAAAACAACTGGTCTGAAGCCCAAGTGCTTAATCCAAAAGACTTGAATGATAGCTACACTTTAATCAAGTTACAACCAAGCAGTAATAAATACCATTGAATACTTTAGAGAATGTCTGGATTAGTGCTCAAGTTACACAAACAAAGCTAGATCCAGCAGGCCCGAATCCAGTCTATGCCACAGCAAACAAGGCGCACCAACTACAGTAAGAAACAGTTCAGATATGCATGCACTATAAGCCTTTAACCAGAAATTCCCAGCTCAGAAGGGCAGAGTCCAGCCTCTCCTCCCACAAGAGTGCAGACCACGAACCCTCTCAGTGCAAAACAACTAACTGGTCCGAAGCCCAAGTGTTTAAACCAAAAGGCTTAGAATGAGTTACACCAAGCAGTAATAAATACAATTGAGTATTTTAAGATGATGCAAAAGTAAAAAGAAGTAGGTAAAAACACAAGTACAGTAAAAGCAGATGAAAAATTTTTTTTTTTTTTTTTTTTTTCTGAACAAGTGCTGAGATCAAAGAAACAGATTTGAGTGCTGAAACTAGAAAACTGGCTAGTTATAAGAAAAAAAACAAGCTAGAAGGCTTCCCTCAAACACAGAAGGGCTTGGGGGCTCAGAAGCCTACCAATAGTCTGTACCACCTAACAAGAAAGGCAGGAAATAAGCTTAATTTTTTTTTTTTTCTATTTCCCAGATGCTCTCTTTGTACACAGTACATTTACTGGCATTCACTGGTTTATTCTGGCATTTCCTTGCCCTGCTAGATAGCCCTGCCCTTTTGACTATTCATTTGGTCCTTTTGTGTACCATTGATTTTCTCATGTCTTAACATTGTTTTGATCCTTCTCACAAACTTTACAGTACCCTTTTATTTCTTTCTAAAGGTTTGCAAAAAACTCCATTTTTTATGCATCACATTCGTATGGCCTGAAAAATGGATGTTATGGGCTTTGGCTAGAACCGCCTGATTGTGGGCTGTTTGGAGTACTGACTGCTGTGTCTCTTCTCCCTGTGGTTACTCTTTAATAATATACCTTTTTGTACATCAGTCCCTTTTTCCTGTATATAGAAAGGTTGCCTCTGCCATTGAGGATTAGGAGACATTTGGCTATTTCCCTCAGGTTTTGTAAACTAGAGCCCAGGAGCCATATGTGCCTTAACTCTCTCTCTTTGCAGTCATCCCCTGTTTTTCTTCTAATGGAAGTCCAGTACATTTTAACAATTCTTCCTAGGATTTAGACTATCAGCCGTTTCTTCCCCTAAAGTAACTCCTAATTTTGACAACTCCGCCTCTGGTTTAAGCATTTTATTACCCCCTGCCTTTTTTGTTTGTTTGTTTGTTTGTTTGTTTGTTATGGCTTCATTGCCATCCTGTATTGGTGGTATAGCTAGACATTGACTGGGCGTTACCCCTGCTTCTTTTTCAATGCAATTAACTCTGAGCTTGGCTGTGTTTACATGCGCACAAGGTCCTCTGTTATCAAAGTCATTAGGTAATAGAACATTAGCTGGGATTTCATGGACATATGTCCCTGTATGTTGCTTTCTTTTTCTTGTCTTACAAGCGGTGAATATTGAGTGGATCAGGTAGTACCAAACTGATGAACAAGGGTGTATGAAGACTCTGTCTGCAATGGGCATGTCCCTAAGCTGGCAAAAAATAGAGAAAAAGTAGCCATACTGGTGATTGCAGGAGGGGTATTCACATTCCCAAGTTAACCTACTTGTGGTAAATACCACACCTTTGTATCTACTGATGTGTCATATCATACCATGGATGCTTAGGCAGAAAGTGCCAGTTGGTTCACGGTGTGTGTGTGTGTGTGTGGGGGGGGGGGGTACTGCACACGCCACTGAAAAAAAGTACAAGTTAACTCATGAAAGTGAGTGGAAAGTCCAATGGGCATACTCCTACAAAAATCTTTGAAGTCCTTTTGCTATGGGAAATACCTCACATGTTTCATAGTGATTTTGAATTAATTTCGGGTAGTAGATTTAGTTATAATTTTTTTTCCTCCTGGCAAAACAATGAAAAGTTGAAGGCACTAAAGTGTTACTGGTAAAGTTGTGTTTTAATCATTTGAAAATGAGAAATGACTGGTTTTCACTATAAATGTTTGTTAGCTGGTTTATCCCTTATGAATTTGTATGTGTACTGTGTGGGCAGTATGAAAGCATTTGTATAGAAAGAACATCTAAATTAAAATGCAGTTCTCATATATTGAACAGATAATATTTAGCACTCCTCTCAGAACATTAGACTAACTCAAGGGCTTTTTGTTAATCTTTCCCTAGATTCACTGGCTTGCTGTCAATGGACGGACAGAGTTGCTCCATGACTTGTTACAACATGTCAGTAACGTAGATGTTGAAGACTCAATGGGGCAGACTGCATTGCATGTTGCATGTCAAAATGGCCATAAGACGGTGAGTAAATAATGCTTTGTTTACATTTTTAAGTGAGTTTGTAGATTTTTACAAATATTTTCTCACTTTGGTGAGGTCAAGTCCTGCATGACTTTTTCAGAGTGAATGCATTTAATGCTTTTAAAAGTTAGTGAAAATGTGTGTTGAATGAATGAATGTCAAACAAATACCATGTTGCTCTTGCAGTATATAAAAAAAGTGTATTGTATAGCTGCATTTCCAAGTAGCTTGTCAGAATTCTCAGTGTGTCACAGGTATTAGCTCAATGTCCTTCTATTCATATGCTGCAGTGCCCATAACATGAGGGAGTCTACCTCCGGCTGACTTGTAGGTCCGGCTGTTATACCAAAGTTAAACTGCTACTGTGAAGGTATGTGCGACGGCCCGCATCACACAGTGTACGTCAGCATCAATGGATGTCAGTTATAACAAAAAAACAAAGCACAAACTAATAAGGAAAAAAAACAGCAACCTCCAAACAAATCACAATTTAATAATGGTAAGCGCTTTCGACTGAACCACCAGCCTTCATCAGACAAAATTACAAAAAAGTCTCCAACATATATAACAACACTAATTAATCGATTAATTAAAAACACAATTAAAATTTCACACTTTTGTGTTATTAACCTCCCCTAGTGAGCTATAATATTAATATGCATCTATCTATTAAAAGATGTTCTTCATCTCACATTGCTGCAGTCCTTACACTTGGGTAGTCCGCTGTCCTCGGTCGGCCCGAATATCAAAGTATTAGGCTGACGTCGGTCAAGGCGCTTAAGACTGACATCAGGACGTCAGGGTACAAATGCGCATGACCGACGTCATATCCTCAGTCTTTTTTGCCGCATGGTCCGATGCAGAAGCAGCGTTGCAAGTGCCGTTCGGCGTTCTGAAATTTTTCGAATTCGGAGTTTCAGACCGAGTCAAAGTTGGCTAAGTACCCCGTTGGGGAATATTTTAGTTTTGTCTTGACTCAGTGGTTTACCGGATGTCAGAAAAAGTGAATAACTGTTTTTCTTGTGGGAAACAGATACCGCATAGAGTTTATCATACTTTGTGTATTCCTTGTTTGGGGCCTGAGCACGACGTTGTTGGGTGTCGCTTTTGTGCTAGGTTCAATAAGCGCACTATTGCGAAGGTTAGATTGTGCCAGGTTGGTTTTCGGGAAGCGGTGCAATTATAATATGCCGTCGGATGCTCCGACACCCGCTTCTTCGAAGAAGCGCAAAGACAAAGCAGCTAAACCCAGGCAAGAAGAGTCGTCCGCATCGGACGCCGGTTCTTAGAGGCATCGGTGGAACCGGTGGTTCCACCGAGGCTTCTCTGGAGTCCCAGGGGAGACTTTGATATTGCAGGATGTGGCCTCTCAGGAGGCAGGTCAGGCTGAGGGGCTTCTCAGGTTACTGTACTCCCTCCCTTCCTAGGGTGGTTAGGCCCTCTCCTTCTGTTTCCAAGGCTTCTCCCAGAGGCAGGCCAGGTTTAGCTTCTGTTGGTGTCACTCCTAGTTCATCAGGATCTGTGCCCAAGAAGCATATGCTTAAAATGGCAGAAGATTTAATTACTTTGATTAGAGGTTCTTTGCCCCCTCCTGATAAGAGGCCTAGGGTGGAACCAGAGTTGGGGAGTTTTGAGCAGGCTTCGGATGTTTCAGAGTCTTCGGCTGAAGACTTGCAGGAGTATTTTCCTTATTCTGATTCTGATGTGGATGATTCTACTCCTTCTGCTTCTCCTCCAGAGGATTTTTCTTTTTCAGAGACTCTTCATTCCATGAGGGAGCATTTTAAGTGGGAAGGTCAGGACTTCTCTGATTCCAGGAAAAGGCTTAGGGAATTTTTGCTTTTACCCCAGCATAGGCCTTTGGCTATACCACCTGTTCTGGATGTTGTGGAAGATGTGTTTGCAGAGGTTTCACTTAATCCTGATTCTTTGCCTCCTGCTCCTGTTAAACCGGACAGGTATTACAGGGTGCCTGAAGCTCATAAATATCTTTATAAGAGTCCTAGGGCGGACCCAGAAACTGTTAGTCAGGGACCTAAGGGTGTCAAGGCCTCTGTTGTAAAAAATCCGGTTCCTCCAGATAAGGAGGCCAGGGCTTTGGATAGATGTGGAAAGAAAGTTTATACTTCTTCCACCTTAGCTATGAGGGCTTTGAATTGCCAGTTTCACATGTTGAAATATCAAAACTATCTTCTTTCTCAATTGAAGTCTAAGGTAGATGCTCTGGCGGAAGGTATTGAGTGTAAGGAATTACAAGATTTGGTACATGTTTCTGAACAGGTGGGTAAGCATTCTTTACAATGTGGTTTTGATGCTGTACAGGCCTCGTCTAGGGTGGCTGCCACTGCGTCAGTTCTTCGCAGGCACGCCTGGCTGAGGGATCAGAATTTATCTGACCATGTTAAGACTAGGATTTTAGATGCCCCTTTACAGTCTGATGTGTTGTTTGGTTCACCTGTGGAGACAGTCTTAAAGAAAATGGAAGACAAGGCTAAGTCTATGCAGACTGTTAAAGATTTTTTACAAGTTCAGCCTCCGAAGTTTAGTAGGAATTGGCCTGCTAAGGGGTGGACGTACCCTTCTTATGATTCACAGTCTAGGGGTAGATCTAGACGTGGTAGGGGCAGAGCTCAGGGCTCTTTCAGACCTAGAACAGGGAGTTCACCTGCACAGTCTTCGGGTGAGGGCAGGGGCCAGTCCTTTCGTAAACAGGCCCAATGACCTACCTTTTCAGCTGCCAGAGCCTTCTTGCCTGGCAGCACCTTTGGGAGGAAGGTTGGCACTCTTCAAGGGAAATTGGAGTTTAATTACCCAAGACAGATGGGTATTGGATATCATACACCAAGGTTACAAGTTTTATTTCCATACCTTGCCTCCTTTCAAAGGCATGCCAGACGTTCCTCCTCAGCAAAGAATAGAGGCTCACAAACAAATTTCTCTGCTGCTTCAAATAGGGGCCATACAGCCGGTCCCTCTGCCAGAAGTGGGCCTAGGATTTTATTCTCGCCTGTTCCTAGTACCAAAGAAGGGGAACACGTGGAGACCAATTTTGGATTTATCTATCCTCTACACTTATCTGGACATTCCCAAGTTCAAAATGTTGACGTTACAACAGCTTTTACCTCTGCTGGGCAAAGATCATTGGATGGTGACTCTGGATCTCAAGGAGGCTTATCTTCATGTTCCTATCAGGCTAAGTTGCAGGAAGTATCTGCGTTTTCGGGCTGGGACTTCTCATTATCAGTTCTCTGCATTGCCCTTTGGCTTATCTACTGCGCCCAGAGTGTTCACGAAGGTTCTGGCTCCAGTGATAGCTTTCTTCAGGTTAAAAGGAATACAGATCTATCCTTATTTGGACGATTGCCTGATTCTGGCTCAAGGAAGGGACGAACTTCTTCATCATTTGCAATATGTGATAGCAGTGCTAAGATGCCAGGGGGATTCTGTGAACGAAATAAAGTCCAGTCTAGTACCCTCTCAGGACATGTGCTTTCTGGGTGTGAGACTGAATACAGCATCCCAGATGGCCTTTTTGACCCCGGACAAACAAAAGAATCTTTCCCTTTACTTCCATCAATTGTCTCATCAGTCCAGGCTGACTGCAAGGACAGTCCTTCAAGCCCCCCTTGGGGTTCATGGCATCTTGTATTCTGGTGCTTCCCAATGCCAAACTGCATATGAGGAAGCTACAATGGTATCTCAAAAATGTATGGACACAGCACTGCCAAGATATGGACACTGTCATTCAGATAATACCTTGCATTCAAAAGGAATTTTTGTGGTGGGCTCAGGAATGTCACCTAAACAAGGGACTCTCTGTGACCCGCCCGAGGCGAGTCAGATTCTAACGACAGATGCCTCAGACAAAGCTTGGGGAGCTCATCTAAATGGAAAGTGGATACAAGACACATGGCCTGCCAGACTACAACATCTACATATCAACTTGAAGGAGATGTTAGCAGTCCAATTTGCATTAATAGCTTTCAAGGATTTACTTCTTCCAGGGCAGGTGTTGGTTCTAACAGACAACACAACTGTCATGTGGTACATCAACAAGCAAGGGGGAACACATTCTTATCCTCTATGCAGACAAGCAATGATTTTGTGGGAGACTGCTCTCAGTTTACAGCTAAATCTTCAGGCAAGGTTTCTGCCGGAGCACAGAACTCCTTAGCAGATGTGTTGAGCAGGCTAATTATGGATCCCCACGAGTGGAAATTGGATCCTCATGTATTTCAGAAATTGACAGTGTCATGGGGAACTCCAGACATAGATCTGTTCGCTTCTCCACTAAACTACCAGCTGCCAAAGTTTTGCACAAAAAGGTTTCATCCCACAGCTTGGAAAGTGGATGCTCTTTCTTTCAATTGGAGCAATCTTCATGTGTATGCCTTTCCACCTCTGCCTCTCCTCCCAAAGGTACTCCTAAAGGTCAGACAGGACAAGCCAAAGATGATTTTAATAGCTCCAGATTGGCCTCGACAGCACTGGTACCCATTACTGAGAAGTCTGGTACGGAAACCTCCATGGCCTTTGCCTTCGGTTCCACACCTGCTGTCTCAGGAGAACAGTCATTTACTCAATGTCAAACTTCACTCTCTTCACCTAACAGCCTGGCATATTCTGTTTTAAACCCTGGAGGGTCTCAGCTTCCACAGCAAGTTTTGAATGTTATTTTGGAGGCCAGAAGGCCTAGTACAAGGAAAGTGTACGCAGATAAATGGAAGAGATTTTTATTTTGGAGTGCAGCAAAGGAATTTGATGTTTCTAAGCCTAATTTAAGTGTGGCTCTTCAATATCTTGCTGAGTTACTGGACAAAGGTTTGTCCTTCTCTTCTATTAAGATTCATGCTGCAGCAATTTCTGCTCACTATGACTGTGACCCACCATTGTTTTCTCATCCTTTGTTTAAGCAATTCCTTAGAGGGCAAAGAATATAAGACCCCCACGAGCTCCTACTCCTGCTTGGGATCTCAATTTTGTGTTGGAGAAACTCACTCTACAACCTTTTGAGCCTGCAGCTACTGCCGAGTTGAAATATTTATCATGGAAGACTGCTTTTTTGTTGGCCATTACCTCTGCGAGAAGGGTTTCTGAATTACAGGCCCTTATGGCAGTTGAGCCTTTCTTGATTTTCCATAAGGACAGAGTATCTTTGCGTACTAATCCTTCCTTTATGCCTAAAGTGGTTTCTAGTGTGGCTTTAAACCAAACTATTCATTTGCCTACTTTTTATGCAAACCCTCAAAATGCAGGGGAGAAGATTTTGCACACTTTGGATATACACAGGCAGTTGCGATATTATTTGAGCAGAACTAAAGGGTTCAGGCAGTCTCAGCAGTTATTTGTTTCATTTGCTTTGGGTTCTCAGGGCAAGCCTATTTCAAAACAAACTATTTCTAAGTGGATTGGGTTTTGTATTACTTTCTGTTATTCCCATCATGGTAAGGAGATTCCAGTTGGGATTAGGCCTCATTCCACTAGGGCTACTGCCACTTCTACAGCTTTTTTAAGGGGGGTGGCAACTAAGGATATCTTAGAGGCAGCCACTTGGAGTTCAGTGCATACTTTCTCTAAGCATTACCACCTTCCTCTTTACTCTAAATCTAGGGCTGGTTTTGCCACTGCAATTCTACAGGGCATTTTGGCAGCACCTAATGCTTTATAGTTTTGCCATCCTCCCTTACCTCTGCTTTGGGATTCTACCCAAGTGTAAGGACTGCAGCAGTGTGAGATGAAGAACATAGTACAGTTTTGTACCTACCATAAATGTAGATGTTCGAAGCTCTACATTGCTGCAGTCCAATTTACCCTCCCTCCTTCCCCTCTGTAGTTAGAGGCGGTGGTGTGGTTTGGGTTGTAAATATTGTGGATATTGTATAGATTGTACATATGGTTAGTGCAAGGGTGGTTGGTTGTTTTTTGCTGTCTTTTGGTTTTGGCCTTTCTTTTTAGGGTCTTCTGACATCTGGGGCAAGAAAAGACTGAGGATATGACGTCGGTCATGTGCATTTGTACCCTGACGTCCTGATGTCAGTCTTAAGCGCCTTGACCGACGTCAGCCTAATACTTTGATATTCGGGCCGACCGAGGACAGCGGACTACCCAAGTGTAAGGACTGCAGCAATGTAGAGCTTCGAACATCTACATTTATGGTAGGTACAAAACTGTACTTTTTGATTTTAAAACACTTGAAATGGAGATGGTCTCATTTAGGCCTGGTCTCACCGAAGCATTTAAAAAGGTTTTCCACCAATATTCTCTATTTTCAAGATGCACTTTCTATGGACCCCACCCAGGTCCCACCTTTACGTGTTCTAATACTACAAACCCAAATTTATGATCTTGGTTCGGTGAGGGGAGGTTAGTAACACAAAAGTGTGAATTTTTAATTGTGTTTTTAATTAAGTGATTCAGTAGTGTTATACATGTTGGAGACTTTTTTATAATTTTGTCTGATGAAGGCTGGATGTCTGGTATAAACTGGGTGTCAGCACGCATTTACCTCAGAACTTTTCTGCCGCCTGTTTGACTGCCAGCTCCAGTCGTCGCTCCCTTTTGAAAAGTCACCTTTGTGCTTATCTAGTGTTTCTGATAAGTACCCCAGAGGGGTTTTTGTTATCTTAATTGCTACTGTGTTGTTTTGTTGTGAGTTAATGTTGGCTAGGAAGGGCAAGTGTCAGTCTGGAAGGCAGATTCCACATAAAGATGTCTATGAGCTCTGTTTATTCTGTTTAGGCCCAGAACACGATCATACGTCTTGTGATATTTGTAAGGCCTTGGTCCCTAAAGCCCTTAGGAGCTGTCTCTCTTCCCTTAGACTGTATTTGGAAAATAAATGACTTAAGCGCCCCCATGGGATCTCAAGTTTGTATTGGAAGAGCTTACTTTGGCTCCTTTTGAACTTGCTAAGGCCTGTACTCTACAGCATTGCACGTGGAAAACTGTTCTCCTGGTGGCTGTTACCTCAGCCAGAAGGGTTTCTGAACTTCAGTCCCCCATGGCATCATCTCCTTTCACAGTTTTCCACTGTGACAGGGTATCCCTACGTATCAACTCATCCTTTATGCCCAAGGTAGTGAATGAGCTATCACTGAATCAGGCCATCAGTCTCCCTACCTTCTTCTCATCTCCACAATCCTCTAGTGAAAGGATCCTTCACACTTTAGATGTCCACAAACAGCTCAGATACTGCTTGGCAAAGACCAAGTTCATCCATAAGTCTAATAGGCTTTTTATTTCCTATCACCGAAGAGCATCGGGACATCCTGTCTCCAAGCAAACTATTTCTTCCTGGATTTCTAAAGCCATTACCTTCTGTTACATCGCAAATGGGAAGGATCTTCCTTTTCCAGTTAAGGCACATTGTACTAGAGCTGTGTCTTCTTCTGGGGCCATCTTTAAAGATTTAGATACAGCTTCCATTTTGAAGGCAGCTACATGGTCATCTGTTCACACTTTCACCAAGCACTACAAATCAGATGTCATCTGCAGGTCCAGAGCAGGATTTGCCAGGGCTATTCTGCCTGGATTTGTGGAAAATGTTTCTGCTCCTCCTTCCAATCCCTGTTCTGCATGGCCTTTGGCATTCTCCCTCATGTTATGGATACTGCAGCATATGAATAGAAGGACATAGAATAGTTGTGTAAAATCTTACCATAACCATAGATGTCCTTCTCTTCTATATGCAGTATAGTTTCCTTCCTGCCCTTCCCCCTGATACTTGCCTGACCTCTGGATACTCACTTCTTTCAGGCTGGTGCTTGGTGGCATTCAGTTCTGAGGTAGGTGTGTGCTGACGTCCTCTTTATACCCAATGTATATTTATGGCCGATGTACGCTGTGTGATGCAGGCCGTCACACGAACCTTTGCAGTAGCCTTTTAACTGTGGTTTAATAGACGGACATATGAGCCAATCAGAGGTGGACTCCCTCGTATTATGAATACTACAGTATATAGAAGAGAAGGACATCTATAGTCTTGGTAAGATTTTACACAACTATTTTTTTAGCTACTCTTTTATGGTTAACTGTAGAACTAATAAGTGCCTAAGCCCCTTTAGCCTGGATGTGATGCACCTTGTTAAGCATTCTCTTTGCATGTTTAATTCTTTTTCTCTCGGTCTCTCTCTCTCTCTCTGTCTCTGTGAGGATCATGGTAACAGCAGACTTCTTCCTGTTTGGCAGTCCCTGTTTCCAGCTTATCCTAGAAATATCCAAGTTGTATAATCCTGCCAGCATGTCTTGGATTTGCACTGGGACTTCCTTACATTTGTTTGTGCATGAAATGACTCCAGAGAATGCAAGTACTCTGACAAATATTTCATTTTTGAATGAGTTTATTTCCACATCTTCAAGTATAGTCATATCCTAATTGTAAAAAACACAAGTTTGAAATCTGCAGTGTAAACGGATAAAATGAGTTTTCCCTGTGGGGTCTGTGGGTTTACTCTGTGTGACAGGATGATGAGCTCAGTAGTCCTGTAGAGCATTTTAATAGGACTGCTGCTCCTTGTAGTATCTCTGCAGAGAAACCTTGTTTGTACTGCTTGTACTTTAAACTCCTACTTGTGCTCATTACCCCAGGTTGTGACTGTAAGTGAGGATGCAGAATTATTAGTAAATTGATTTTTTTTTTCTGAGTACATGGCTCACTCTTCCCTCCATAAATTAGTTATTAGTTCAGTGTTACAGTTGCCCCATTCCACTTATCAGAAATCAGTCACATTCTCCCTTGCCATTGCTTCTGAACAGGACTCCAAGCTAGCAAAGGCAGCTGCCTCCTCCCATCACCTGAACAAAACTTTCTACCTTTCTCCAAATGTATTTGGATTGAGCTGTATTGCCCATAGATGCATTATTATTGATTTTTGCCTGCCTGTTTTACAGTTGTTTCACTAGAAATGTACTTCCTTTGTGTCATTCACTAATTAAGCTAATGCTATTTCCATGTCACTCTTGTTTTCTTTCACAATGTAAAGTGTATGACCTGTCCTCAATTCATAATGCCCGTGCCTTTTGGAATCTCTAACCAAACAGCGTTACACCATCATTTGCCATGTTAAAGTTCAACTCCACTCACCAGTGTCCCCTCACATCTAAATTATTTTCTCTCTGTAACAGTAGCTAGATGTACCTTAGTGTCCAGACACCTTCTATAATTTTTTGGAGAGGTACATTAATCTCTCTCTAGTGTTAATCTGAAATTCTGGTTTGCGCACAGGATGGCTGTATGTAAGCTGTGTGAATTGTATTTTTCTGGTGTTCTTCATGCCACCTGCAGAGTTTCATATCCAGTTCAGTGCCACAGATTTTTTATTTGCTTAGTGGCTTGTGCCAGTTTCATGGTTGTTTTTCCATCTGTTCTTTCAGTCAGCTTATGACCTGGGATTGGAGTACTGTCCTTATTACTAGCAGGGTTAAGACTGTCATGCCTCAGCCCAGCAATGGAAACGTTCACAGGATCTCCTGCCTCCCCCCTTACCCCCAGTGCTGTGCAGCGAAGGGCAACTGCTCACATCTCTTTTGCAATGTGCTGTGTGCACTGCAGCTAGGAGAATGGACTCATGTTTTTCTGTAGGCCTTTCCAGTAACATCTTGTCAGTGATTTTATTTCCAGTGAAATTTGACATCCTGCACGTCATTCTTTCCCTTTTTTATTTGGAGAGAATGTCCCATCCCCTACTTTTTTTGTCTTTCTTTTTGACTTTACTTCCCTTTTTTTGTGGTAAGTATTCTTAGAGGTGTTTGGTGACTGTTTTCTTTCTTGATTTTGTAGCAGTAGAGGTCATAACATGGATAAAAAGAAATTGATAGGAGGTACTTCATGGGTAGGTACTAGGCTATCTGTCTGAGGGCATTTATAAGCCTAGCCAGAGTGTGTTGGCTTTCGCCGCCCCATTGATTAATTAACTGAGCCTCTGTCAAGCAGAGCCAATGAAGTGATCCCAGGGGTGTATTTTCTGTCACCCACCCACTCGTCAAGGTTTCTCTTAGAGTGTTAGTGAGGGGCTCTGCCTAATGTAGTTAGGAATTTTGTTCCAAAGCATGAGGAGTCTCTGTGACAGGAATCTATCCCTCCAGCATGTTCTATTTATTGTTGTGGCGAGGTTTAGCTCACTAGAGCGCGTGGCTCACAGTGACTTGGATTTCCTTAGGTGGAGCATGTCCATCAATTCTGAGTTGGACATGGCATTGTAAGTCAGGCAAAGATCACCTCTGAGTAAGCGATATGCCACGGAGTGCAGCCGGAGTTTTTTCAGTCGGGCTGCATAGGACATATGTTTGAGGCCAGTAATCCTCTTGGTGAGGTGCTTTTGTGGTCTTTCCAGCTGTTGGAAGTGTCTTGTGAGTTACATCCCAAATGGGGTATTGTACTCTATGATGGGTCTAATGAGTGACGAGTAGAGGGACACTATAACCTCTTTATTTCTAGATGCGAACCATTTAGTAATTAGATGGGCCACATAGAAGGATTTCCTAACTACTTTGGCAATATGATTGTCAAAGGAGATGTAACTATCTACCTGGGTCCCCAGGTCTCTTATTACCTCTTCTGTATTAAGGGGGCTGCTGCCTATGTGGTAATCCGTGGGTGTTTTGTATGACTATGCATTTTTTGGCATTTAGCTTGAGGCCATGACTTTGACACCAGGTGTCTGTCTCAGTAAGGCCTTTTTGAAGGATGTCCGTGTCAGCCGGAGAGTCAATTATGGCTCCCAATTTGCAGTCATCGGCGAACTTGGATAGCCATAGTCCTCCTGCGTTTGCCTGTACTTCTGAGAGGTATATGCCGAACAGTAGGGGTCCCAGGACCGAGCCTTGCGGGACACCACTTGTGACCGGTTTAGAGTCAGACTTGGAGCCCACTATTCTTACCGTGCGAGTTCTGTCTTTAAGCCAGTTGGCAACCCATCTTGTGATATAGGGTTTTTGTTCAGGCTGGTGAGTTTTTCTCTTAACACCCGAGTGAGGAATGGTGTTGAACACCTTGGCGAGGTCAAGGTAGGCTGTGTGAACAACCTTTCCCACGTCTATGGCCTTGGTGACTGTCTCGAAGAAGTCAATCCGGTTTAGTGGGCATGATCTGCCCTTAAAGCCGAAGTGGTTTGGGTCAAGTGTTTGGAGGTTCCCAATGTCTTTGTTAATGAGTTCCATGATACGCTCCATAGTCTTGCAGACCAGGCTAGTCAGGCTTATGGGGCGATGGTTACCAGGGTCAGTTGTGGCCCCTCCTTTGTGGAGTGGAATAACCATTGCTGTGCGCCATTCTATGGGCACGTAGCCTGTGGAGAGGCTGAGGTTGAACAGCGTGTTTAGGTGGGGGGTTAGTTCGTTCTGTAGTTCATGCAAGACCCTGCCTGGGACACCATCTGGCCCCATTGATGCTGTGCTTTTGTCTTTTGAAAGGGCTGTTTTCACCTGTGCTTCTGTGATTTCTGGGACACTACGCTTTTCCGGTATTGTTGTGGGCCCTTTTGAAGGTGAGAGGGAGGTGAAGTTTGCACTGAATCTATCTGCCAAGATGTTGGCAATATCAGTAGGTTCAGTATATTTTGTGCTGTTTTGCATTAGCTCAGAGCATATCTGCGAGTTGCCACTTAGATTCTTGACATAGTTAAAGAAGGCTTTGTGGTTATCTTTTGATTCCTTGCTATTTTTCTTTCGAAGTTAGCCTTGGATGATTTGATGAGGGACCTTAGTTTCTTACTGATACTGATCAGGGATGTCTTTCCTTCTTGGGATTTGCTTTTTTTCTGAACTAGTTTCCTCCTTTTGTTGTATAACCTGTTTATGGCAGGGGTCCACCAGACTGGTTTCCTTCTCTTAGGGGAGTGAGTCTTGGTTTTGCTAAGGATGGCACGATCCATGCATCCTTGTAGGTGCTCATAGAGTGCAATTGTAAAGGATTCTGCATCTTGGGCAGTGTTATCCTTTAGCGTGGGGGCTGTGAAACTTGCCACCTCTGCCTTAAGTAAGGTGAAGCTTGCTTTAGAAAAGTTTTTCACTGTGGTTTCCTTGGTTGGGGGTGGTGGTGGGGTGTGGACATCCAGAGTGATTAGTTTATGGTCTGATCTAACCAGTGACTGGTTGACCTCCGGTGCGGAACACCTGTCACACATGTTGGTGATGACCAGGTCCAATATGTTGTGGCCTCTGGTAGGGGAGTTTACCAGCTGATCCAGGGCATTTGAGCTGATAAATTACAGGAAGCGCTGAACCTGAGAGTTTGTACACAAGTAGTTTTCCCAGTTAATTGTAGGGTAATTGAAATCGCCCAATATCAGTGTGATGTTCATCGTGTTACCCTGCTGCAGTCATCACACTTAGGTTATCCTGTCGTCAGGCGGTCCCACAGTCGGCCGGATTTCCAAGGTCTTGGTCCGACGTCGGTTGTTGTCGCCTCATCCCTGACGTCAGTGCGCCAGGGGTACATATACTGCAACCGACGCCATTTTCTTCAGTCTTTCTTGCCGTGCGGTGCCCGAAGCAGAAGCAGTTCGCAAGTGCCGGTCGGCCGACTCCTGAGATTATCAAATTCGAATTTCAGACCGAAGTCTTCTATAAAGCTAAGTTCCCCGTTGGGAAAACTTTTCTTGCCTCAGACCGATGTCAGAAAAAGTTAACAATTGTATTTCTTGTGGGAGCAAATACCTCATAAGGATTTTCATTCTTATTGCATACCTTGCCTAGGCCCTGATCACGATGTCACTTCTTGTCGTTTTTGTGCTAGGTTTAATAAGCGTACTATTAAAAGGCGATTTGATTTCGCACGACACTTTTTTGGTAGAAAATTTAACTATAACATGCCGTCGGAGCTACCGACGTGCACAAAAAACGCAGGGACAAGGACCGACCGCCAAGGCCTAAACCCGATTCCGAGGCCTCGGTTGATCTGGTCTCCGGTTCTCCGGTTATCAGTGAGACTCCGACGCAGCCCCTGAATACCGCAGTCCTGGAACCCGAGACCGCTACGGATATTTTGACGGAATGTACTAGGCCGACGCAGCCTTTTACTTCAGGCCCTTCCGACGATATACCTTCTAAGGACGTCGGTGCTTCGGAAACGCCATCGGTTTCTGAGGGCGTTTTCAGACCGACGACTCTCACAGTCAAAACGTTTTCTAAGTCTAAGACTCCTTCTAAAGCTAAAAAGACTACACTTCAGTCTCCTGTTCAAGGCCCTATGCCTAAGAGACAGATGCTCAAAATGGCTGAAGATTTGATTTCTGTTATCAGGGGTTCACAGCCTCCTCCTGACAAAAGGCCTAGACAAGAGGAAGATTCTGCTTCTTCTGAGCAACTGTCTATTTCTTCGGATTCTTCTGAAGACCAAGACTATTCCTACTCTCCTTATGAAGATTCTGATGCTGAGGACTCTATTCCCTCAGCTTCCCCTCCTGAAGTCTACTCTTTTGGGAAAACTTTACACACTATGAGGGAACATTTCCACTGGGAAGGTCAGGATTTCTCTGATTCCAAGAAAAGGCTCAGAGAGTTTCTTTTACTCCCCCAACACAGACCTCTAGCCATCCCACCTGTTTTGGACATTGTGGATGATGTCTATTTAGAATCCAGTTTCAACCCAGACTCTCTACCTCCTGCTCCGGCTAAGCCTGACAGATACTACAGAGTACCTGAGTCCCACAAATTTCTTTACAAAAGCCCAGTAGCTGACCCAGAGACTATCTACCAGGGTCCCAAGGGGGGCTAAGGCTTCCATGGCTAAAAACCCAGTACCTTCTGAGAGGGACTCAAGAGCACTAGACAGGTGGGGGAAAAAGGTTTACACCTCAGCCACATTAGCTATGAGAGCACTAAATTGTCAATTTCATATGCTTAAGTATCAGCAATTTCTGATCTCTCAGTTAAAACAAAAGATTACCTCCCTTCCCCAACAATCTGAATTGAAAGAAGTACAGGATTTGTTGCACGCCACCGAGCAGGTGGGCAAACATACCTTACAATGTGGGTTTGATTCTTTGGAGGCCTCCTGCAGAGCAGCTGTCACTGGATCAGTTATACATAGGCATGCCTGGTTAAAGGAACAAAGTCTGCCTGATCATGTTAAAGCAAAACTACTAGATGCTCCCTTATAGCAGTATGTGCTTTTTGGTGTTAAAGCAGAAGTAGTTTTAAAGAAAATGGAAGATAAGGCGAAATCAATGCAGACAGTCAAAGATTTCCTACAGGTACAACCCCCTCGCTTCAGCAGAAACTGGCCAACAAAAAATTGGTCCTTTCCAGCCACTGACAGACCTCAGAGGGGTAAATACAGGCGCCCAAGGGGCAGAGGACAACCACAAGCCCAGTATAAACCTCGCCTGTGGGGCACTCCAACCCAGAAAGGAGGAGGAGACAGGTCTCAACCCACCAGAAGGCAAACTCAATGACTTGCACCTCGACTGGCCAAACAAAGCTCTTTTGTTAGCCCCCTTGGGTGGAAAACTAGCAAATTTTGCAGACAACTGGCACATGGTCACAAAGGACAAATGGGTCCTAGACATATTTTTATGAGGATACAGATTCCACTTTCACACCTTGCCAATGAAAAGAGGAATGCCAAACATGCCACTAAATCAAAGGGCAGAGGCTCAAAAACAAATTACAGCTCTCATGGCCATGAGAGCCATTCAACGGGTACGGATTCAAGAGCAAGGCCAAGGATTTTACTCAAGGCTCTTTCTAGTACCCAGAAAGGACATTGCTTGGAGACCAATTTTGGATCTTTCAATTCTAAACACTTACCTACAAGTCCCAAATTTCAAGATGCTAACACTACAGCAGCTACTTCCCATGTTGGGCAAGGAAGCATGGCTGGTAACGTTGGACCTCAAGGAGGCATACCTGCATGTCCCTATCAGACAAAGTTGCAGAAGATACCTCCATTTCATTGCAGGTTCAACCCATTACCAATTCTCTGCACTGCCCTTTGGCTTATTTACTGTGCCCAGAGTTTTCACAAAATGCCTGGCACCAGTAATTGCATACTGCAGACAAAGAGGAATTCAAATATATCCATACCTGGACGACTGCCTCATCCAAGCAGAAAGAAAAGACATTCTCTTACATCATCTGGCTTTTGTGAAGCATCTACTAAATTGTCTGGGGTACACAGTAAACGAAAAGAAGTCAAAACTAGTACCCTCACAAAAAATGACATCCCTGGGTGCCAGCTTGGACGCAACGGCCCAGAAGGCTTATCTTACACCAGACAAGCAACTACAACTGACTCAATATTTCAAGACAGTGGCAACAAAGACCCAATTAACTGCAAGAAAAATTCTGCAGGCTTTGGGCTTCATGGCATTTTGCATTCTGATAATACCATTTGCAAAACTGCATATGAGGAAATTACAGTGGTACCTAAAAAGTGTATGGTCTCAACACAGACACAGCTTGGACACAGTGATATCTCTCATTCCCTGCCTTCAACAGGAATTTCTATGGTGGGCACAGGCATGTCACCTCAACAAGGGTCAGCCTTTCACCTTGCCCCCAACCAGGCAAACTATCACAACAGACGCCTCAGACTATGCCTGGGTGGCACACATGGCAGGGCAATGCATTCAAGGCCTATGGACTGCAGAACAAAGAAAACTGCACATAAATCAAAAAGAGATGCTAGCTGTGCAGAAAGCTCCGACAGCCTTCAAGGATCTTCTACATCCAGGACAACTTGCAATAAAGACGGACAACACCACAGTAATGTGGTACATAAACAAACAAGGGGGCACACATTCCTACCCTCTTTGCAGGCAAGCAATAATCTTATGGAACACAGCTCTGGCCTACCAAGTCCAGTTACAAGCTCAATTCCTGCCAGAACAGAAAAACACATTGGCAGATGACCTAAGCAGAAACATCAAAGATCCCCACGAGTGGAAGCTAGACCCACAAATATTTACAATGATAACTCAAAAATGGGGCCTACCAAATATAGACCTGTTTGCTAGTCCTCAAAACTACCAACTGACAAAATTTTGTACAAGGACATTCCACCATCAAGCTTGGAAAGTGGACGCTCTCTCCTTCAGTTGGAAAAACCTGACAGCATATGCCTTTCCTCCATTACCTCTTCTCACAAAGGTTCTTTTGAAGGTCAAAAAGGAGAAACTTCGACTGATTCTCATAGCCCCAGACTGGCCACGCCAGCACTGGTACCCGCTATTGAAGAATATGGCTCACAGCCCACCATGGATATTGCCTCAAATACCTCATTTGCTCACGCAGCAAAACAAACAGATTCTACACAGCCAGCTAAAAACCTTAAACCTGGCTGTATGGCAAATTTTTTAAACAACCAAACAGCCCTGCTTTCACAAGCAGTTCTGGATGTTATTCTGGAAGCCAGGAGGCCAAGCACCAGGAAGGCTTACTCGGACAAATGGAAAAGGTTTTCTGCCTGGAACCAAGCTAAAGGCCAAGACACAACTCAGCCTCATATGCCTCACATTCTGCAGTATTTAGCAGAGATGTTGCACAAAGGACTTTCCTTCTCCTCAATTAAAATCCATGCTTCAGCTATTTCAGCTTACTACGACACAAATCCACCTGTATTTTCACATACTCTTCTAAAGCAGTTCCTCAGAGGGGCAAAAAACATTAGACCACCTAGAAGAGCTCCTACACCAACATGGGACCTCAACTTTGTTCTGGAAAAACTAACGTTACCTCCCTTTGAACCAGCTTTCTCTGCAGACCTTCAGTTCCTATCTTGGAAGACTGCCCTGCTCCTGGCAATAACTTTTGCTAGGAGAGTCTCAGAATTACAGGCACTAATGGCAGTGGAACCTTTCCTCATTTTTCATCAAGACAGAGTTTCTCTATGAACTAATCCTTCCTTCATACCTAAGGTGGTTTCCAGTGTAGCTTTAAATCAAACCATCCACCTACCCACTTTCTTTCCCAATCCACAGAACAAAGGTGAGAGACTCTTGCATTCCTTGGACATTCACAGGCAGCTTCGTTACTACTTGGACAAAACTAAGGCCTTCAGAAAAACTGACCAGCTCTTTGTATCCTATGCTACAGCTTCTCAAGGGAGGGCTATATCCAAACAAACCATTTCTAAATGGATAGGCCATTGCATACGGTTCTGTTATACCCATCATGGGAAACCAGTTCCTACTACCATTAGATCCCACTCTACCAAGGCAACAGCTACCTCTACAGCCTTTCTCAGAGGGGTCCCTACCAAGGAAATTTTAGAACCTGCAACTTGGAGTTCAGTACACACCTTCACCAAACACCATCACCTACCTCTTTATTCTAAGTCCAGGCAGGCTTCGCCACTGCAATTCTGCAGGGCCTCATTGCCTCCACTAACCCTCTATGATACCTCCACCCTGTCTTAGCTTTGGGACTCAACCCAAGTGTGATGACTGCAGCAGGGTAACACGATGAACGTAGTACAGTTTTGTACCTACCATAAATGTAGATGTTAGAGTGTTCACCCTGCTGCAGTCCAGGTTACCCTCCCGCCAACCCCTCTGATCTTTTGGCTAAATCTCTCCTATGCCTTACTGATGCATTTGCTTATAGCTGAAGAGATTTTTTGTTTGTACAGTGTTCACACCATTTGGTACTAATTTTGATCACCTTTTTGGGGGCACCTGACATCTGGGGCAAGAAAAACTGAAGAAAATGGCGCTGGTTGCAGTACATGTACCCCTGGCGCACTGACATCAGGGATGAGGCGACAACAACTGACGTCGGACCAAGACTTTGGAAATCCGGCCGACAGCGGGACTGCCTGATGACAGGATAACCCAAGTGTGATGACTGCAGCAGGGTGAACACTCGAACATCTACATTTATGGTAGGTACAAAACTGTACTTTCGGTAGGACCTTCATGTTTTCCAGTGTCTCCAGAAATGTGGAGTGGTGGTCCTGGGTCCTGGAGGGTGATCTGTAGCAGGCCATAATTTGCATTGCAGATTTGCCCGATGTTAGTTGCACATGGATGATCTCAGAGGTATCATGCTGCGCCACTAACCTGGAGGTGTGTGGGTATCCTTGATGAATATGGATACACCCCCTCCTTTAGTGTTTCGTTTCATGTTCTGTGGCCGAAATGTGTGGTATGAGTTGTAGCCCAGTAGTGCTGTCTGGAGCCTTGAACCAGGTTTCAGTTACTGCACAGATGACGTTCTCCATACTTAGGAGTGCTTTGAGCGCATGCATTTTGAGATTTAAACTCCTGGCGTTGAGTAGCATAACCCTCATTTTTTTTACTTGTGCTGTTTACGGAGGTGGGTTTGAATTTTGAGCCTTGCTTAAAAAAGGCACTATGGGGGCAGCAAGAGCCTTGGCCAGTATTCGAAAGCCAAGGGGTGATAGGTGCAAGCCGTCTCTTGCGAAGCAACGTGGCTTGTCGAGCATGTCATCCCAGGCTGACAGACACTGGATCCCCTTTGAATGACACCAGAAGCTTAGCCAGTTGTTGAAATCGATAATTTTTTCTTTATACTGAGGTATTATTCTTGGTGAGGGCAGGATGTTACTCAGGGTCAGGGTCATACCCGCCTGAGCTACATGATCAGAGAGCTCTTCCATGTCTCTCTTCATGTAGTCCAGGGAGGTACGTCTCAGGTCATTCACACCAACATGAACAATGACAGAGTCATATTTGTACTTGTTCTAGAGTGACCTGAGTGCTTGTGTTATGTGGCGGATTCTGGCTCCCGACAGGCAGCTAACAGTAACCTTCTCCTTGTCCAGCCTAGTGAGTGGGGTGTCAGTGTGCCTGACTATAGAGTCACCTATTACTAGTGTGTTAGGTATGTTATTTCTCCTTAAGGGCTGTGATTGTGCGGCACATTGATTTTGTGTTTTATGTGTTGTCTGGTTTGTGACGGGAGGTGCAGGTTTTTTGGGTGTCTGCTTTGGAGCTCTCTGATTCTTTTGCAGGTTTTTATGTAGAGCCTCCAAGTATGATTTTGTGTATTTATGTGTATTTTTTGCCAGTGCTGGTTTAGTAGGTCTATGTGAGGCTGGAGGTGTGGTGCAAGTGTTAACCTTCTCCTCATGACTGTCTGTTCCAGTCTTGGGTGGAGAGACCTTAGCCTCCAGTTTGGCTGTATAATTGCATCTCTCGCATATGTTAGTGTTTTGTGGTAGGAGGAGAGGGCTGTCTGTGTACATGAGGCAGTTGTAACATTGCCTCAGGATACCCAGGTTCACCAGCTGGACTGGAGAGTACACCTGAAGTTGCCCTTTGGTCATGCCTGAATAGTAGGGTGAGCTGCTTAGTCGCTTGGTTGGTGAAGGGTGGATAAAGAGCCTTGCCCTGCTGGGCAATCAAGTGTCGGGGTATATTAGTGCTTGCTATTAGGTCTGAGCAAGTGCTGGACTGTAGGATGCTTTTTGAGTGCTTAGGTTGAAAGTTATACTAGTTTCAAGTGAAAAACTGAAGAGGAGACTTAGTGGAGCTGGGAATACTTTAGCCCTAGCTAACCGGTGCTGCCCGGCGCACAAAACTATGTAAACACGGTTTTTAAACTACTAACTTCTGGGCTGGAACCACTCCTCCAGGGACAGATGTGCTCAAAGTTCCCCTTTCTCATAGGTGAACAGAGAAACTTCCCTCTGTCCAAGTAAGGTATGGGCAACTCAGAAACTTGTAACACAGCCCTGAATTCAGCACTAGCCTGAAAACTGGACTATACTAGCTTAGAAAGGTGGGAAACAAGAACATTTCTTTTTTGTTGTTTTTGAAAAGATCAGGCAAAAACAGTAAAAAGTACACTTAAAACAGCTTTAAATGAGTACAAGCGATCCGAAAAGGCTATCGCACTTTAGTGTGTAGCCTACAACAGTTGAACAATTTATTTAAACAAAAAACAACTTTTTAAAAGTGCAGGCAGTCAAATAAGTACAATATGTGAAAAAACAAGCTTTTAAATCACAATAAGTGCTGGAAAATCAGCATTTTGACGGAAAACAGTTAAGTACAGCAAGAAAATACAGAAAACTGATAATCACTCTAAAGTCTCTCTTTTAAGCTAGAAGGCTTGTATCAGTTTAAGACTTTCTAGTGCTTTCCAGTAGGTTAGTTACAGGAAAGATGAGAAACAAGCGGAGATGTGGTCTTTTAAACCAGAAAGTTGAAAGAGATGGACATCTTCCGGAATGGTCAATAAACTACAATTCTTGGGCCAAGAACCACTCCTGTTGTGGTAGACAGGCTACTTAGTACTCACCACTCCTACTTGGTCACAAAAGGGAAGTCTGACATTTTCCTGGAGATATACACCACTAAAATTTGGAATGTAAGAACTTTTGAGTTGAGGCAAAACTAACGTGGTTCAAGATGTAATGAAATAATAAATAAACATTAATATTTTGTGAATTAGTGAAATCAGTTATAGTGGGTTGTTTTTACATCAGATGATTATCAGCTTATGCTGTATTCAAGAATGTTACAAACGTCTTTTTTTTTTTTTTTATCAGGATATTCGGCACCTACCAAATACACACACACACACACACAAAACTTTACATTCATTATAGGTGTATGCATTATTAAAGTTGGTAGTCCAAGAATGGCACGTTACGCCTTGATGAACAAAATGATGCCAGACATAGACAATAGAATTCAGCCAAGATAATTCCATGGTCTTAGCAAATGCTTTATTTTAGCAGTCTGAAAGACAACTTTGTACAAGGCTATCAGAAGATTGTTAATATTGTAATCAAATTGGTAATATACTTTGCAGTCAAGGATGAAAGAGCTCTGCAAATGTTGCCAAAACAAGACCTGGAGCTGACTGTGCCTTGAACCACCAGTTTTTCAGTGCTGAGTTGAGAACCAAATTGAAGAAAACAAGCAAAGCCATAGACTGTCTTGAAGGTCAACAGTATTCCACATTAATATGTTGTGCATGTAAAAAACAGGTTAATGGATTAGGGCTGGTGGATAGAGTGTCTGAGGAACTAAGAATTGAAGTTTGGGCATTGTCCAGGAAGTGGCAGCAAAAAACATTACAACTACAAAGAAGATTAAGAAAGCAAAATGGTTGTCTATGAAAGCTTTGGAAGTAACAGAAGAAAGGAGAGCAAAATGCAGTGGAGATAGTGCAACTGAAGTTAAACTGTATGTTGAGAATAGAATGAAGATATAAGGAGGCATATTTAAATGAGCCATGTAAAGAATTAGAAGAAGATGAAAGAAGTGGAAAGGCAAGATCTTTTCAAGAAGATTGGTGATATTAAAAGAAAACTTCATGCAAAAAAGGGCATGGCAAAAGATGGAGAGGAGATGAACTTAGCCGAAGATATTAAAAGAAGTGAGATGAATCTACAGAGAAATATAAATGGATACTAACAGTGTTTATGTTTTTAATCTAGAGATGACCATCCTGGAGAGTGAAGTCAAATGGTTTCTAGAAAGTCTTACTAATAACAGTTTTGCAGGAAATGATGAAATGCCATCTGAATTTGTTAAATCATGCAAAGTTATGCTGCTACAGGTTTGCTCATAGTTTTTCATTAAGTTTGGAAATGGTAAATTTATGTACGAGTCCCAGGAAAGGGCAATGCTAAAATAAAGATCACTCTGAGTATCAAATAGTTGCAGTTTTTTCACATGCTAACAGGTTATCGCTAAGATCATGCATGCTAAACTATAGGAGAGTATAGATCAAGAACTGCAAGGTGTACAAGCTGGTTTTAGAAGAGGTACAGCTATTAGAGATCTAATTGTCAATATCCATTGGCTATAGAGAGAGCATTGGAGTGCAAGTAAGTTATTAACTTTTGCGTTTTTGACTGTTCTAAAGCTCGTGATTGTGTGGATACAAACAAACAAGTTCTTAGAGAAATGAGGATACTGGGTCACTTGATTTGTCTCCTGGGAATCTATTAGACCAAGAATTAACATTTAGCAAGTATTTCACAATACTTATCCTACTTATTTGATTTGTTTGTCGGATACTTAATTCAAATTGCTGGGTTAGATGAGTCATATGCTGGCAGAAATATTACCAGCTTCAGCCTCTTCTGGGCTAAGACAGAAATGGGCCCATTGGGATCAGTGCTCTACCCTGGTTAACAAATTAAAAAAAAATTAACTGACTAATTCTTTGCAGATATTTAGGGAGTAAATGGAAGCAGTGACAGATTTTATTTTCCTAGGCTGAAATGTCACTGCACATTCACTGCAGCCATGACATTGGACACATCTTAGGAAAAAAGCTATGCCAAACTTGGATATGTTAAAGAACTAAGGCAACTGTTGTTAGCAAAAGGGTGTATAGTCATAGCAAAGGTTTGCCCCAGTCATAGCATGTGGCTGTGATAGCAATGCTGTAAATAAGGTTGTGTGCCAGATGCGTTTTTGAACTGGGTGTTGGAGAAAATGCTTTAGAATTCTGTAGACTGCAGGAACATCAAATCTGTCAATGTTTAAGGAAATAAATCTAGGCTTTTTACTGTATGAAACCAGGAACCAGTACCTCCAAAAACAAAACGTAGGAAGAAAGCACAACAGCCGAGGTAGAAATGCTGTATCGTATGTTGTATTGCTGCCACACTTCAAAGGAAATTTCCAAGCTGTATCATATGTTGTATTGCTGCCACACTTCAAAGGAAATTTCCAACTGTATGGACTGATGTTAAAACTAAACCTCTCATTCTTTGGCCGCATAATGAGCAGACAGGAGGCGCTATTGATGCGGGGAAAGATTGAGGGCAATAGAAGAAGAGGGCAGCAAAGGCTAAGATAGACAGTGCTATTGGAAAAGTGAAAATGAATTTACCAAAATTTAAAGAAGCAATGATAGACAGACGGGGCTGTCCTGCTAAAATCCTTGATGTTATGAAGTGTCAGTGACACAGCAGGTAGCACTGTCACCTTTGGTGCTGGAAAAATCAAAAGGCTCTGGGTTCTTTTCACACATCAAGCACTTTGATTAATTGTTTCCATTGTTAATACTGCAGTGAAGTGTAAGAGGGGTGCTGCTCTCCTTAGTGTGCCTTCTTTTGGATGAGACATTAAACTGAGGTCCCTTCTGCCCGAGTCAGGGTAGCTCAGGTAGATGTAAATGATCTCACTGCACCTACTGGAAAAAAAGGTCAGGGAAGTTCCCCAGTGGTTTGGCTAAATTTTCTGTAGTCTTTATGAAGGTCATACCAGGTCTCTCCTAAAAAGGAACACTGGTTTAGTGAAGCTATCCCAGTTAACAAAGAGTGAACGAATGAATAAATGAAAAAAAGAAAAAATACACAATCTAACCCTACTGATTGATTAAATAGCAGAGCAAAAAGAATTGGTGATATGTTGGCTTACTGAAGCATGTGCATTTTAAATAGTGAAATAGATGGGATTTTAATGAAATTCTTAAGGTAGTTTAGTTGGGCATCTTTCAGGAATCTGTCTGGAATTTTTATAGGGGAGTTAGCTCCAGAGAGCAGGAGCAAATCTGTGACATTCTGTTTCTGTGGTATTTAGTGTAAGTATAGCTAAACAGTCTACTTATCCTGTTACTAGCAAAGCAAAAAAAAAAAGCCAAAACATGCATGTCTACAGCTAGTTGGTTTGGCTTTATTCGTTGAATGTACCCATAAAGACTTGGGGAAAAAAATAATGATAATTACTATTTCAGAAAAAAAAGAAAGGTCATGGGCATTCAGAAGCCATTTAACTGAAACACTGGTATACCATTAGGGGGTCATTTGCATATATCCCTTGGGACTCACTACAGGAGGTTTAAGGTATTATGCTTTTTACCATTTAGTTTGTACATGTAAACATTAGCACATGATGACATGAGAGTAAGCATTATGGCAAAAGTAAGAGGTATTACTGCTGATATTTAGAAAGCAGCAAGAGGTGAAAAAATTTAGAAACCGCATTTTGTAGATTGTAGTTATGGAAAATAGGAGACTTACTTCTGAACAGTTAGTAAGTAGAGGAAGGTTTGTTTGTTTATTTATTTGCTTTATGTTGGCTTTCCTTGAGTTTCTTAGGATGATTAATGGCAAAGAGTATTCTAGCTTTGGACTAAGCATGTTTTTTTGCAGTCTAGCATCTAGTTTTAGGGAAGAAGATATTTGTAATTTAATGTGAAAGTTTGAGTTATTGAAAATGTTAGAGGCAATAGTGTCAGATGTGCAGGTGGTTACTGAAGGGTCAAGTCCTACTTCTTTATATTTTTTCACTTGACCCAAGTATTGAAATATCCAGAAGATGTGTGTTGTATAAAGGAGAGCTATTACAAAGCCTTTTATATTTTTATGAAAAGCATAGTTTTGTTTCCCAGGAGTATATCCCATCAGTTTATGGTTTAAAAATCAGGTCCATATGCTATGGAAGTTACTCACCTCCGTATCACCTTGCTATTGTGTCCTATCCCTGTCTATATTTCTAATTCTAACCCTACACCTTAACTTTCCATTGTACCACTACATGAAACACACACACACACACACACACACACACACACACACACACACACACACACATGCTTTACATGCACTAGCACACATGTATAACACTAAATCTATCTCCTTTCCTAGTTCTTATTCCAACCCTAACTGTTAAACACTCGCACGCATACTTTCACCCCCTAATGCTGAAAAGTTTGGCATTTGAAAGCCAGCACTTATCACAGGCATTCAGGATTACTCTTTTTGACATCTTCAGCTGTCAAGAGTGTTTGATCTATTTCCAGAGCTGTTCAGTTTGTTGACAAAATGACTGTTTTGACAGTGAACTGTGGTGTGTGCGTGTGTGTGTGTGTGTGCGTGTGTGTATGTGTGTGTGTGCGTGTGTGTATGTGTGTGTGTGTGTGTGTGTGCGTGTGTGTGTGTGTGCGTGAGAGACAGAGAGAGAGAGAGAGAGAGAGACATGGGCAGTCCTCCGATGGTTCAAAGTTCCAGAAACATTTGTAGAAGTAGTGCATGCTGTGTACAAGGACCTAACGACTCAAGTACAATGGTTTACAGTCTCACGGAAGGGTTCCCTGTGGGTGTGCATCAGGTTTCGACTCTGAGCCCACTGCTGTTCATACTGGAGATGGGCTACATTAGCAAATGGGTCAGTGGAGACAGATCAACAAATTTGCTGTATACTGATGATGTGGCATTACAGGCAGACTCTGAGCAAATTCTTCAGCAGAGTATAAAGGCATAGATTGCAAAACTGAAGGCACATGGGTTGAAACTGAATACAGATTTGACAGTGTAAGTGGCAGCAAATGGGGAAAATCAGAAGAAGCTGAGAAATGAGATAGAAGGGAAGATAGTGGCACAGGTTAACAGCTTCATGTATTTGGAAAGGGTGGTTGAGGAGCAGGGAAGTCTAAATGATGGGGTTAAAGCTAAAATCAGTGGGGCTGATGCCAACTGGTACATTGTGTTAGGTGTAGTACAAGACAAAAGAATGCCAACAAAGCTGAAAAGTAAGGTGTACAAAACAGTGGTTTGACCAGTACTACTGTATGATACAGAAACTTGGGCAGTAAAGGCAGAACAGTTGAGGAAGCTAGAGTTGATGGAAATGAAGTCCCAGAGATGGGTGGTAAGATATACACACTATGGGACAGATGAAGAAATGAGGACATAAGACCAGAAGCCAAAGTAGCTCCACTTGCAGAAAAGATCAAAAAGAACAGATTAAGGTGGTTTGAGCCCATATGTATAAAATTAGAAGTCAGTCTGGTGAAGAAGATTTGGGAAGGACAGGAAGAAGGCAAGAGGAAATAAGGGCATTCAACAAACAGATGGATTGTGTGAGAGAAAATATATGACAGTCAGGCATGAACGTTGAAGAAGGAAGGATTGTTGCATTGAATTGAGAGAGGGTGACAGTTGACACGACACCCCACCCCCATGTAGAAAATGGGGAAAAAGGGGTTGATGATGATGGCATTAGGTTCTTTTTCTACATCAGGTGGATGGGAGTGCTGATGCTGCAGTGCAGCATAAGGGGGCATGGGTGCTGCACTCCTGAGTGTATCATCCTTCAGATGACTCATTAAGTCAAGTTCCCATCTGCCTGAATTGGTGATAGGTCAGGTGGCTGAAAAAGATCCCACTGCACTTATTGAAAGAGTAGGGGATCCTTTACTTAAATACATAAAGAACTCTTATTTACAAAATATTTACATATGTACAAACATATATTCAGAATTTCCTATGTAATCCTGCTAAATTTTCATCCCTGTTAGACCACCACTCCTTTTTCCATAACCACCATCTGATCTTACTCATTATTGTTGTAAAAAATCCATTTACCATTAAACATAATTTAATTTATTCTTTCATTCCATATAACATGAAATAAATGTTTATCTATTATTTTTACCTATCATTACTTCTATTCTTGTAATATTTATATTTAATCATATTCATGTTTTATTTTGTCTTCAAAAAAAGTCTTCTTTGCATAGTTTTCCCAATAACATTTTTACTCTCTTACATTTCAAAAACACATGTTCTGTAGTTTCTTCTTTTTGACAATGTAAACATATTCTATCACTTTTCTTTTTATATGGCATATTTCCTTTTACTAGCAATTAATCTATTACCAGTCTTCATAAAAAATCTTGACATTCTACTTTCTGATTACACAATTTGCTTCTTATTTTTATAGCTTTAATTTTTTCATGCATTAGATTTTCCTATGGTTTTACATAGTAATATTTTATCATTACATTTGTATACCATACTTTTCTGTCTTTCTCTAGGTCATCAATTTTTATTTTCCACAAAAAAATATTTTTTCTTGGTAACATTTTATTTTTTCATTTCCCCCCAAATTCATCATAATTATATTTATTCAGTTTTACTAGAAATCTCTAATCTTTTTTAATTTATCCACTTTAACACAAATTTAAGGAAGCAGCATATACCACTGGGTTAATTAACATTAAACCTCATTTTCCTTTATTTACATACAAAACTCCTCTTTTTATTTGGTTTAATCTAGAACCTGATGTAAATGAAATAATATCTGCAATAATTCCTTTTTAAATACTGTTGGCAACATAAATGCACTTACTAACTGTGCTGTTTTTCCCATCAGTACTGAATTTATCAAATAAACCTTTTTTCTGAATGATGATTTATATGTTCTCCAGAAAAGGCTGGTTTGCTTTATTTCTTCTATTGTTTTTTTTTTTTTTTTTTACATTGAATTCTACTAACCTCTTTATTCCCAAATTTTATACCTAACACGGAAATTTAATTCATTGTAAAATATATACCCCGATCTGTACTGCATCACCTAAACCTTTACTTTTCTCTTTATTTGAAGCCATCCCTATCACCTCTAAATGCTCATTACTGCAAAATTCCTTCTTTTATCCAAATTTTGTTTTTTGCAATTACTAAAGTGTCATCTGCATATGCCAATTAACTGAAATTCTTAACCCTTGAGGTGTTGTTATATAGACCACCTCCTTCGTTTTGTAATTTAATTAACATACTATCACATTCATAACTAATGCAAAGAGTATGCAGCTCATTGGATATTCCTGTCTTATACCACTGTTCATATATACCTTTTGGCTTAACCAGCCATTTACAAGTATTTTTACTTTATTATTACTATTTGCTGACGTACATAATTTCCTAACTTTCTCACTTGTATTCTAATTATTACCCGTAAGATGTCATGTCCAGTTGTGTCAAATGCCTTATTAAGGTCTCGTATTATGATCATCAGTTCTTTTTTTCTGTTCATAATATCAACCACATTTTTTCTGTCTTTAATAATTCTTGACAACCGTTCCCCTTTATACCATACATGTCATTTTACATAATTTCTACCATTTTAGTTTTAAATCTCTCTTGTATTATTTTCATCAATCTTATTAATATTCAATACTGTTAGTCTCCATTTTTTGAATTCTCTTCTTCCTTCTTCCATATGAGTTTAAGTATTCCACTACATAATTCTTTATACATAAAACCTTTATTTAACCATTCATTCAAAATGTTTTAAAACATATATATTTTTTTGCCAATTCTTTAAATTTTTATGCATTTAATACCCTATTCCATCTGGCCTGCAGCCAAATCTATTTTTACTTGTCCTATTACTTTGTCTAGCTTATTAAAATAAATCTCCTTTTCCAACTCTTTATTCACTTTTTCTCTTAACTTTTTTACTGTCCAATTTTTTCACTACCTTCTTTTTTCTTTAAACATTTTTGTACGTATTATACTACACTATTCATAATCTTTTCTTGAGTTCTTTTTGTTTCTCCTTTTACATCTTTTATTTCTCTCATTACACTGCAATCTTCTTTTACTAATCTGCTTAAGTAACTCAGTAACTACTACTATTTCTTTTTCTTATAAAAACGTCTTTGCTTGTGTAACAATTCTTGTATTTTTTGTTGATTTCTGTCATTATGTTCAGAGTCCTCAAATGCATGGTTATATATTCTTTAATATTTTTTCTTTCTCTGCTTTTCTCACATCATATTGCCACTTTAAAAAACATTCCTTGTATATCAGCCACCATTCAGACCAGTGTATACAAAATGTTCTAACAGTAATATGATTTTTCCATAACTGTATTACTGTTTTCTTTCCTTCTTCATTCCATGCTTTCCCATTTATCCTGTGTATACCTTGGCGTATTTTAATATATTCCTTGTTTTCTTTTATCTCTAGCCATATTGCAAGGTGATCAGAAAATCCTGTTTTAACTACATCCCCATCTCTTATAATTAAATCTTCTGATACTATAAAATAATCTGCTTCAGTTTTATACATACCTTTTTGTAAGTTCATGAATTTTTGTCCCAAAGTTTTAACTTGCTACATCTTATAACTTTTAATATTTTTCTTAAATTATTTCCTTTTTTTTTACGCTTGCCTCTTAAATCACAATTAGTCTCCTGTTATTTTAATATTCATATTTATCACTACATAGTCTAAAATTTTATAAAATAAGCTTTCCCTTTCTTTACAGCTAGTATAAGTATACAGTCCTATAATTCTGTAGAATTCTTTCCATTTTAAATATACAATGGTTAATCTTCCCATTTTTGCTAAAGTTACATCTAATATCTTTACTGTATTTCTACAGAATATGGCTAGTTTTCCAGAACATCTCTCATTTACCTAATTCCAGATTCTTTCCTCCCCTTAGTTTCTGTATTTGTAATATTTGTTCATTTAAGTTTTATGTCTTCTAATATAATTACATCTACATACCACGTATTACACCAGTCTAAAATTCCCATTCTTCTTACTATATTCTTAATACTATTCCAATTTACAGAAAGCACACTAAACTTTTCAGTTTCCCTTTTTCTTAGATTCATGGTTTCATAATTCATAGCTAATTACAGGGCTAGTTTTCTCAATAAGAACATTCTAAGTCTAACCAATTTCCTTCCCAAAGGTGAGAATCAAACACTGCACTTTGTGTCTGTGAGCCAGACACCTTAACCATTATACCAAGCCCCAGTCTTCAGCTGTATATATTTTTTTCATCCATTTCCTTTCTTTTTTTTTCTTTTGTATGTATTCTTTTAAATTTTCTGATTTTTGTCCTTTTACCCTTTTATCAATATAATTAATGTTTCCCTTTTACTACTTCCCAGTTTCTTTTTCATCACATATTTCAGAACCACCTTCTGTGTCTTCTTTATTATTTTTTCTCATCCAGTTTTTCTCCCATTTCTAGTACTTCTAAAATGTTGACTTTGTTCATTTTTTTTATTTCTTTTACTTTTTCTACTGTTTTTATTTTTGCAATATGTCCGCAAATGTCCAATTTTGTTACATTTATAACATTTCAATTCACATTTTTACATCATGTCCCATTTCCTTGCAAATTTAACAGTTTATTTTGTCACAGTTATTTATCAAATGGTCTTCCTTTCCACAAAAAAACAAAACAAAAAAAATGTTTTGAGCTGTCCCCGCTATTTTACAACACTTCTGTTCCAGTCCACATTTACCAAGATTGGTATATTTATATTTTTTCTCTTCTAATTTTAACACAATATTACAATCCCAGCCACCAGTCCATAAACCCCTTTTGTCATAAACTTTTGCAGTGTCCAGTACTACATTGCATAAAGCTTTCAAATGTCATTTCAGTGTCTTTCTACCTATGTTTGAAATTGTACATGAATCTTCTTTTTTGTTTCCCTGTTAAATGCTTTTATCACATAAATATGCCATGTGTAAGAGTCTTTCTTTCTTTCATAATCTCCAAGAAAAATTTCCATTAAAAAACAGTCTCAAGTATAATGTCACAAAATGTCTTTGTGAATAAAAATAAATGTTCTTACCTCATTTGCTGTTACACCCAAATGAGATACTAAATCATCCCATACTTTATACCTGTCCATTTTCTGTCTTTACTTTGAATCCTTACCACCTACTTCAATTTTTCATTTTCTTCTGCCTTCTTTTGTGCTACTCCACTTTTGCCATCTTTTATTTTCTCTGCATGCTTTCTTTTCCATCTCACTGCTATTCTTCAGGATTGTCTCTGTATCCTCCTTTTGTATTTTCTCCATAATGTACCCCAAGGAAACATCTCCTTCAGTTTCTAGCTCATTCTGCACAACCATTTCTTTAAGTAAATCATCTTGCAACCCTCCAGACTGGAGGGTTGTAATTATACATCCATCATTTGCTGAGTCATCTCCATTAAATAGATTTTTTGAAATAATTTCTCAGAATCTTGCCCACATTATTTGGTCTCTGTATTTGCTTTCTCCTTCATTTCTTGCCATCTGCCTCCCTGTTTCTCCAGGCCTCCTCTTTGCTTGGAACAAAAGCAGGAACTGTTCCTCCAAAGTGGGTCCCACTCACAACAATGATGAATAGGAGTTCTTTATTTACATAATCCATAATTATTTACACAGTCAATAATTTTTACATTTTTAGATATTTGCAATAATACATATTTTTCAGTTATTTACAATATATATGTATACTATTTACAAATTGCACTCTTTTTGCATTTAGCTTCATCAAATAACATACTTTTTAATTTTAGACCCCCCACTCCAATTTCCACAACCATTACCTTATTTTAACATCCTTGCCAATCCCATTTTTCATTAAACAAAAATGTCCTTAACCCTCCTATTCCATATCAACAATAATATAACAAATATTTTTTTTATCAAGACTTTCCAGCTCCTCTTTTTTTGTTTCTATAATATCCAAATTCTATTAAATCCATGTTTAAATTATTCATATCTTTAAATTCTTTCACATATTTCTTTTCTATAATTTTTCTCCATAACATTTTGATCTATTTCATTAAAAAAAATGTTCACAAGCTTCAAATTCCCTAGAATGTAAACATACTGTATATTTTTATATGGCATATTTGCCTTTATTGGTAATTTTTGTATAGACAGTCTCCATAAAAACTCTTGACTTTTCTGTATATCTTTTACATTTCTTCATTCTTGCAGTGATAGCAGTTGTTTTTTTTCAATGTTTAATTCCTTCCAAGGATATATCCTATAATATTTTTACATAATCTTTTCATATCACTCTTTTCTCTTATCTATTTCATTCACGTTTACTTTCCACAGTGCAATCTTGTCTTGATAATTTTCCATTTCTTTATTACAATAAACCCTTCTTTTTCTTGAACTAGCAAAAATCAACCATTCTATTTCATATGTAAACTTAATATTTTTGTTAATACTGAACCTTAATTTTTCTTTAAACATTTCATTACTATGTATGCATTTAATGAGGACATATGCACTATAGGGTTTATTAACTCTAATCCTCCTTTTTCACTTTTCACATATAGCACCCCTCTTTACACAGGGTTCAACCTCGATCATCAAATAAGAGAAAATATTATGTTATATACATCTTTCTGTAAGTTTTTAAAGGAAGACTGTAAACACCAGCTAGATAAGTAATATTTGCTAATAGCACAGAATTTATCAAATAAACTTTTTAAAGGAAAGCCTAAAACATTTCCAAAAACACACACATGTTTTATTTTTTTCTATTTTCTCTTTCCATATGGAATTTACAATTTCTTGTTTCCCAAAGTTTATCCCAGGGATCTTAATTTCATCCTTATTGAAATTTATACCAGTAATATCTCCCTCAATAACTAAATCTTGACTTTTTTCTTTATGTAATACAAAACCAATAACCTGGATAATTTCTTGCATTTGTTTTATCATCACTGTATCCACATTTGCTTCATTCTTTGTTATAACAATAATATCTGCATAATTTAACAAAATGGGCATTTTTATTCCTTCATTTGGAATATAGCTCCTAATATTCATCTCCTTATCAATATACCTAGATAGTGCATTCATTACTAATACAAACAATGTATCACTCAGTGGACAGCCTTGTCTGATACACTTATCTACCTTTATATCTTCACTCAATCATCCATTTATCATAATCTTCACTATGTTATACTTGTATGCTGACATCCACGCATTTTTAAGCCTCTTACTTGTATTATGTACATCAAATGTATCCCATAATACTGAGTGATGAATCAAGTCAAATGCTTTACTTAAATCTCCTACCATCACTTTTGCCTAAACATTTCTAACTGCTTTATTGTCTACTATTTCCCTAATTATAAACAATAAATCTTGAACATTTTTCTTCTGTGCCAAACACATATTCATTTATAACATTACCTACTTTTTCTTCCATCCTTTTTTGTAATATTTTTATAAAAATCTTAGTCTGTATTATTTAATACAATTCTTCTCCAATTCTGTACATCTTATTCTCTCCTTTTTTCCGATATAAACCTAATGATACCTGTACACAACTCCTTATACCTGAAACTTTTTTCTAACCATTCATTTAATACCTTTATAAACCATTTATTTTGCTCTGTAGTCCTATTTTTATACATCTTGCATTGTATTCCATCAGGACATGTTGCTGAATCTAAATTCAATGCTTTTATTGCTTGTTCTAATTCCTTGAGCCTTGTATCTTTTTCTAAATCCTTATTCTCCATGTCAGAAAATGTATGTACCTACCATTATTTCCACGTCTTTGTTCTCTGCTCTTTAAAAATGTCTTAACATGCTCTTTTCTTGCATTCATAATCTTCTCTTGTGTATTATACATTTTTCCTGAAGAATCTGTCATTTCCTTCATTACACTGTTTTTCTCTTTAATTATTTTACTTGAATATGGTGGAACTTCTTTTTCATTTCAAGAAATATCTTTGTTTGTACAATAAATGTTCTATTTTTTTCTTATTCAGACCATATAATTTCTATTCCTTAATAAAAAACTTTGTTGTTCTTCTCTAAACAATCATATCATTGTTTAATTTTTTATATATTATTTTTCCCTTGTATAGTTTCTTTTCTCCCATGTTACATAGCACTTTTTATGTTTCAGTTTAAAATTTAAACACCATTCTGACCAGTCTTTATAAAATTCTCTCAGTTCCACATGATCTTGCCATAATATCATAACCGGTTTGTTCCTTTAGTATCCCATTTCACTTAATTTATTCATTTTTATACCTTTCCCTATTTTTATATAGTCATGATTTCCCTTTACCATAATCCAGATTGCCCTATGGTCTAAAAAACCTGTCAATAACACTCCTTGTTTAACTATTGCTAAGTTTTCTGTCCCTAAAAATAATCTATTTATGTTCTCCCCCCTGTTCTAAGTCTCTAAATTCCATATTTTCAACTATCCATATTTCATAATGTTCTTTACTAGTTTTACATCATGAGCCTTCTTGTTTTGCTGTCTTGGATTGCAATTAGTCTCCTACAACAATTATTTCCATGTTAACTGCTACATATTGTATTATCTTTCTAAACATCTCTTGCCTCACCTTTATTACATACCCATATATTGCAATAATTCTCATAGCATGTTCTTTCCATCTTATATCAATAGTAGAAATTCTGCCTGCTATAACAAAGGTGATATCTAATATTTTAATTGTATTTTTCCCCACCACACTTTGGTTTGAATTCTTTCTTTGACAAAAATCTAGTGTCTTTTAGTATAATAACATCACTATCTGTTTACACTACTCTAAAATCCCTATCCTTCTTTCTAACTTCTCAAAACTATTGACATTTAATGTTTAACTTTACACATACCTCTGCTTTTAAGTAATGTGTCATCCTTTTCCCTTCTTTTTCTTTTTTTTTAAATCTTCTATAATTTTCCTTTCTCTCACTGTTTTACCAGTTGAATTTCTTTTGTTTAACTATACTCATTTAACGTCATCATTCTCACTTAAACTTAACTCTTCTTCAGTATTTTCCACATTTAAATCTTCCTTTAATTTATCTTTTTTGTATAATTTGTTATTTATCAGTAATAGTACTATCTTTTTTCCCATTTTTGCTACTTTTAATTTCTTTTCTATAACTTTGTCCTTTTTACCTTTTTTTTTCTTTGTCCGGTACTGCTTAATTTTCTTTTTCTTCACCCCCTCCCAAAATGTTCCACTTTTTACATTTATAACATTTTGGTTCACAATTTTTTGTATCATGTCCTATGGCTCCACATGAAAAACATTGCCTTTTTTCACATTTGTTAATTAAATGAGCTGTTTTTCCACACAAAAAGCAAGTTTATGGCTGTCCAGAATATCTAACCAGGCCTTCACCACAAATAACGCTTGGAATTTGCACAATACTGTCGTTTTCTAGTTTTAAAATCAGACTCCAATCCCATGCCCCAGTCCACAAACCTTTATTGTCATACACTTTTGATAAATTCAATACCTAAATATATTAAATGTTTTTTCAAAGTCTGCCTTTCTACTTCAGTTCTAAATTGAATATTATTTTTTTTCTTAGTTTCCCTAAAAGAGGGCTTCAGTACATACAAGTTCCACGGTGCACAGTTTTTCTTTTTTTCACATTCTTCAATAAATCTTTCTAGTATCTGCCTAATCTTGAAAATAATGTCACAAAAAGTTGCTTTGTTGATCTGAATAAATACTCTTACCTCATTAATTTTAACCCCGTGCATCTTAATAACTTTGTTCCATACCTTATATTGTTTCATTTCATTTTCTTCCTTCTGTTCGATCCGTACTTTGAACAATTTCATTTTCTTCAAACTTAAAAAACTAGCAAAGCACACACCATAAACACCAAAACTGAAAAGAACGTACGATCCAAGCCAAAGACCACAATGAGGCACAATAAACTTTTTAGCCCTTTATCCACTTTAATAACGTGAACTTCATCAGAAAATGAAAACAGTCACCTGTCCCTCATATTTATACTTAAATGCAGGAAGTGATGTAACCAGTGTTGTAATTTGAATACTTGATGTAAAAAAACAACAAATTAAAAATAATAATAAATAATAAACTATTGATACAAATGATTATATACATATATAAATTCATAATAAAAAACATATGTACATATGTACATGTAATTACATCTGTTTAGACCTATGGACATGTGCCCAAACCATGCACATGTACTTATGTACAAAAATCCATGTTACCTGTGCACACACTCTCACACACACCCACACACACACACACACATTTTCTTCAAACTTGCTTCTTTTTCTTTTTTTCATGCATCCCTCCTTTTACCGTTTCTGCATAAGATTTCTTTTCAACCTCCATTCCTTCTTTCTTCTGCATTTTTTCATTCTGTAAATCATCTCTCCCTGCAACATTTTCTTCCCATCTTCATGCTCGCTCTCATCGACCATGCCTAGCAATATATCATCCTGCAGCCCTCCCGACTGGGGGTTTGTAACAACACATGCTTGTGTTGTTCTCTCAAACTCAAAGTGCTTCTGCTGAAATACATCTTCTGAATCCACAAAGGATGCATCCATCCCTTGCAACTGCTTTTGCAAAGGCTCTGCATCCTTTTCCGTCATCATTGTTGCTCCGTTGTTATTCTCCACCACCTCCACCTTCTCACTCTCCGACACAAAAAAACGTATCTACTGCCTGGCTGACAGCACCAGAAACACCAGCATTATATTCAAACTCCCTCTGTCACTCCATTTTTACTTCACTAGCTTCCTGCTTATCCAGGCCACCTTCATGCGTGGAACAGAAGACAGGAAGCACCACACCGCAAGGAGTCCCCATATGTGAAAACAGTAGAGGAAGTTCCTCAATGCCCTGGCGAAATTGCCCCTAGTAGTACAAATACTGCATCAGATTTTCCCAGAAAAGAGGCTTCTAGTGTAGTGATACTGACCCGGTCAACAAAGGATAAATAAATAAATGATAAAAATGTTTCTTGTGTGCACTGTCATCAAAAGGTACAAATGCACCTTGAATAAAGGATGTCTAAAGGTTTATCAGCATGATGTGAGGATACGTTATTTTTTAAGAGGCCCACATGCCAAAGTTTGCTGGGGGATGCCAGATTATTGACACAGGACCTGAGCTTTGGT
Organism: Protopterus annectens; assembly: GCF_019279795.1. Lineage (NCBI taxonomy): Eukaryota > Metazoa > Chordata > Ceratodontiformes > Protopteridae > Protopterus > Protopterus annectens. The sequence continues at coordinate 1,240,588,128 of NC_056725.1, forward strand.
ATATCTCCGTCTTCCAGTGTTCTGACATCATACCATAGAGTGTGTTAACATGGACCATTCTTTCCTAGTACAGAAGCTAGAGAGTGAAACAGCTATGCTTAGAAGAGTACTTTCAGGAAAGAATTTCCCAGCTGTTTCCCCACTACACGTGACCATCTCAAAGAACATCTTACACAATGAACACTCAATTATCTGTTAACCCATTGTTGGGAACACTTCTTAATAAATCCTATGTTTGAGTTCATCCTCTCTACCAGTCAACGCCTGCATTTGTTGATGATACATGATGTGACACCACATGCTTATTGTTTAACTGCACCTAGCCCTAGTGTTTTTCAGTTCTTTGTGTTGCTTACAAATTATGGTTCTCTGTTTTCAATTATTTGTGAAAAGTTCCCTCTTTTGTTGTCTAGATTTCAAGTCTAATAAATTTCTCTCTTGGAGCCTGTAGAATTTCTTATGCCTTGTTTAGCTGAGAATTGATCTACCATGTACATTTTTTTGAATAGGCAAGACTGTGCACAAGTCCATTTTGTTGGCTCTTCAGTCATCTGATAGGCTTTGATTTGTTGTATGCATTGACTCTGCCATTGGATGGTTCATAGTAAAGGGGAAAGCTGATCTGATGTCCTTTTCATTCTTTAATGAATGGGTCACGGAAATGATCTTCGGATCCGATTTGGCTGCATACTTCAGACTTTGGATCCAACTCTTGAGCTTCTTCCTCTGCCCATAATGTCCTGGTCCATTCTGAATATCTCTGATCTTGTTTGCCGCCATTGTGCTCAGACATGGGGGTTTTCTCTCGAGCGTTTCAACAACTTTTTTGTAAGTGAAAATTTAGCTTTTTATCTAAATTTTCCATTTGTTACTTTTAAAACCTCCCTCTTAGTTTCTGTTTTCCCCTTTTCTGCGTTTGGAGTATTTTTTGTACTTTTACAGTATATTGCTAATTTATCATAGTTGGTAAATCCTTTTTTACTATATCCATTTAATCCTTCCTACCCTTTTTATGGGGTAATTTTAATTGCCATTGCTGGTAATATTCTTTTTCCTATAATATTTTCTTTAAAAAAAAAATAGATCTTGTTTTTGTTTGTATTTCATCTTTTGCGTGTGCTGTTATGACTGACAAGCCAACAGACTTCAAAAAAATGCACTTCTTGTGGACACACAATCCCTAGCTCTGATCCCACAAGGAGTGCGTATATTGTCTTGGTGCAGCTTACCTTAACACCACCTGCTCAATTTCTGCAGGCTTCAATACAGCAGCTTTAGCTGATAGATTCAGCAAACTGATACTTAAGGGCCTACTTCCTCCCACAACTACATCTTCTTCAGGGGCTCAAACCCCCAGTAAAACCTCAAAAACTCCTTCAGAGTATAGAAAGCATTCTCAGATTAAGTCCCTCAGGACTTCTTTTGAGTCGCCACAAAAATTTTCAAAAAATTGGATCTGACTTCATCGAAACAGAACGTACACACTCCGGATCCAGAATTATTGGATCCTAAAACTTTGCATCTGATTTATTATTTTGGCAAGCCCTACAGCACAGGTTTCAGCTTCCAAGCTCCTGCATCTGAAACCTAGTACATCATGACTCCAAAAGCTTGCTCCCCAGAGCTCCTATTGGATACAGTGTCCCCTAGGTTCCATTCCCCCTTTATACAAATTCCCAAAAAACACTCTAAGCCCCAGTCTACCACATTTTCCAGAAGTCTTTCCAAAGTGGATGTAGATTGTGTGATGTGAAAGTTTCTCAGAGCTTAGATCTATATGGGGTCATTTTGTCTCTGTCCGCTGTTGGGTCAGTGAGTCTTCTGGTCACTAGTGACACAGTGTTATCTCCTTCTCTGATTTACCATTTGGTTTCAGGCCCCTGGATCTGACAGCTCTGAGATTTCTGGATTCAGATCCGAAGAGAATTACTTGTCTGCTCCGACAGCATCCCTGACCATTTCCTCTCCTATTCCTTCAGATTGCAACGGGTGCTGAAGTGCTGACCTTGGATCCATGGGGCCAGGGTCTACTCTGCCGTTATCCGGTCTATCTCTGCCCCTTGGAGCCTTGGCGGTGGACAGCTTGGGTCCATTTTCCTCCGCCAGGCATGGAACCAGTCGGAGTTGTGATCCACCTGTACTGGAAGTCATGGCTTCTCAAGGTCTGTCTGCCTTCGAGGTTGTAGAAAGGGCTTTTTCTCTTTCTAGAGATCTGGTCTCTCATCCTCGGATTAACCTCCTATTCCCTCTTTGGTTTTGAGCTCTTGAGTCCATCAGGCCAGTTCCACAGGGACAGCCAGCTTCCAATCAGTCCCCATAGAGGAACTCCCCATCTATTCTGATACCTTCCCTGAACATCCCCCCAAGAAGGTCCACCAGACGATGGCATACAAGAGAGAGGCATATAGATTCCTCGTTGGAATCTTTCACTGAATATACTGATTTTTGAGGAAGGGGAAGGATCCCCAAGGTCACCACCTGATAATGTCTCCTTTGGAGACATGTTGGAGACCCTTAAACAAAAGGTGGTTGGTCTTCTGGTAATCCTTCTCTACAGGAGTTAGTGTTTTTGGAGGCCTTTAGTTTTGGCCTATCTATATCTTGGGTGACCTGCCGTGGTGGATGAGCTTACTGATCTAGTCTCTGGATGGGCATGGGAAGGAACCAGATTCTGTTGAGTCTGTATTATGTTGATCTGACAAATTCTTAGCTCCCTCTAAAGATAAACCTCACTGGACCAAAGGAGTCCCAGTCGATGCTATGATGGTGGTGGCAGCCACTGAACTAGCAGAATAGAGCTGGTCTGTCCACCTGCCAAATAGAAAGTCTAGGGTGTTGGACAGATTCAGAAAGCAAGTCTTTGGCTCAGTGACATTCATCTTGAGGTGCCTTAACTATTTGGTACTTTACAAGGATGCAGGGAGATTTGGCCAAAGAACAGTCAAATTCTGTCTCTGGAGACCATGTGTGCAGAGCATTTCAAATGTCATCTTCTCAGCTGGCCACTCTTTTATCAATTTCCAGCACAATCGTGGTTGATCTCTCACATAGCTGAAGGCACCTCAAGGGTGGCTGGTTCAGGTATTGCTGTAAGGAGACATGACTAGATACAGCTATGTGACTTTGCAGACTAGATACAGCTGTGCGACTTTGCAGATCCTTTCAAGGCATCTTTCATCAATGCTGCCTTTGATGGACTATCTTTGTTTGGTCCATCTGTGAAAGAAGCACTTAACCCCACTGCAAACCAGAAGGAAAGACCCAGTCTGCCATGGGAATCAAGTTTTCTACTCCTCAACGAGCGTTCTTTAGAAATGGGAGAGGTGGTAAGAAAATCTAGTTTTGCAAATCTCTGGGACCTTTCCAAAATCCATGTGGAGACAGCTCCTTCAGAGGCAGAGGAGGCAGTCCTAATGGTAGGAACCTCCCTGGAGTCAGAGGTCTGCAAAATCGGAGCTTCTGTGATTTTTTTTTTTTGTGGATAGATCCTATTGGTGCTCCTGAAGTGCTGCCTGACTGCACATCTCTGGAGGCAATCGGAGGGTGCTTGTCCTTGGACCTAGATGCCTAGGCTACTATAACAAAAGATACCTGGGTGCTAAAAATAATATCCAGAGGATACTTCATACCATTTTCCCAACCACCAGTCTACAAAAGAAAGAAGCTTTCTGATGTTCCACCCAGTCAGTCAGAGGAAAGCAGCAACCCAAGAAATTAAAAAGCTGCTAGACAAGTGAGTCATCCAGGAGGTCCCATCAGACCAAACAGGATTTGGAACTTGTTTGTGCTTCTTTTTAGTGCCCAAAAAGACAGAGGCCCTGAAACTAGTTTTGGATCTAAACAAACTGAACCAGTATGTGAAAAAGTCAAAGTTATGAATGGTCATGGTCCAGTCCATTCTGCCATTTCTTCACAAGGACGATTGGATGTGCTGTTTAGATCTTCAGGATGTGTACTATCAGATTAAAATAAACAGGCGCTCCTAAAAATATTTACGCTTTCAGCTGGGAGCCAGTCATTACCAATTCAAAGCCCTGCCCTTTGGACTCACCACAGTCCCCAGGGTGTTCACCAAATGTATGGCAGTGGTGGCAGCTCACTTGAGAATAAAAGGATTCAGAATGTTTCCATACCTAGACGACTGGCTCCTCACCACCCCCCTCTATGCAGCTCCTTCAACAGTCCAGGGACTATTTGCTTCAGATTTGTCACTTACTGGGAATAACATCAGTTACTGGGAATAACACTCAGTTACATTAAGTCAAACCTGACACCAGTACAGAGCCTGGAGTTTATCGGAGCGCATCTGAACACGATAACGCAAATGACATTTTTGCCAACTCGTCATATAGACATGCTCAGATCTCTAGTTCATCAGATTATTTCCTATTTATATCCTCCAGCAGCCAGATTAATTCTTCAAACTTTGGGGCCTATGACAGCAGCACTAGTCCTACTTCCATTAGCACATTACTGTATACATGTTTTTCAATGGACTCTAGCTTTTCAGTGGTCTATTCTTCGACAACCCCTGTCTTTTCCAGTCAAGTTACACCAATTTGCAAACACCATATCCAGTAGTGGATTCAGTCAGAACACATTTATCTAGGCTGACCCTTTATTTTACCTCCTCCAGTGGCCACAATGACTGCAGATGTCTCCCAAGTGAGGTGGGTCCTTACTTGGGAAAGACGGTCCAAGGCAGGTGGTCCCCCCAAGAGACCAATTTGCATATCAATGTCCTGGAGATGAGAGCAACCTGGTTAGTGTTGCAGGCATTTCAAGATGCTGTTCCTTTAGGGACTATTGTGGTTGTAGTCTGGTACATCAACAAACAAGGGGTGGCCCAGTCTTACCCTCTGCTGGGAGGCTATGAGAGTGTGGCAGTGGGCGATCTCCACTAACTGTTTTCTAATTGCAATGCACATTTGGGGAAAACCAACATACTAGCAGACAAACTCAGCCAGTCCATTCTGATGTCTCATGAGTGGTCTTTCAAACAAATGGTGGAGAACATTTTCCATCATTGAGGCCATCCATCTGCAGCCTCTTTGTGTCCCCCACAACAAGTGCAACAGGTGTTTTGCTCATATCCCCTTGGGGGGGGGGGTGGTCACCGTGGATGCTGTAGTCCACGTTTGACCTTCTAGTCTCCTTTATGCTTATCTTCACTTCCTAATCCACTAGGTTATTCAGTTTCTAAAGCTTCTTCTTTCAGCTTTTCCTGGTTAGAGGTCACCACAGTGGATCACTTGTCTGCTCATGATTGGCAGTGGAGTTTTACAGTATCGAGTTGCCAGCCCAGCACCCAACCTTCCACAGAAGGCACACACATGCACGCACTCACACCTAGGGCCAATTTAGAGTGTCCTGTCCATGTACACCATGTCTTTGGGATGTGGGAAGAAACCGGAGCACCCGGAGGAAACCCATGCGACCACAGGGAGGACATACAGACTCTGCACAGAAAGACAGAAGGCACCCCAGCTGAGGATTGAACTGGAGAACCTCTTCCTGTGAGGCAGCAATGCTAAATGCTGCACCACCACGGCCGCCCATTCAATTTCTAAAGCTACATTGGCTAAATGGATTACCGATTGCATTTCTTGGATCTATTCTCAACAAGGCATTTTTGTACCAAGACCACCTAAAGCTCATTCATGTAGATCCATGGCCACTTCATCTGCTTTTTGGTTAAGAACTTCTGTTGATGGTATTTGCGCAGCAGTCACATGGTCCAGTGCTCATACCATTGTTACCCATTACAAACTGGATCTAATATCCAGAAGCAGAGCTGCCTTTGGCTCAGCAGTTCTCCAGAATATCCTTCCATGAGGGCCACCCAAGATTAACATAGGTGGGGACTCTGTCTCATTCGTTGAGAGAGTGAAAGGACAACATCAGATTTAAAAGTTATGTACTCACCATAACTAGGCATCTGTGTTGTCCATTTTCATTCTTCATATTCTCCCCCATCCATCCTCCTTCCTTTAATCTTCTGGAGAAACCTGTTGGATTGCATGTTGGAACGTATAGTTTTGGGCTTAAGCCCTATTCTTTCAGCCATCCCCTTCTTCATCTAATTATTTGGGATTTATGGCAACAAACTCTATCCGAGGTATTGAGACTGGACTAGGGCATTATGAGTAGAGGGAGGAGCTCAAGAGTTGGATCCAGAGTCTGAAGTGTGCGACCGAGTTTGGATCCAAGGATTTGATCCATGACCCATTCGTTAAAGAAGATAGAAAATGGACAACACTGATGCCTAGTTATGGTAAGTACATAAATTTTAATTTTGTAACAAACTTTTTTCATAACTTTGAGTTTATACAACTGCGGAATTAGTATTTTTAAAAGTGGAGGTGCAGGTGGTGAAATCTCCACTTCCGGTAGTGGATGCAATCCCTCACAAAATGTGTGACATTGGTGCACTTTTTTGCGATGTTTTGTGCTAATGATTCTGTTATTTTGATGGTATTATTATAATTTTGTCTTGAAAGAAATGCCACTCAGTGCATCATTATGGACTCTCACTTGTGACTGCAAAACCACCAGCCAGATGCACTGGTATTATCTTTGCTGTCTTGTGGGGGGTGGAGCATGACATGAATCAGTGCCATAAATGCTGTGGTTCTTTTTTGCTACCCATGTACATCAAAAGAGGAAACTGCTGATGTATCTAGCTACCGGTAAGATTACAACAGTGTAAACGATCATTACATAGGAAGTGGTAGGATGGTTCCACATACAGCCCCTGGACTTAATTGGATCATCATAGTAAGGACTTAAGCTTGTAAGGTGAGTGGAAGCCGTGCACTCAAGAACATAAGTCTTTTCATAAAATGATCTTACTAGGTCTTGCGGGTACCAAGCTTGACTTACAACAGTAGAGCTTGAACCTGAACCAGCCTTTTTCTATAGAGAATGGTGGGGGACCTGGAGGAGGTGCACTCATAGGTCTCACCCTTAAGAATGTGTTCTGGTATATTGTCAGTCCAGTCTTAATCTGGTTGATTGTTGGTCAAACTGCATACTAGAGCTTGATCCTTGAAGTCTCTTCGCTGTTGCTCAGGGCTTCACAGGACTAAGGCCTCCCCTCTGTGAATCTTCTTCCTTGTCCAGCCGGGTGTGCTGAGCTGAATTGAAGGGAGGCTGCAGTGCTAACAAACAGCAGGCTGTGTCTTGTGTATGTGGGGACCACACCATTATTGAAACTGGCTTGACAGGAATGTTGGGCCTGGCACAGGCCTCTGTTCCCTTTGTGCTACCCTTATTTTTTTGCATGCTGTAGTATGCTGATTCCTTTTCATTTGGCTTTATATGACCTTTGCACAATTATCCTTTTGCAGAACAGTGTACAAGCATATGCCTGGAACTACTGATATTGTGTGGTTTGCGTGCTAGTGTGAAGACCTGGAATCCATCATTTCTGAGGACTTGGACAGTTTATCCTTGCATCTTCCTGCTGTCCCCATATGGACCATTATTTGTAGATACCTTGGAGATCATGAGGTGCAATATGAACTGATCTTGGGCATCCATTTTTTCTTTGGAGAAATGCTTGCAAGTGTCTTGGGAATGCAAAGTCTTGAAACATCTCTTGCAAAAACAAACAAAAAAAAAAAAAACATGATTAAAAGTGGTGTTCTGACAGCCTTACTGTAGCTCAGTGACTTCCTAAGAATGGTTTCTCCATTTAAAAGCTTTTGGCTGAGTGAAGGGAGTTTCTCATCTGGCATCCGAGTTTATTCCTCTGACAGCTCATCAGTCCAGCATGGATCCCAGATACCATAAAGGTCACAACATTTCCTTCCCTTCTGCCAGGTACAGTAACCAAAGCACTAGATAAACGTGACAAGAGAATGTATTCATCTGTCATATTCAAGCTTACATCCCTGAAGTGGTCCTCTCACTTATCCAGACTGCAGCCTGTCTGTTGGTCAGGCCTTGTAAAAGCTTGCAGACCTCCCGAAGTTGGAGCTTAGGAGGATCTTATTCAGACTCTTGTTTCCAGCTTATATGTCGTCACCCCTGTATTCTGCTGCAGTTTTCATTATGCCGACTCAGTGGTCAGGACTGCAGGTTAGGAATGGCTTGTGCAGAGTGACATAGCTGTGGAAGACATTTTGTCAGATGTATTTTCCTCCCTTAAAGGAAGAGAGCAGAAACAATATTCTGGATGCCATGTTTAAGGGGGAAGAACTCTCTTGTCAAGCCTTGAAGGAAGAAACTGGCACTTGCTACTGTGGAAGACTTTTGCAGTTACTTTGTAGATGTTCTTCATGTTTCACTGTTGCAGTCATTACATTTGGGTTATCTGCCTGCAGGTAGCCCTCAGCTGGCCTGAATAACAGAGACTTGAATTCCTGCATCGGATGCTGTCTCTTCTTCCAGGTCGTCAGGGGTATAAAACATTCAGCTGATGCCATTGCATCAGTCTTTCTTGCCGCATGGTGTCCGAAGCAGTTCACAAGTGCCGGTCGGCCGACTCCTGAAATTTTCATTTTCAGGTTTCCGAACCGAGGTCTTCAAAAAAGCTAAGTACCCCATTGGGGATCCTTTTTCTTGCTCTTAAACCGATGTCAGTAAAAGTTAACAATTGTCTTACCTGTGGAAAGCAAATATCTCATAAAGATTTTCATTCCTACTGCATTCCTTGCTCACTGTCTGTTTTGTGCCTTATTCAACGCCCGAACTATTCACCGTCAGTCTATTTTTGCAGCAAATTACTTTGGTACTCTGTTTAACTATCCAGAAATGTCTTCAGTAAGCCATCCGACTACCGATCTTCCGAAAAAACGTAAAGATAAAGACAGAGACAGACAGCATAGGTCCAAAACTGCCGACGACACTTCCATTAAGCTAGTCGCCAGTACTCAGGCACTTTCGCAGCCCCTGATACCCACTACTTCAGATTCACAGGCCTCTACTGAGACCCATTTGTAGTCTGGTATGCCACGAGATGCTTCTTCGACTATGGAAACTGCGGATGACTCTACCTTGGATGGGTCCAGAGCCACTGTGCAGGCACCGGCTTCTGAGGGTGTATTGAGGCCTACAGACTTGCATTTCAAACTTATGCCATCTTCTTCATCAAGGCCTAAAACTCGACCCATGCCTAGAAAACCGACATCCAAACCGCATGGTCAGGCCCGTATGCCTAAAAAACAAATGCTTAGAATGGCTGAAGACCTTATTACTTTAATTAGGGGAAGCCAGCCTTCCCCCTCTAAGAAACCTAGAACTGATTTTTCCTTCTGATTCTTCTGATCAAGATTCTGAAATTTCTGTTTCTTCTGATTACCAGGATTTGCCCTTATCTACCTATGAGGATTCTGATGCAGAGGATTCCATTCCCTCTGCTTCCCCTCCAGAAGATTTTTCTTTTGGTGAAACCTTGCACACTCATAGGGAGCATTTCCGCTGGGAAAGCTAGGATTACTCTGACTCCAAAAAGAGGCTTAGGGAATTCTTACTCCTCCCTCAACGCAGGCCTTTAGCTATCCCTCCTGTTATGGACATTGTAGGTGATGCCTTCTTGGAATCTAGCCTGGCCCCAGACGCTTTACCTCCAGCTCCAAGAAAAGCTGACAGGTATTACAGAGTACCTGACTCTCACAAGTTCCTCTTCAAGAATCCTACTGCGTATCCAGAGGCCATTTCTCAAGGACCAAAAGACATTAAGGCTACTACTGCCAAAAACCCTACCCCCTCTGATAGAGATTCCGGGACCTTGGACAGATGGGTTAAGAAGGTACACACTTCTGCTACTTTGGCCATTAGGGCCTTAAACTGCCAGTTTCATATGTTAAAGTATCAGCAGTATATTATGGCACTACTTAAACAGAAATAGATGTTGATTCCTGACTGTGCTGAACATAAAGAATTACAGGATTTAATGCACTCTGCTGAACAAGTTGGTAAACATACCTTGCAATGTGGTTTTGACTCTTTAGAAGCATCTTGCAGGGCTGCTGTCACTGGGTCTGTACTTAGAAGGCATGCTTGGCTTAAGGAGCAAAACGTGCCAGATCATGTTAAAGCTGAATTACTGGATGCTCCCTTAAACCAAGACCACCTGTTTGGCAACAAAGCAGAAGTCCTCCTCAGAAAGATGGAGGAAAAAGCTAAATCTATGCAAACTCTTAAAGATTTCCTGTTAAGTACAGCCTCCCAGATTTAGTAGGCATTGGCCTTCTAAGAACTGGTCCTTTCCAGTCTCTTCCAGGCCTTCTCAGTCCAAACTCAGGAACAGCAGACCACCTAGGCTACAGTCTCAAGGTGCACACAGGCCTAAGAAGTGGGGGGCTCCCACTTCCAAAGCGGGAAGTAGTAAGACACTCCCCTATGAAAAAATGTCACAATGACTTAACCTTAACCCTTCCAAGCCCTGCTCAATTGCCTGGTCCCTTAGGGGGGAAAGATCGCTCTGTATGCAAAAAACTGGGAACTCATTACCCAGGACAAATGAGTTTTAAATATAGTTTTCCAAGGATACAGATTCCACACCTTACCAACCCCAAACGGTTGGCCAGACCTACCCCCAAATCAGTGGGCAGAGGCCCAACAGCAGGTTCTCTCTCATCTAAGTATCAGGGCTATTCAACCTGTCCCAGCAGAAGAAAGAGGACAAGGTTTTTACTCAAGAATATTCCTGGTACCCAGTAAAGACAGCTTCTGGTGTCCTATCCTGGACCTCTCTATTCTAAACACCTTTTTGGTAATCCCAAAATTCAAAATGCTGACACTTCAACAGCTGCTTCCTATGCTAGGCAAACATGCCTGGTTGTCAACCTTAGACTTAAAGGAAGCTTACCTGCACATTCCAGTAGGGGAATCTTGCAGGAAATACCTACGCTTCAGAGCAGGCTCCATGCACTATCAGTTCTCTGCACTTCCCTTTGGCTTATCTACTGCACCCAGGGTATTCACAAAGTGTCTAGCTCCAGCCGTTGCATTTTGCAAGCTGAGAAATATTCAAATATACCCATACCTGGACAATTGTCTGATTCAGGCAGACAGCCAGGGCATGCTTTTAAAACATCTGACATTTGTAAAGAAACTTCTAACCTCGCTGGGGTATACCATAAATGAAAAGAAATCTCATCTAGTACCCTGCCAATAAATTGTATTCCTGGGAGGAAGCCTTGAACACAACTTCCCAGATGGCCTACCTCACGCCAGAGAAACAAGTTTATTTAACAGCCTACTTCAAACTACAGGCCACAAAGACCCAGCTATCTGCAAGGAAAATCCTGCAAGCCCTGGGGTTGATGGCCTCTTGCAGTCTACTAATTCCATATACAAGACTGCATATGAGGAAACTACAATGGTATCTAAAAAGCCTATGATGTCAAAATTCTTAGGACCAGGTATCAATGATTCCTATCATTCCTTGTGTAAAGACAGAGTTCCTTTGGTGGGCAGAGGCCTGCCACCTCAACAAGGGGCTCCCTTTCAATCTACCCCCTGCCGCCTAAACCCTGACTACAGACGCATCAGACTATGCATGGGGGGTTCACTTGGCAGGGTGGCGCATTCAGGGCAAATGGAACCCGAGTCAGATGCACCTGCATATCAACCAAAAAGAATTGTTAGCTGTACAGAATTCCCTGGCAGCCTTCAAAGACCACATCCTTCCAGGACAATTATTGGTAAAGACAGAACACCACAGTTATGTGGTACACAAACAAGCAGGGGGAACCCACTCGTACCCTGTCTGCAGACTAGCCATGGCTCTGTGGAACAAAGCCTTGAGCTACCAAGTGCACCTATAAGCTCAATTCCTGCCAGGCAAGCTAAATTCACTGGCAGACGATCTAAGCAGAAATCTCATGAACCCACACGAATGGAAACTGGAACCAAAAATATTCAACCTCTGGAACAAATGGGGACTCCAGAGATAGACCTGTTTGCCTCCCCTCAAAACTACCAATTAGACAAATTCTGCACAAGGACTCCCCACAGTCAAGCTTAGAAAGTGGATGCCCTGTCCTTTACCTGGGAAAGCCTCTCAGTTTACGCCTTTCCCCCTCTGGCTCTCCTGTCGAAGGTTCTGCAAAAGATCAAACAAGACAAACCAAGGGCAATACTGATTGCATCGGACTGGCCTCGCCAGCACTGATACCCCCTCTTGTGCAGTATGATACTGCTGGATCCATGGCACCTACCTCAGACACCTTCCCTGTTGTCCAGGCAGGCGGGCCAGATTCTGCACCCTCACCTTCAAACCCTGAACCTTGCAGCCTGGCGTATTCCTTCAGCTCTCCAATAGCATCCCTCAGTAAGCAGGTGCTAGATGTCATTCTGAAGAAAGGAGACCTAGTACTAGAAAATCATATGCTGAAAAGTGGAAAATATACTGTTCCCGGAGCCAGACTCAGGGGATGGGCACTATGGTGCCCAGCTTACCTCATATTCTTCAGTACTTAACAGAAATGCTCCACAAGGGCCTATCCTTCTCGTCTATTAAAATTCCTGCCTCTGCCATTTCAGCACATTATAATACTGAACCACCCCTCTTCTCTCACCCCCTGTTAAAGCTGTTCCTCAGAGGGGCTAGAAATCCCCCCAGGCGAACCCCTACTCCTGCCTGGGACCTTTACTTTCTATTGGAAAAGCTCATTCTCCCTCCATTTGAACCATCTGCAACTGCAGAGTTAAAGTTCCTTTCCTGGAAAACAGCCTTCCTTCTAACCATCACTTCAGCAAGAAAAGTATCTAAATTACAGGCCCTCATGACAGTGGAGCCCTTCATTATCTTCCATGCAGACAGGGTTTCCTTCAGGACCAATCCTTCCTTTATGCCCAAGGTGGTGTCTAGTGTGGCCCTAAATCAGTCCATTCATTTGCCTACCTTTTTCCCAAATCCACAAAACAAAGGAGAAAGACTACTGCACTCTTTGGACGTGCACAGACAACTTTGATTTTATTTGGAGAGGTTTAAGCCTCTCAGAAAATCTGAACAGCTGCTAGTTGACTTTGCTGCAGGGGCAGAGGGGAAGGCCATTTTAAAGCAAACCATTTCTAACTGGATAGCCCATTGCATTAATTTCTGCTATAAGCACCATGGAAAACCTACCCCACAGGGGATTAGATCACATTCCACCAGGGCTGCATCTACTTCTACAGCCTTTCTCAGAGGAGTCCCTACCAGGGACTTCCTAGAAGTTGCTACCTGGAGCTCTGTACATACCTTCACTAAGCATTACTACATGCCTATTTTTTCTAAATCCAGAGCTAGTTTTGCCACTGCAGTTTTGCAGGGCTTAATAGCTGGCCCTAATGCTCTCTAACTTCCTCAGCTTTGGGAATCAACCTAAATTTAATGACTGCAACAGTGAAACACAAAGAACATAGTGCAGTTGTGTACACTTACCATAAATGTAGATGTTCAAGTGTATTCACTGTTGCAGTCCTGGTTACCCTTCCTCCAGCCCCCTGACCTCCCTTGGCTCTACCTTTCCTTCTTGTTTGGTGTATTTGAGCTTTCTGGTGTATTTGCTTTTTGTTGGAGATGTAACATAACATATAATTGCTTCCCATTATGGGGGCATCTGACATCTGGGGCAAGAAAAACTGATGTAATGGCATCGGCTGCATGTTTTATACCCCTGATGACCTGACGTCATGGAAGAAGAAACAGCATCCGACTCAGGAATCCAAGACTCTGGTATTCAGGCCGGCTGAGGGCTACTGCAAGCAGATAACCCAAATGTAATGACTGCAACAGTGAATACACTCGAACACCTACATTTATGGTAAGTGTACACAACTGTACTTTCCTTTTTACTTCCTTTTTCAGACATTGTCAACCACACAAGTGAAAGACATCTGCTTGCCTTCTTGTCATGCATCACATAACCTTGCTCCATCCTATCCTGGCCAAGAAGTAGAAGTGTTGATCACTGTATGAGGCTGTACTGTGTGTGCTAGCAAGTTCATCCTGGCTTGAAGGGCCTTTGTGATGGGCCATTAGGTTTTTCTTAGATTCTCTATCAAAAAGATTCCTACTAATGAGCCCAGTCATCCTGTGGAAGGCCCAGAGTGTTTTATTAAGGGAGTCTTTAAAAGCTGACACTAATTGGGACTGGTCAAGAGTTCTACTCTTACACCCTTCCTGATTTCTTAAGTGGATAAAAAGTTTCCATCCCATTCTGGGCCTCATTAACTTTAATCCAGCCATTTAGTAGACATAGTTGCAGAGACTGACTCTACAGAGTGTCAAGCCTCTGCTCCCACAGGACACTTGGGTAGTGCTGTAAGGTAGCTGTTGGCACGTAAGTGTGTGTGGGGTCTATAAAGGAGGCACCTTATGTTTGTTCTGGGTGAGTATCACTTTCAGAGTATTTGTCATGATGTTAGTCAGAGATTTGCTGAATGACCTCTATGTTCTGTGTGGACAAACTAGCTCTCTTTTTTTTGTTACCATTTCTATGGTCTCTTTGAAAGCATTCCTACAGTAGGTGCCCCTGTAATGGTCCTTGGGGAGTGAATTTAAACAGAGAGAAATCCTTTCTGACCCCATCCATAACTATTGCTTTCATAGGAAGAGAGTTGAGCACTGTTCATTGTCAGACTTTCCTGCCCTTTGTTGGAGCCCAAAAGGTCATGCCTTTGGCTGGCTGAGGATGCAGCACAGGATTCAGGCCATGACCTTGGTAAGACTTCTGGCATGATTACTGTCATGGTCTTTAAGGTGCCATCTACATGCCTGAGAATAAGGCTGGGCTGTGCAGTGGACTTTGAAGTACCATTGACTGCAGCATCAACAAATGCTTACATATCTTCTGTTGCCACAGCCATCTAATCAGGCTCCAGTGTAGTGAATAACACCCATTAATCTATTGGTATCCCTTTCTGGCACCTCAATCCTGGAACATATGCTTTGCTGCTGGGGTAGAGAACTCACTTAGGCTCCCACACAGTTCAATCATTGTGCACCCCCCCATGACCGAGAGAGTTCCTCATCATTAATTTGGGGCTTTAAAGTCTTCTAGGCCCTGAAAGCTTTGAAGAGAGCTCTTGCACAGCTCTTGCATCTGTGTCCAGTCCTCATTCATTTAGGTAACTAATCCATTATGTAGTAGCTAAACAAATGTTGTGGCATGCTGTTACATTCCTTGCACAGGAATGTGATTCTTTTATGGTAGTAAACAATCACAAGTGCCACTATTTTGGTAGTTTACACCCCAGAGATGTGAATGAACAGATGAGCCGTCTCTCCTACAGTCCTGTCTTTGAGTTATTGATGCAGAAGCAATGTCTGATGTGGGTTTTCTGGAAATGGTCACTCAAGACATTGTACTATTTGCCACTGAGGAGAACATGGTACTTCCCATGAAGTGAAGTCATCACATCTATGCCAAAGCCACTTGCGCTCTGGTGCATACATTCAACAAACACTACTGTTTTAAGTGTGACTTATGGAGTTGATCTTCCTTTGGTACTTCTGAAATTATCCTTCTGAACCTTTGTTCTTGGGCTCTCCCCTGCCCTTTCCACCTGGGTGATTTACTGCCTGGGAATCATCCCAGTCATAGGATCCCTAAGTATAGATCCCTTATTTTATGTATAATGTACTTGATCAGTTAATCTATGAGGGGAACCCTCTCTGGTTAGTTCTTTTGCTTGAATGTCCCCTCCATCCACCTTGTGCTGTTTGAGTCCCTGCAGAATGGGCCAGTAAATGCTTCTTTGTTACTTGTTAGTTTTGTTGATTTCACAACTTAATTGCTATTATTTGATCTGTAGGAAATGTACTTGCTAGTATTTGTGGTGGAATCTAGCAAGTTCCAAGGTGAGGCCCACTCATGTAATATGTGCATGTTATCATTTTGTAAACTGAGCATGCAGTCTTCTGAGAAAAATGATGATTGTTGAAGGGTATTTATCCACTTGTAGAACCCTTCAAAGAGAGCTTCCTTGTCAAATGATATTGTAAAAACATGTGTGTTACTTTATGTAGCGCAATGGAAACAGAAGACAGTCTTGGGAGAGATGAGAAGAGAGTTGGAAAAAATACAAGAAAAGTGCAAAATGCAGTTTAAATTCAGTGCAAAATCTGTCGATGAATGCTTTTAGAAGTAGAGGTTCTGCAGATAAATACTGCATGGAGTTGGGAGGGTGTAGTAGAACTGATAGCAACAAAAGAAGAAAAAGACCTGAGGATGATTTGTCTAATTTTACCTAAAGGCAATCAGTCAGTGTAAGAAAGCAATAAGGAAGGCTAGTCAAATACTGGGATATGTAGGAAGAAACATCCCCAGTAGAGAATGCAAAGGTGATGTCCCTTTTTTATAGACCGTTGCTAAGACACCAAGTATTTTTGGAGACCTCATTATTGTACTGACAGGATAGAGGCAGAGAAAACAAAATATTGGTGTACAATTGTGTATGATCTGCATCAGAAGCTACATCAAGAACGTGTGGTGTGTTGTCTTGTGGGAAGAAGGCAGAGTATGGAACTGGATTAAGGAATTCATAGACTGTGTAAGATAGCATCTTTGATACAAAGTTTTATGTAAAGGAGAAACAGGTTAGGGATACACTGTGGGCTGCTTAAGGGAGATTGAAGAATTGTCATTTTACAGAAAGTGGTTGTTGATTGGAATAGCCATCTTGAAGGTGTAGTAAGAATACATATAGTGGATGAATTCATGATTACATGGAGAAGCATAAGTTTATCCTTCAGGGAGTGTAGACAGAGAATGACTTGATTGATAAGTAGGACCATAATGAGGAAACTAGGCGAGTTTTGTCTCTATCTACCATCAGACTCACTGTTTCTGTAATGTCTGGTCCTTAAATGTAATGTATTCATGTAGGACTTAACTTCTGATAGACTTGCAGCAGTGTTTACTGTATCTCTGGTGATGTAGAGGCTGCTAAGATATTGTGACCAATCTCCTGTTCCATGCAGTTTGTGACAGTTGGCTGTGTCCTTGTGGCTTGTTTCCCTGCATCAGGTCAGCTGTCCACTTTCATTATTTGCAAAGAATCACTTTTGATACGCTATAGATGTGGAACACCACTAATTATGCAGACGTAAGCAACATCAAATTTGCAAAATGCCTTGAAAGGACTCTCTGTTCAACTGCCATGTGCATCAAGCAAACCAACAATTGGCCGTAGTTTCGAATAGTCTTAACCACCCATGGTCAGTTCTTCTGTAGACTTTCTGTGTCATGCTTTAAAATTCTGATTGTTTGGAATGTCTGACAGTTTGTTAGGATTACTGAGTTGTGTGTTTTAACCATTTTCCTTAATGGTCTGGAATCTTTTTTTAAGCTGATGGGGGAATGGGAATGAGGGTGGTGCTGGCTCTGCCATCCCAGGAAGAGGAGGTTATTGATGCCCTATTGCTAGAGTGCTTTCTGGGAATAAGCCCAGTGTTGCAGTCGGGGCACTGACCACATCATGGCGTGCTCACATGGCATCAGGTCATCTTGATTCTGTGGAGCTTGGCATAATTGGCCATTGAGCAGTACTTGTCAGCCAGCAGTGGAGGGATTTGTGAACTTTTTAACAAGTATACCAACTCTCATTGGACTACAGTTAAGGTTTCTGGCTTGTCTCTGTTTTGCATTCTGCAGGTTCAGGATCTGGGAGGAATGAATGAGTTATCAAAGCAGATAATTGTAGTGCCTGTATCATTTTCTGTCAACACTTGGGGAGCACATACTTTATGCAGAGATTTTAAGCTCCCAATTTTAGAAATCAAGGAATGTTTAGCAGGCAGTGGTCTTTGCACTGGAATTCTCTGATTTGTGTCGCATGTTTGACACAGTTGATGTAATGGAAGGAGCTTCTGCTTCCAGATGGCCTAGTTAGAGCTTCTCTGCTTTTATGAGGGGTTCTGGCAGTCTAGTGTGGATGGTTCCTTTTATGAGGTGTCTCTGGAGGTCTTTCTTAGGATATTGTCGAAGTCCTGTAGAAGAGAGTTAAGTTACTATTGGTCAGTGATGTTATACAGTTTTCTTTGCCTTTCTCCTCTAATGGATTAGCCCAGTCCTTGAGGAAGAAGGCAACTTCACGTAGACAGATTCCTCCCCAGCCTGCTTCGTAGGGCCTGTTGCAATATTGCTCAAGAAGCCAGCTCCAGCCCTTTGTCAGAACCAGTTGTATGAGAGCTGTTCCTCTGGGTTTGCACCAGTGTAGAGAGGAGTCACCTAGAGTAAGAGAATCCTGGGCTTCATTGTAATCATATCTTAAGGTTAGTTCTTTGTTGTAATAAAGACCTCTTCTAGAGATTGGTCTTTGTGTGGGAGATGCAGTAATCCTTCCTTCAAACAAAAAATAATAAATAGCCACAGAATTTATACTGGAAATACAGCTAGGAGTAGATTTTGATTTCACATTTTTCTTTTCCCGTAGAAATTTGGTTGCATGCCATTTTTGTTTTGCATGTTGCCAGCAGTCACTTTTCAGTCTGTGATGACACTTCTACATTAAGAGGTTTAAATGTTCTCCTTGTAACATGCTGGAACTTGGTTTAGTACCTCACTGAGTGGGAACAGTGTAATATGTTTTTTTTTTTTTTTTTTTAGAACCGTGCTTTACAAGAACAGGATCCTCACCTTTGATATGATGTTCATCGTGAATACAGCTGCAGTCATAACAGATGGGTTATCCTGCCGTCAGGCGGATCCTCGGTCGGCCGAATTCCAAAGTCTAGGTCCGGCGTCGGTTGTCGTCACTTCCTCCCTGATGTCAGTGTGGCAGGGGTATAAAAGAGGCAGCTGACGCCATTTTCTTCAGTCTTTCTTGCCGCGCGGTGCCCGAAGCAGAAGCAGTTCGCAAGTGCCGGTCGGCCAGCTCCTGAGATTCTGAAAGTATTTCAGCCGAAGTCTTCTTGAAAGCTAAGTACCCCATTGGGGAAACTTTTCTTGCCTCAGACCGATGTCAGACAAAGTTAATAATTGCATTTCATGTGGGAAGCAAATACCGCATAAAGATTTCCACTCTTACTGTATACCTTGCTTAGGCCCAGACCACGACGTCTCGGCTTGCCGTTTTTGTGCTAGATTCAACAAACGCACTATTAAGCGTCGGGCGGAGTTCGCCCTTCACTTTTTTGGCAAATAATTTAATTATATTATGTCGTTGGATACTCCGACTCCAGTTTTGAGCAAAAAATGCAAAGATAAGGACCGACATACGAGGTCCGCACCACCTACTGATACCACGCTAAGGCCGACTACCGGTTCTCCGGTACTCAGCGAGGCGCCTACACAGCCCCTGAGTACCGATGACAATGCATTACCGGTGTCTTCAGTACCCGAGGTCACAGGCTTCTCGGCCCCCATTCCTACTACAGATACCAACGCCACTCCTGGCGGGGAAACTCAGAATTTAGACAGGCCTGCCATTTCTCAAGGGGTCTTCAGGCCTTCCTCCTTCTCTATTAAAGCCTTCACTAAATCTAAAACAGCCATGAAAACCAAAAAACAGGTTCCTCAGACACCCTCTCAAGGCACCATGCCTAAAAAACAGATGCTTAAAATGGCTGAGGATTTGCTTACTCTTATCAGGGGTTCTCAACCCCCCCTCTGACAAAAGGCCCAGACTAGAGGAAGACTACCCTTCCTCAGATCAAGCTTCTATTACCTCAGAACTATCTGAGGACCAGGATTGTGCCTATTCTCCATTCGAAGACTCTGATGCAGAGGAGTCTATTCCCTTGGTCTCCCCCCCTGAGGACTTCTCTTTTGGGGAAACCCTGCATACATTGAGGGAGCACTTTCACTGGGAAGGCCAAGATTACTCAGATTCCAAGAAAAGGCTCAGGGAATTTCTTCTGCTCCCCCAGCATAGGCCTCTGGCTATCCCTCCTGTTTTAGATATATTGGATGATGTGTACACAGAAGCCAACCTTAATCCTGACTCTTTGCTTCCAGCTCCTGTTAAACCAGACAAGTATTACCGAGTTCCTGATTCTCACCAGTTCCTATATAAAAGCCATACTGCTGACCCAGAAACTATTTCACAGGGTCCCAAGGGAATTAAGGCCTCAACTGCTAAAAACCCATTACCTTCAGAGAGAGATTCCAGATCTTTAGAAAGGTGGGGGAAAAAGGTGTACACCTCGGCCACTTTAACCATGAGGGCATTAAACTGTCCGTTCCATATGTTAAAATATCAACAGTTTTTGATATCTCAGCTGAAAAGCAAGATGACACAACCAGAACAACCAGATTTAAAAGAGTTGCAGGATTTGTTGCATGGTGCAGAGCAAGTGGGTAAACATACCTTGCAGTGTGGTTTTGATGCTTTAGAGGCCTCATGTAGACCTGCTCTTACGGGGTCTGTTATACGTAGGCATGCTTGGCTCAAAGAGCAAACCTTACCAGATCATGTCAAAGCTAAATTATTAGATGCACCTCTTCAAAAAGATGTATTGTTTGGTGTTGGGCAGAGGAGGTGCTAAAGAAAATGGAGGAAAAAGCGAAATCAATGCAAACAGTGAAAGATTTCCTGCAGGTTCAGCCTCCACGTTTCAGCAGAAACTGGCCTTCAAAAAATTGGTCCTTTCCAGCCACGGACAGACCTCAAAGGGGCAGATGCAGGCCTCCAAGGGG
Source organism: Protopterus annectens (assembly GCF_019279795.1). Taxonomy (NCBI): domain Eukaryota; kingdom Metazoa; phylum Chordata; order Ceratodontiformes; family Protopteridae; genus Protopterus; species Protopterus annectens. The sequence continues at coordinate 1,240,608,707 of NC_056725.1, forward strand.
TAGAGGGCAACCTCAAGGATCTTCAGAGCCAGACAGTGGCAAGCACCAACCCCAAGAGGTGGAGAAGATAGATCACAGTCTTTTAGAAAACAGACACAATGACTTCGCCCTACACCTGCCAAGCAAAGCTTTAATGGCAGCACCTTTGGGCGGAAAACTGACATTATTCTCAAAAAATTGGCATATTGCTACAAAAGACAAATGGATTCTGGACATTATAGACAGAGGCTACAGGTTCCACTTTCACACCCTTCCAGAAATGAGAGGCATGCCAAACCTACCACAAAATCAAAGGGCAGAGGCACAAAAACAAATTTCAGCTCTCATGGACATGAAAGCAATTCAAGAGGCACCTGCAAAAGAACAAGGTCAAGGGTTTTATTCCAGACTATTCCTGGTACCAAGGAAAGATAAAGATTGGAGACCTATCTTAGACCTATCCATCCTAAACACATATCTACAGGTGCCAAAATTCAAGATGCTCACATTACAGCAGCTTCTTCCCATGCTGGGCAAGGAGTCTTGGCTGGTAACATTGGACCTCAAGGAGGCATACCTGCATGTCCCTATCAGACAAGATTGTAGAAGATACCTCAGATTTCTTGCAGGTTCAACCCATTACCAATTCTCTGCATTGCCCTTTGGCTTTTCTACTGCGCCCAGAGTGTTTACGAAATGCCTGGCATCAATAATCGCCTTCTGCAGACTGCAAGGGATACAAATCTACTCATATCTGGATGACTGCCTGATCCAAGCGGACAGCAAGGACATACTACTGCAGCACCTGGCATTTGTAATAAAACTGTTGAACTTCCTGGGATACACAGTCAACAAAAAGAAATCAAAACTAATACCCTCTCAACAAATAATTTTCCTGGGTGCCAGCTTGGATACAACCACCCAGATGGCCTACCTCACGCCAGACAAGCAAGGGCAACTGTCTCAATACGTCAGAAAAATGGCAACTTACACCAGGCTAACTGCAAGGAAAGTCCTGCAGGCTCTGGGATTCATGGCATCTTGCATCCTACTAATCCCATGTGCAAAGCTGCATATGAGGAAACTTCAGTGGTACCTAAAAACTTATGGTCTCAACACAGCCACAGCTTGGAAGCAATTATACCACTCATTCCATGCCTTCAAAAGGAATTTATGTGGTGGGCTCAAGCTCGCCAAAGAAACACAGGTCTTCCTTTCTGTGTACCTCAAACAACTCAAATCATCACAACAGATGCCTCAGACTACGCCTGGGGAGCACACATGACAGATCAGTGCATTCAGGAAAATGGGCCGCGAAAGAGAAGCTCCTTCACATCAACCAAAAGGAAATGCTAGCCGTGCAAAAGGCTATTATGACCTTCAAAGACCTACTGCATCCAGGCCAGCTATTGATAAGGACAGACAACACCACAGTGATGTGGTACATAAACAAACAGGGGGGAACTCATTCATACCCCCTGTGCAGCCAAGCCATGACCCTATGGAACACAGCACTGGAATTGAAAATTCAACTACAGGCACAATTCCTGCCAGGGAAGGAAAACACACTGGCAGACAACCTAAGCAGAAATATGACAGATCCACACGAATGGAAGTTGCATCCTCAAATTTTCACAAAGATAACTCAGGCATGGGGACAGCCAGACATAGATCTCTTTGCTACCCACAGAAATTGCCAGTTGAAAAATTTTGTTCAAGGACCTATCATCCACAGGCCTGGAAAGTGGACGCACTTTCCTTCAATTGGGCAACATTGACAGTCTATGCCTTCCCGCCTCTTCCTCTGCTGCCCAAAGTTCTATTAAAAGCCAGAGCAGAGAGGCCAAAAATGATTCTCATTGCTCCAGACTGGCCAAGGCAACACTGGTATCTGCTCCTGAAGAGCCTGACACATTCCCCACCATGGATCCTACCTCTAGTCCCTCTTCTGTTGTCCCAGCACAACTACAAAACCCTTCACAGCCATCTCAAGACTCTAAATCTAGCTGCATGGAGAATTCCTTGATTTCCCAACAGTTTCTCCTCTCCAAGGAGGTGCAGGATGTCCTCTTGGAGGCCAGAAGACCTTCTATTAGAAAGGCCTACTCCGCCAAATGGAAACGATTTTGTGCCTGGAATCAAAAGAGGGGACAGAATCCTTGGGTAATAAATATACCTCAAAATTTTACAGTACCTAGCTGAGATGTTAAACAATGGACTTTCCTTCTCCTCCATCAAGATCCACGCTTCAGCCATTTCTGCACAATACAACACAGATCCTCCTTTATTCTCTCATCCTCTCTTAAGGCAGTTCCTCAGAGGGGCAAAGAATATAAAACCCCCAAGGAAACTGCCAGTCCCTGCTTGGGACCTCAACTTCGTATTGGAAAAGCTGACCCTTCCTCTCTTCGAGCCAGCTTCTTCATCAGAGTTACAGTACCTGTCATGGAAAACAGCCTTTCTTCTGGCTATCACCTCAGCTCTCAGGGTTTCGGAGCTACAGGACCTCATGGCTGTGCAACCATTCATCATTTTCCATCAGGACAGAGTTTCCTTACGAACCAACCCTACCTTTATGCCAAAGGTAGTATCCAGTGTAGCTTTGAATCAGACTATCCACTTACCTACCTTTTATCCTAATCCACAAAACAAAGGGGAAATCCTACTACATTCCTTGGACATTCACAGACAACTTCGTTAGTATTTGGACAGGACAAAGCCATTCAGGAAATCTGAGCAACTCTTTGTGTCCTATGCTGCAGGTGCTCAAGGAAAGGCTATTTCCAAACAGACAATTTCAAAATGGATAGCCCACTGCATACACTTTTGTTACTCATTTCATGGAAAAACTGTGCCTGCATGCCTCAGATCCCACTCCACCAGAGCCACAGCTACCTCTGCAGCCTTCCTCAGGGGGGTCCCTACCAAGGATATTTTGGAAGCAGCCACCTGGAGTTCAGTGCACACTTTCTCCAAGCACTATCACCTCCCACTATACTCTAAATCTAGAGCGGGCTTTGCCACAGCAGTCCTGCAGGGCATCCTAGCCCCTCCTAGTTCCACTTAGTGCCTACCACCCTTACTTAGCTTTGGGATTCTACCCATCTGTTATGACTGCAGCTGTATGCACAATGAACATAGTACAATTTTGTACCTACCATAAATGTAGATGTTCGAGTGCTCATACAGCTGCAGTCCAGGTTTCCCTCCCTCCAACCCCTCTTAGGACAGGCCTTATGACAAACTCTTTTCATATAACCTTTTGGGGTATTCTTTTATGGTGTATTTGCTTGCAACTACTGTTTTTGATTTATCAACATTGCACTTTTGCATAACATTATGTTTGCCTTCCTTCTGGGGGCACCTGACATCTGGGGCAAGAAAAACTGAAGAAAATGGCGTTGGCTGCCTCTTTTATGCGACGACAACCGACGCCGGACCTAGACTTTGGAATTCAGCCGACCGAGGACCCGCCTGACGGCAGGATAACCCATCTGTTATGACTGCAGCTGTAATGAGCACTCGAACATCTACATTTATGGTAGGTACAAAACTGTACTTTCTCTGGATCCGGAGTATTTACCAGGTTGATGGTAAAAGTTGTAGTAGGGCTTCCAGGTCATACCTGTTTGTGTTTGGATGTGAAATTTTCTGAATACTCCCTTTTTGCCTGACATAGACTTCATTGTGATTTTTGAGGGTGACTTTCAGTTGGAAAAAGTCTACTTTACTGTTATTTCAGAGGATTTCTTATACTGTTGTGTCCTTTCACAAAATGCTGTGGTGATCCTGTCTTCACCTAGACTGGGTCCAGGAAGTCAGAGATCTGATCATCCTGATTGTCAGTGATGCAGAGGTACATCCATCCCCTTGTCTTTCTGCACTTGCTTGGTTTGATAGCTGACCGTGTTTGCTGTTCCCCTTGTCATGCTTCTGTATGATGTCACTCTGCTATTGACTGAAGTCCCTTTTCCTCCCTTTTGGATTTGTTTCTAGATTCCTTTCTCTGTTGTTGCTCCCTGAATTGATTCTGTTTACCACTGTGACAGTGGAGTTCCTTTTGTCTAGCCTGTTCTGGTGTATTTTTGACCATGAACAGGAACTAGATTCCTCTTTGAGGTAGTCCTGATCAGGGTCTCATACGTATTTGCACATCAACTTCCTGTAGTAGAGTGTTTTGCTTTTGACTTTACAGGACTTGAGAGACCTGGGGAATATAGAGGTCCTCCTAGTAGAATGGGACAGTAAGGTTATAGTTTGATATATGAATAAGTAGGGGTGATTGCTTCTAACCTCTCTGTTATGAAGCACTGGGGCAGTGGATCACTGGCCAAATTCCTATGGATCAAAATTTTTTTGAATACCTTTAGCCAGCGCAGAAGTCCAGTATTGGAGCTGAGGATCCACCAAAAGAATGATTAGGCCATCTTCTGGACTTGTGAACCCAGAAGTCAAACCATCTTTTGGGCATATGGAATCTAGAGATCATTCTATTTGTGACAAAAGAGAATGCATCTCTTAGCAGATTTTGTGTTTTTTAAGAAAAACAAGAGTATAGAATAATGGCTGGCAGACATGTTCTGCAGTGAATGAAAATGATCTTGCATGCATTCTTTCCGCTGTCCTTAATTTCTTTCCTGCTCATAAAATTCAAAATAGAAAGGCCATCTGCTCTTCTGATGGTTCCACAGTGGCTCAGAACCTTGTTCCTAGGTCCTTTGGATTGTGGCTTCTCCCAGGATGATACCAACTCAAGCAGTAGACATTCCCACTGTAAACCAGTATGATCTCTATCTCACAGCTTGACTTCATTCAGAGGAAATTCTGAATGTGATGGAGGTTTTTGGGAAATTACCATGTGGGGGACATGCAGGTGCTGTAAGTGTAGGAGCCTAAGGTCAAGAAAAGATGTAGCCATCGAGAGGGAATCTGGAAGGTGTACCCAGGGATCAGCTCAAAGTCAAAGGCCCTTTTGATCAGCTGATAAGAGAAATACTGAAACACTCATAAATATGATATTTGAATCCATTCTTGGTGTTTTTGGATTTGTCTTCTGCCTTGCAGTAGTTAACGTTTTGTAACATGAGTCGGATGTTTTGAGTCATAGTGAGCAAATATTGATGATTTTTCTGCTTGATGTTTAGACAGTTTTGTGCTTGCTGGATAGTGGTGCCGATATCAACAGGCCAAACGTTTCTGGAGCCACTCCTCTTTACTTTGCCTGCAGGTACGTTCCAACATATTTTGATGTGTTTTGAGACTCATAATACTGTGCCTGTACTTCATGTATCTTAAGAGGGTTACCTGGTTTTATGCAGTTCTACATACTGATCTGTACCTTGATTCTTCAATGAAGCAAAACAGTGTTTACTAACAGGCTCAAATGTTACTAAATAGTTGATGCTGCATTTTAATATGTTGATGCAGCATTGTTTTTATTAAGAATGAAAGTGCAGTAATTTGATTTCTTGCATCTGGCTTGGTAACATATGGCTGCCTACTTTTAGCTGTGGGTATAAGTGTGTGGGTAGGTGTGGTATCTGCTGTGTAAATTAACATGGCTAAAATTAAGACTGAGCAGCTGTTCCATCTGGTCCTTCTAAAACCAAAGCTGCACTCTGAGTTGTGTGTGTGTTGTGCATGAGAATTATTTTTATGTAAGAAGTGTGCCAGATTTGTCAAGAATTGGCTAACATTTGCTGAGCTGCGTCATTGTTTGCCAAAGGATGTGTAGTTTTTTGTGACCCCCATGCCTGCCGACCATCAAATTTTCCCCAACTTTTTGGTACCAGCATCCTTGCAGTGAGAGCATTTAAGTCCTGAGCTCTACCCATTGGGTGGGGGACATGCAGCACCTGTACACAGGTTGCAGCTGTACCTCTTCATGCTCATGCATGCTTCTGTGCACCTGCTGAGGAAGGCTACCCTGTTCTTGGATTGATGAGCAAAATGCACACTCAGGACTACCTGTAAATATTGCTGCTCTTCTCTGAAGAATTGTGGTATAGGATAACCCTATTTCGTCTCCTTCTGTATGAAGATAGGTCCACCTATTGCCCATTGCCAGCTGCAGCAGATACCCTTGCTGTTTATTAATCATGGGGTTGTGTTGGTCATAGATGAAGACTTATGCCTCTGTACCAGCAAAGGTGGCAAATATTTCTACTTTTGCTTTGTACAGGAGAAATCTTTTGGCCACTGGAGATTTCTAAAACTATATGATTTGTCAATGGATTATTCTTTTTGTATTGTTAACCTAAAATTCATGGAATTCTAGTCAGAGTAATAGCATATTGTTAAAATCTATAACCTGACCTTGAACAGTTGTATTCCCTGGCTGTGACTGTTCTGTTGTACTGAAACATGTTTTAATATAATTTAAACACATATTGCTTGCATGAGTCCATCTAACATGATTATATGACTGATGATTTTATTTGTTTGCAAACACTTTTCAGAAATTCAGTGTCCATGCCCCAAATTGTCATCTTGAGAGTTTACCCTTGCTGTTGTACATGCGCAATATTAGCCCTAATGGTTGAATATTATTAAAGGGACACTATAGGACTTGAAACTGCAGATTCCCACCTTGGTCTGAGTGAAGGTCTTACCTATCCTTCCACTGTTATAGTTGCTGTACGTTTGGCACATGCCCATTGTATCACACTTAATTTTTCTGTTTTGAATTGTAAAAAGACAATTATTTCTTAATGTATCGCAAACAATTATGTTCATAAATAAGGAGAGTTAAGCAGAACTGATGATGTTCTTCATGTTTCACTGTTGCAGTCATTACATTTAGGTAATCTGCTGGCAGGTTGCCTGCATTCGGCCTGAATAACAAAGTCTTGGGTCCTGCGTCGGTTGCTGTCTCCTCTTCCATGACGTCAGGTCGTCAGAGGTATAAAACATGCAGCTGACATCATTTTAATCAGTCTTTCTTGTCGCGCGGTGCCCGAAGCAGAAGCAGTTTGCAAATGCCGGTCGGCCGACTCCTGAAATTTTCTTATTCGAGTTTCAGAACTGAAGTCTTCAAACTAAAGCTAAGTACCCCGTTGGGGAAACTTTTTCTTGCTCCTTACCGATGTCAGTAAAAGTTAATAAGTGCATTACTTGTGGGAAGCAAATACCTCATAAGGATTTTCATTTGTACTATATTCATTGCCTAGGCCCTGATCACAACGTGCCTTGCTGTCAGTTTTGTGCTAAATTTAACCAACGCACTATTAAGCGTCTGTATATTTTTGCTTCTAAATATTTTGGTTTAAGATTTAACTACCCTGAAGTGTTGTCGGATAGCAATCCGACTACCGGAGTTCACAAAAAAAAACGCAAGGAAAAAGACAGAGACAGACAGTTGAGGTCCAAAACCGACGACAGGGCTTCTCCTAAGCCATTCGCCGGTACTCAGTGAGGTGCTTTCGCAACCCCTGATACCTGCTACTTTTGAGTCGTAGGCCTCTACCGAGACATATTCGGAGTCCGGTATGCTGCGAGATTCGCAAAGTATTGAACCCTGCGAATGTCTCTCCCTTGGATGGGTCCGGAGCCGCTGAGCAGGCGCCGGCTTCTGAGGGTGTTTTCAGGCCTCAACATTTTTACATTAAACCGATGCCAGTCAAAAACAACTTCTATGTCTAAAAAACCGACGCATGAGCCACGTGCTCAGGCCCCTATGCCTAAAAAACAGATGATCAAAATGGCTGAGGATTTAATTACCTTGATCAGGGGTTCCCAGCCCCCCCCCCCTGCTAAGAGGCTTAGGCAAGGCACTAATTATGAATCTTCAGATCAGGTTTCCATTTCTTCTGATTCCTCTTCTGATCAGGAATTTTCTATTCCACCCTATGAGGATTCTGATGCAGAGGAATCCATCCCATCTGCATCTCCTCCTGAGGATTACTCTTTTGGAGAGACTTTGCATACTTTAAGAGAACATTTTCACTGGGAGAATCAGGACTTCTCTGAATCGAAAAAGAGGCTTAGGGATTTCCTTCTTCTTCCTCAGCATAGACCTTTGGCAATACCTCCTGTAGTAGACATTGTTGATGTGTTTTTGGAATCAAGCATGGCTCCTGATTCTCTGCCTCCGACTCCTAGTAAGCTAGACAGATATTACAGGGTTCCTGACTCCCACAAATTTCTTTTCAAAAATCCTGCTGCTGATCCTGAGACTATTTCTCAGGGTCCCAAGGGTGTTAAGGCTTCTACAGCCAAAATTCCTACCCCTTCTAAGGGTGTTAAGGCTTCTACATCCAAAAATCCTACCTCTTCTGATAGAGATTCCAGGGTGCTGGATAGATGAGGTAAGAAGGTTTATACGTCTGCAACCTTGGCAATCAGGGCTTTAAAGTGCCAGTTTCATATGCTTAAATATCAACAGCATGTTATGGGTTTACTGAAACAGAAAATGATGTTGATTTCTGATTGTGTGGAAAATAAAGAGTTACAGGATTTATTGCATTCAACAGAACAGGTTGAAAAGCATACTTTGCAATGTGGTTTTGATTCCTTGGAGGCCTCTTGTAGGGCCGCCGTTACTGGATCTGTGATTAGAAGGCATGCCTGGCTCAAGGAGCAAAATCTGCCTGATCATGTTAAAGCTAAATTGTTGGATGCCCCTTTGCAGCATTATACTCTGTTTGGTAATAAGGCAGAAGAGGTTTTAAAGAAAATGGAAGACAAAGCTAAATCTATGCAAACTGTAAAAGATTTCTTGCAAGTGCAGCCACCCAGGTTCAGTAGGCACTGGCCTACTAAAAACTGGTCCTTTCCTGTGTCCAACAGAGCCACTCAGGGCAAATCTGGGCACCCAAAAGGCTCCAGATATCAATCACATGGTTCTTACAGGTCAAAGCAATGGGGTGCCTCCACCTCCAAATCTGGAGGAAACAAAGCACAACCCTACAGTAAGCAGTCTCAATGACTTTCCTCTACCATCTCCAAGCACTTATCTTTTGGCAGCCCCCTTGGGGGGAAAACTAGCACTTCATGCTCAAAATTGGCAGTTAATTACCCAGGACAAGTGGGTATTAAACATAGTATCCCAGGGATACAAATTTAATTTCCATACTTTGCCAATTCCAAACGGATGGCCGGATCTGCCACAAAACCAGTGGGCAGAGGCCCAGAAACAAGTCATGTCCCTCATGGATGTGGGGGCTATTCAACCGGTACCAGAAAAGGAAAAGGGACAAGGATTTTATTCAAGACTTTTCCTGGTACCCAGAAAAGACAATTCATGGCATCTAATACTGGACTTATCGATTCTGAACACCTACCTGGACATTCCAAAATTCAAAATGCTGACTTTACAACAGCTACTGCCTGTGCTAGGCAAGAATGCTTGGTTCGTAACTCTAGACTTAAAAGAGGCATACCCGCATATCCCAATAAGGGAATCATGCAGAAGATACCTCCGCTTCAAAGCAGGTTTTTTGCATTACCAATTCTCTGCACTGCCCTTTGGCTTATCTGCTGCACCCAGGGTCTTTACAAAGTGCCTGGCACCAGTAATTGCATTCTGCTGACAAAGAAACATCCATATGCTTATCTGGACAATTGTATCATTCAAGCAGAGGGCAAGGACACTCTTCTTCAACATCTGGCATTTGTAATAAGACTTCTAGCATGCCTAGGGTACACCATAAACGAAATGAAGTCACAACTGGTACCCTGTCAATATTCCTGGGTGCAAGCTTGAATACAACTGCCCTTACCTTACGCCAGACAAACAAAGCCAACTGACTATTTACTTCAAACAGATGGCAACAAAAACCCAGTTATGTGCAAGACAAATTCTGCAGGCTTTGGGGTTCATGGCATCCTGCATTCTACTAATTCTATATGCGAGACTGCATATGAGGAAATTTCAATGGTACCTAAAAAGTTTATGGAGTCAACATTGTCACAGCCTGGAAACAATGATTCCTCTCATTCCCTGCCTGCAACAAGAGTTTCTTTGGTGGGCAGAGACATGTCACCAAAACAAGGGACTGTCATTCACTCTACCCCCTGCCACCCAAACCCTAACTACAGATGCATCAGACTATGCTTGGGGGGCCCACCTGGCAGGGAGATGCATTCAGGGCAAATGGAGCCCAAACCTAATGCATCTGCATATCAACCAGAAAGAGATGCTAGCTGTTCAGAATGTTCTGACAGCCTTCAAGGACTTACTTCATCCAGGACAACTACTGATAGACGGACAACACCACAGATGTTCATCGTGCATACAGCTGCAGTCATAACAGATGGGTTCTCCTGCCGTCAGGCGGGTCCTCGGTCGGCCGAATTCCAAAGTCTAGGTCCGGCGTCGGTTGTCGTCGCTTCTTCCCTGACGTCAGTGCGACAGGGGTATAAAAGAACCAGCCAACGCCATTTTCTTCAGTCTTTTTTGCCGCGCGGTGCCCGAAGCAGAAGCAGTTAGCAAGTGACGGTCGGCCAGCTCCTGAGATTACAAAAAATTTGGAACCGAAGTCTTCTTAAAAGCTAAGTACCCCGTTGGGGAAACTTTTCTTGCCTCAGACCGATGTCAGACAAAGTTAATAATTGTATTTCTTGTGGGAAGCAAATACCGCATAAGGATTTCCATTCCCTCTGTATACCTTGTTTAGGCCCAGACCATGACGTCTCGGTCTGTCGCTTTTGTGCTACATTCAACAAACGCACTATTAAGTGTCGGGCGGAGTTCGCCCAGCATTATTTTGGGAAAGCATTTAACTATACTATGTCGTCGGATACTCAGACTCCGGTTTTGTCTAAAAAACGCAAAGACAAGGGCCGACACTCGAGGTCCGTGGCCTCTACCGACACCACGCCAAAGCCGACTACACGTGGTCCGGTTCTCAGCGAGGCGCCTACGCAGCCCCTGATTACCGACAACACATCTTTGGCGGTGTCTCCTGTACCCGAGGTCGCAGGCTCCTCGGCCCACACCCTGACTACAGATACCAAAGCCACACTTTGCATTGAAACACAGAATGTGGACAGGTCCACCTCCACTCAAGGTGTCTTAAGACCTTCCTCTTCTTTCTCCATCAAGGCTTTCACCAAGTCTAAAGCTACCATGCACCCTAAGAGACCAGCTACACAGGGCCCATCTCCAGGCCCCATGCCTAAGAGACAGATGCTTAAAATGGCTGAGGATTTAATTACTCTAATCAGAGGTTCTCAGCCACCTCCGGACAAAAGACCCAGAGTGGAGGAAGATTCCCCCTCTTCTGATCAGGGCTCCATTATTTCAGAGCACTCTGATTATCAGGAACAGTCTTACTCTCCTTTTGAAGACTCTGATGCAGAGGAATCTATTCCTTCTGTATTCCCCCCTGAGGATTACTCATTTGGTGAAACTCTGCATACCTTAAGGGAACACTTCCACTGGGAAGGCCAGGATTATTCAGATTCCAAGAAAAGGCTCAGGGAATTTCTTTTGTTACCCCAGCACAGGCTTCTGGCTATACCTCCTGTCCTGGACATCCTAGATGATGTTTACTCGGAGGCCTGCCTTAACCCGGACTCTCTCCCTCCAGCTCCAGTTAAGCCTGACAGGTACTACAGGGTTCCTGACTCACACCAATTTCTATACAAAAGCCATGCTGCTGACCTAGAAACCATCTCACAGGGGCCCAAGGGAGTTAAGGCCTCCATTGCCAAAAACCCATTGCCTTCCGAGAGAGATTCCAGATCCTTAGAAAGGTGGGGAAAAAGGTATATACCTCGGCTACCTTATCCATGAGGGCCTTAAACTGTCAGTTTCATATGCTAAAATACCAACAGTTTCTGTTATCTCAATTGAAAAGTAAAATGTCACAACCTGAACAACCAGACATGAAGGAGTTGCAGGATTTGATGCATAGTGCAGAACAAGTGGGTAAACATACCTTACAATGTGGTTTTGATGCTCTAGAGGCCTCATGTAGAGCTGCTGTTACAGGCTCAGTCATACGTAGGCATGCCTGGCTCAAGGAACAAGCCTTGCCTGATCATGTCAAAGCTAAATTACTAGACGTCCCTCTTCAAAAGGATGTACTGTTTGGGGCAAATGCTGAGGAAGTATTACGGAAAATGGAGGAAAAGGCTAAATCAATGCAAACTGTGAAAGAATTTCTGCAGGTTCAACCCCACGTTTTAGTAGAAATTGGCCTTCCAAAACTGGTCCTTTCCTGCCACAGACAGACCCCAAAGAGGCAGATACAGGCCCGAGGGGCAGAGGACAAACACAAGGCACGTACAGAGGCAGACAGCGGCAAGCTCCTACACAAAGAGGTGGTGAGGACAACTCGCAGTCTTTCAGAAAGCAAAACCAATGACTTTCCCTTTGCATGCCAACCAGGTCTCAAATGGCAGCTCCCTTAGGAGGAAAGCTGGCACTATTCTCAAAAAATTGGCATATTGTCACAAAGGACAAATGGATCCTGAACATTATAAACAGAGGCTACAAATTCCATTGTCATACCCTTCCAAAAATGAAAGGCATGCCAAACCTGCCACACAATCAAAGGGCAGAGGCACAAAAGCAAATTTCAGATCTTATAAACATGAAAGCAATTCAAGAGGTACCTACGCACGAACAAGGTCAAGGATTTTATTCCAGGCTATTTCTGGTGCCAAGGAAGGGCAAAGATTGGAGACCTATTTTGGATCTTTCCATCCTAAACACATTCCTACTCGTACCAAAATTCAAGATGCTCACTCTACAGCAACTTCTTCCCATGCTGGGCAAGGAGTCTTGGCTGGTAACATTGGACCTCAGGGAGGCATACCTGCATGTCCCAATCAGACAAAATTGCAGAAGATACCTCAGATTTCTTGCAGGTTAAATACATTATCAATTCTCTGCATTGCCCTTTGGTTTATTTACTGCGCCCAGAGTATTCACGAAATGCCTGGCATCAGTAATTGCCTACTGCAGACTTCAAGGGATACAAATTTACCCATATTTGGACGACTGCCTGATCCAAGCGGACAGCAAGCACATTCTTCTGAAACACCTGGCTTATGTAATAATGTTATTAAATTCTCTATGATACACAGTCAACAAAGAGAAATCAAGACTAATACCCTCTCGGAAGATAATTTTCCTGGGTGCCAATTTGGACACAAACACCCAGATGGCCTACCTCACGCCAGAGAAGCAGGGGCAACTAATTCAATATTTCAGAACACTGGCAAATTGCACCAGGCTGACTGCAAGGAAAATCCTGCAGGCTCTGGGATTCATGGCATCTTGCATCTTACTAATCCCATGTGCAAAGCTGCATATGAGAATACTACAATGGTACCTAAAAAACATATGGTCTCAACACAGCCACAGTTTGGAAACAATGATACCACTAATTCCATATCTGCAAAAGGAATTTCTGTGGTGGGCTCAAGCATGCCAAACAAACACAGGTCTTCCATTCAGCAGGCCTCAAGCAGATCAAGTCATCACAACAGACGCCTCAGACTACGCCTGGGGGGCGCACATGACAGACCGGTGCATTCAGGGCAAATGGACCCAAAAAGAAAAGCACCTTCACATCAATCAAAAAGAAATGCTAGCAGTGATAAATGCTATTATAGCTTTCAAGGGCCTTCTACAACCGGGTCAGCTATTGATAAGAACAGACAACACCACTGTTATGTGGTACATAAACAAGCAGGGAGGAACACATTCTTATCCCCTATGCAGACTGGCCATGTCACTTTGGAACATGGCCATGGACTTACAAATGGAACTACAAGCACAGTACTTGCCAGGCAAGGAAAACACGCTGGCAGACAACCTAAGCCGGAACATGACAGATCCACACGAATGGAAGTTGCATCCAAAAGTTTTTACAGAAATAATCCAAGAATGGGGAAGGCCAGACATAGATCTCTTTGCCTCACACAAAAATCATCAATTGACAAAATTCTGCTCAAGGATCTTCCATCCAAAGGCCTGGAGAGTGGACGCTCTCTCTTTCAGTTGGACATCAATGACAGTTTATGCCTTCCCACCTCTTCCTCTGCTGCCCAAAGTCCTATTGAAGACCAGAGCAGACAGACCAAAGATGATCCTCATTGCTCCGGACTGGCCAAGGCAACACTGGTACCCACTACTAAGGAGCCTGACGCATTCCCCACCATGGACCCTGCCTCTAATCCCTCTTCTTCTGACTCAGCACAGCTTCAAAACTCTTCACAGTCAGCTGAAGACACTCAATCTAGCCGCATGGAAGATTCCTTAGCATCACAGCAGGCCCTGCTCTCCAAGGAGGTGCAGGATGTCATTTTGGAGGCCAGAAGGCCATCAACTAGAAAAGCTTACTCTGCAAAATGGAAACGTTTTTGTGTTTGGAATGAGAAAAAGGGCCAGTGCCCTGGAAAACTGAATTTACCTCAAATACTACAATATTTGGCCGAGCTGCTAAGCAGTGGACTTTCATTCTCCTCCATCAAAATCCATGCCTCAGCCATTTCTGCAGAATACAACACTGATCCACCTTTATTCTCTCACCCTCTATTAAGACAGTTCCTCAGAGGGGCTAAGAATTTAAGACCTCCAAGAAAACAACCAATACCTGCTTGGGATCTTAATTTCATTCTGGAAAAACTGACTTTGCCCCCTTTTGAACCAGCTGCCTCATCAGATTTACAATATTTGTCCTGGAAAACAGCTTTCCTTCTGGCTATCACTTCAGCTCGTAGAGTTTCAGAACTACAGGCTCTTATGGCTGTCCAGCCTTTCATCATCTTCCATCAGGACAGAGTTTCATTACGTACCAACCCGTCCTTTATGCCTAAAGTGGTATCCAGGGTAGCTTTAAATCAGGCCATACATTTACCTACTTTTTATCCTAATCCTCAAAACAAAGGGGAGAGATTACTGCATTCCTTGGACATCCACAGACAACTGCGTTATTATTTGGACAGAACAAAGCCTTTCAGAAAATCAGAACAGCTTTTTGTGGCCTATGCGGTAGGAGCTCAAGGAAAGTCAATATCCAAACAGACGATCTCAAAATGGATAGCCCACTGCATACGCTTTTGCTATTCCTTCCATGGCAAAACTGTACCTACAGGCATTAGAACTCATTCCACCAGGGCCACAGCCACCTCTGCAGCCTTCCTCAGAGGAGTTCCTACCAAGGATATTTTAGAAGCAGCCACTTGGAGTTCTGTGCATACCTTCTCTAAGTACTACAACCTACCATTATACTCCAAGTCTAGAGCAGGCTTTGCCACTGCAGTCTTGCAGGGCATTTTGGCTCCTCCTAGCTCCACCTAGTGCCTACCACCCCTTTCTTAGCTTTGGGATTCTACCCATCTGTTATGACTGCAGCTGTATGCACGATGAACATAGTACAGTTTTGTACCTACCATAAATGTAGATGTTCGAGTGCTAATACAGCTGCAGTCCAGGTTTCCCTCCCACCTTCCCCTCTAGGGGTATTCTTTTATGGTGTATTTGCTTGCAACTACTGTTTTTTGATTATATTGCATTGCATTATTACATTATTTTATGTATTGCCTTCCTTCTGGGGGCACCTGACATCTGGGGCAAGAAAGACTGAAGAAAATGGCGTCGGCTGGTTCTTTTATACCCCTGTCGCACTGACGTCAGGGAAGAAGCAACGACAACCAACGCCAGACCTAGACTTTGGAATTCGGCCGACCGAGGACCCGCCTGACAGCAGGAGAACCCATCTGTTATGACTGCAGCTGTATTAGCACTCGAACATCTACATTTATGGTAGGTACAAAACTGTACTTTATGTGGTACATAAACAAGCAGGGGGGTACACATTCCTACCCCCTTTGCAGACTAGCCATGGCCTTGTGGAACACAGCCTTGACTTACCAAATACATCTTCAAGCACAGTTCCTGCCAGGAAAGCAAAATACTCTGGCAGACGACCTAAGCAGAAATGTTATGGACCCGCACGAATGGAAACTGGATCCACAAATCTTCAGCATGTTAACACAGAAATGGGGGAGCCCAGACATAGATCTATTTGCCTCTCCCCAAAACTATCAGTTGGACAAATTCTGCACAAGAACTCATCACAAAAAAGCATGGAAAAGTGGATGCTCTACCCTTCAGCTGGAAAGACCTATCAGTCTATGCCTTTCCCCCTCTGCCTCTACTCTCCAAGGTCTTACTAAAAGTCAGACAGGAAAAACCAAAAATGATCTTAATTGTTCCGGACTGGCGTCACCAGCACTGGTACCTGCTTCTACGGAATATGTCACACCTTCCTCCATAGTACTTGCCTCAAACACCTCATCTACTGTCTCAGCAGAACTATCAAATTCTGACCACTCAGCTCCAAACTCTGAATCTTGCAGCATGGCTAATCAACTATTTATTCAAACCCCATCTCTCAGTAAACCTGTGATGGATGCCATTTTGGAAGCCAGAAGGCCTAGTACCAGAAAATCTTATGCTGATAAATGGAAGAGATTCTGTGCTTGGAACCAAGCACAAGGAATAGACACAGCAAAGCCCAATATTCCTCAGATTGTACAATACTTAACTGAGATGCTTGACAAGGGCCTATCTTTTTCTTCAATGAAAATCCATGCCTCTGCCATCTCGGCTCATTACAACACAGAGCCTCCCCTCTTTTCTCATTCACTGCTTAAACAGTATCTCAGAGGGGCCAAAAATTTAAGGCCTCCCAGGAGAACAGCAACTCCTGCATGGGACCTCAATTTTGTGCAGGAAAAACTCACCCTGCCTCCTTTTGAACCAGCAGTTACTGCGGATATAACATTTCTATCGTGGAAGACAGCTTTTCTTTTGGCAGTCACTTCAGCAAGAAGGGTTTCAGAACTACAGGTTCTCATGGCAGTGGAGCCTTTCATTATATTTTACCCGGACAGTGTGGCCCTCCGGTCCAATCCTTCTTTTATGCCTAAGGTGGTATCCAGTGTGGCCCATAACCAGACCATTCACCTGCCAACATTTTTCCCAAATCCGCAGAACAAGGGGGAGCAAATTCTGCATTCATTGAATGTACACAGACAACTAAGATTCTACTTAAACAGGACAAAATCTCTAAGAAAGTTTGAGCAACTACTGGTAGCATTTGCTGCAGGATCAGAGGGGAAGGCTGTATCAAAGCAGACTATTTCTAAATGGATAAGCCACTGCATTCGTTTCTGCTATTTGCACCATGGTAAACCTGTGCCCAGGGGGATCAGATCCCATTCCATCAGGGCTGCCTCTACCTCAGCAGCTTTTCTCAGAGGGGGTCCCAACCAAAGACATTCTAGAAGCTGCTACTTGGAGCTCTGTTCATACGTTCACAAAGCATTATCATTTACCTCTCTTCTCTAAATCCAGGGCAGGCTTTGCCACTGCAGTCCTGCAGGGCCTTATAGCTGCTCCTAATGCTGTTTAGTTCCATCCTCCCATCCATAGCTTTGGGATTCCACCCAAATGTAATGACTGCAACAGTGAAACATGAAGAACATAGTACAGTTGTGTACACTTACCATAAATGTAGATGTTCGAGTGTATTCACTGTTGCATTCCGGGTTACCCATCCGCCGTCCCCCATTCTATACCTTTTCTTTCCTTCACTGTACTCAAAAGCCTTTGTGGTGTATTTGCTTTTAGTTGAAGGCAATGTTTATGTTTCTAAGGTGCATTTATATATTTACAGTTTTTTTATATATATTTTTGCTCCCCATTTGGGTGGCACCTGACATCTGGGGCATGAAAAACTGATTAAAATGGTGTCGGCTGCATATTTTATACCCCTGCCGACCTGACGTCATGGAAGAGGAGACAGCAACCGACACAGGACCCAAGACTTTGTTATTCAGGCTGACTGATGGCAAACCGCTAGCAGATTACCCAAATGTAATGACTGCAACAGTGAATACACTCGAACATCTACATTTATGGTAAGTGTACACAACTGTACTTTTTATTATGGCCACTGCCATTAATTTATTGTAGTCTCAGTAAGGTAATAACTGCACTGTTGAAGTCAGCCATGAATTCTTTAATCCCATATCGGGTCATATTTGTGTCATGTAGTTAAACCCACTGCATGATCTATATGATCTGATGTCCTTTTCATTCATTCATTCCTCATCTGATGGGTTTGGATCGGTGACTGTGTTCCGACTTGGTCAGTACTACCAGATAATTGGATCCAAGAATTCTCAAGCTCCTCCATTTACCCATAATGCCCTGCCAACCTAACATAGCCTAGATCTTGTTTGCTGCCATCAGCTTAAGACGTGGCTCCCAGAATTTTCTTAGAGTTCTTATAGCCTGACTTTTTATGTGTTTAGTCTTATTCTCTTAATAATAACCCATAATCGTTTAATCTAATTTATGCTCCCTTTAAGCTACTGTTGTTTTTTTTCAGTACCTTTTTAAAGTACCATCGTTGGTACTTTTCCTGCTTCATTACTCTTTTGAGTACTTCTGTCTACCATTGTTGGTAATTTTCTTCTTTCTTACTTTCTTGCTCTTTGTTTCTACTTGAGTGGTTGCCTCCTTCCCCTGTAACTGCAGTAAATTGACTCTTACATTAGAGCTGTAATACTTACCTTATAGCTTTAGGACACCTTAGGAAACCTTGTAAACTGCAATAGCCCCGCTACGTTCGCCATCGCTACGCTCGGGCTCTCTTCGCTCCCCTCCCTGCCCCCAATTTCCTCCCGCCCCCAGTACCTCTAAATTTATAGTACTATAGCCACTCCCCCACTTTCTAGATCCTATCTGCTTTCATCTGGGATAATTCCACCCACCCCTATTCTACTACCTACATTTAATAGCACCTATTAGCTTTCATCTGGCATTCTCCCATCCCCCTTCCAGTACCTTTACCTCACCACTCTATCTTCTGGTGTTGCATCACCAGGTAAAACAGTTCCTTCACTCACTAGCTGAATCACATATAATGATATACTCCTCTTTACTACCCCTCTTGTTCACACCATACCTCCTTACCTTGTATGAAAACCAGTTTCTCACGGGATTTCAGGTCCCAAAAGGCTATACTATCACCCCAGCTGTAAATCCTTCCACCTTCAACCATACTTACAGTACCAGATCCTATCCAACATCTTGTTCAGTCTATCAACATCTCAACCCCAGGCACATTAGCTCTAGATCCAAACACTACCACAAACTAATAAACAAATTCCTGAAGTTCATCACCAAGTATAGACTCAACCTAATACTTGGTGGTGATATTCACCCCAACCCTGGCCCACTCACTTCAGATACACATACCCCCTCTACTTGTAATCTAAGCTACAAACCCACAATTTATAGGCCAACTAACTCTCTCCTAGTCTGTCATCTCAATATTAGAAGCATTAATAACAAGGTACATGAATTGCATGCACTTCTGGATGTCCACTCCCCTGAGATTCTCTGTATATCTGAAACCTGGTTAAAACCTAACACTAAAGACAATGAAGTGTTACCACCTGGGTACAACATACACAGGCTGGATCGTGCTTCGAGGAAGGGGGGTGGGGTAGCTGTACTCTATAAATCTGAGTTGAATGTCTCCATAGATGTAATACAACCTCCTCAGATTAATAACTCTGAGATTCTTGCCACCAAATTGCAACTTAATAAAAATAAATGCATTAATATCATCTGTATGTACATTCCCCCAGGTAACAATATATCTACATTTGAAGATATCCTGCACTGGTTATCATGTCACTACCCCAAGAAACCCTACTACTTGGAGACTTTAACATAGACTGGGGCACCTGTTCCTTAGAATCCCCAACCACCCATATTAACCTGCATGCATTTACACAAATCATATCCACCCCTACCAGGATAGGTAAACCCAACCAAAAAGAAAGTATACTTGACTGGGTACTCATAAACAGTCACCCCCAACTGTACACCTCTGGTACCCTCCTTAATGGCCTAGCGATCACCTTCTCACATATGTAATTAAGCACAAAACCATTAATTCCCAACAACCCTTACTCAGAAAGGTTAGAAACAATAAAAACTTTGACCCTGCCAAATTCCAACAAGAAATAAACTCATGTAATTGGTCTATTCTAAAACACCTCCCTTTAGAGGAAGCAGTAGCATACTTTAACAACAAATTCCTTGAGATCCTTGATTTGCATGCACCTGTTCGTTCAAAGAGAACCAAGGCAAAAACTGCACCATGGCTTTCTATAGAGTCTAAACTCAAAATTACCCTTAGAAACAAAGCATGGGCTTTATGGCGTTCTTCTAAAGACCCTCAAGATCACATTAAATACAGGCAATCCAGGAGCGAAACCAAAAAATCAATTTTACAAGACAAAAAACAATACTACTGTAATTTACAGACAGTAAATCAAAATAACCCTCAGAAGTTTTGGGCAGGTTTAAATAATCTACTACATCCTGGACAAACTTCAACCCCAATCCCTGCTGCTACTATTGATAAAACCCCTGAAGATGTTTCTGATAGTTTTAACCAATTCTTTACTGAGACAATTCAAGCCCTAGCTAGCCAACTACCTCCTAGCTCCCCTGGTCCTGAAAGTAGCACCCCTAGAAACCTACTTATGCTCAGCTTCCAACCAGTCGCCACTTCACTTATCCGTACCTTGATCAAAAAATTAAAACCCACTACACTTTCTGCTGATAAACTCCCTGCCGAGTACTTACAAAAATCAGCTGATGCTATTGCTTACCCCGTCTCAATACTAATCAATCGAACCATAGTAGAAGCTAAAATTCCCACCATCTGGAAAATATCCTATGTAATCCCACTTCACAACGGAGGCAGCTCTACTGAATTCTCCAATTATAGGCCAATAGCTATACTCTCTCCACTTGCAAAGATTATGGAAAAATGTATTCATAGACAATTCATGCAACACCTAATCCAAAATCGCCTTATGGCAGACACTCAGCATGGCTTCCGTCCTCATCACAGCACTACTTCAGCCCTCCTAGCCTTTACTAACACCATAAACCATAATCGCAACAATAATTATATATCCTCATCCCTCTTTTTGGATCTTTCCAAGGCATTCAATATGGTTGATCACCAACTTTTAATCCACACCCTGCAAACATTCTGTCTAGATACTGGAGCCCTCCAATGGTTTCAATCCTACCTGAATGGTCGACAGCAGGCTGTCCTCCGGCAGAACAAACTCTCTAACCTTCTACCTAACACCCTCGGAGTACCACAAGGCTCTATACTAGGGCCCTTGCTGTTCTCCATCTTCATTAACGACCTTTATACTGTCATCCCAAAAGTCAGCTGTATCCAATATGCTGATGAGTCTACTCTGATTTGCTCAGCCACATCTCCAGAAGAGTTATGGTCAGCTACCCAGACCACCTTTAATGCAATAGAAAACTGGCTTTCTGAACATCGTCTGATCCTAAATCCCAAAAAAACTAAAATGCTGTTATTTTCACCAACACGTAGGTCTACCGCTTTCACCTTTACCATAAAATCAAATGATGGCACAATAATCTCCCCTGACCCATCTACAAAACTATTAGGTGTCATCATAGACAATAATCTCAAATTTGACCTACATGTTAACCAAACTATCAAAACTATCAATAAAAAACTAGGGTCACTTTACAGAATAAAAGCCTTCCTAACCCCTCCAGCTAAAATTGCCATAGTTCGCTCTCACCTTCTTTCAACCCTTCTGTATGCATCCCCTCTACTCTCGAATTTGAACAAGACTGTCCTTAACAAACTCTCAATTTGCTACAACCACATTGCCAGGTTTGCCACTGGGTACTGTCTTACACTGAAGAAGGCTGTTTGCCGAAACTAGTCTGTTTAAGTACTAAAATAAATATATTGGAACTCCTTGCTGCTTTGCTGGTCTATTTGGTGCTTTCTGCCTTTTAGGACACATCATTGCATCAGTCTAAATCAGCTTGGTTGGCTTGAACTACCTAGCCTAATCCAGTATAACCAACTGATTATGGCCTATAAAATCCTCTATAATCCGGACAATACTCCTGCACTTAAAAATATTATCACCCCCTATAACAATCCTAGACCGCTTCGATCCTCTAACAAACTACTAATTTAGACTAGCAAAATTAATAACACAGCCGGTGATTCTCTCTTTGCAAACTCTGTAAGTAGATCCTGGAACTCTCTTCCAGCTGATATTACCTTACTTTCCACCTTAGGTCAATTTAAAACTAGACTCAAACAACATTTGTCACTTAACTGGCTATGTCAATGTATCAAGCCTGGCTAACTCTCTCTAGAATGTGTAAAAATCTGTTAACCAGTTTACTGTGTAATTTAATTTAATCCTGACTTGTGCTGAGGACTAACTTTAACCTGTGGAACTTGTTTAACTTGCTTACTTATGTAATCTCTGTAAATAATCTGTTTGTAATATGTAATGCTGTATCTGCTTACCCTTGGAGCTTTTCTCCCCGGGCCTCCGCTGAAAATGGGCATGCATCCAGTCGGACTATCCCGGTCAACAAATGTAAAATAAAATAAATAAATAAATCTTTTAAGGTCATAAAATGCTTTTCTACCCTTAGGTTTTTTTTTCCTTCGTGTGCTTCTTTTATAACTTGTATTGGTGGTGTTTGTTGTACAACATGACTGTCAAGTCTATGGGGTTCAAAAAGTGCTTTACCTGTGGACATAAGCTCCTAACTCATATATTCTCAGAGAATATGTGTATTGCCTTGGCCCAGCTCATTTTAATGGGGATCATTCAGTCTGCTCTGGTTTTAATTCCAGACCTTTAACTGATCGGAAAACTAAATTAGCTTTGCGAGGCCTTCTTCCTCAGTTCCTCGAGCTGCATTCCCTACCAAAAAGTGTAACAGGGTAAGTCAGATTCAGTTTCCAAGGAGGAGGAGTCCGGAAAGCAGTCTCCTGACCATTTTTTCCTGTCATCTCCTTCATTGGAACCCCCTTAAAAAATGCATAAAAAGTCGGATCCTTCTGTCTCAGATCCAGCTGTTTTGAAACTTGGAACTCCTCAGAACCATACACCTTTGCTTGTATCAGATACAGGTTTTTCACAACTCCATTCTCCTTTCCTGGAGGATCTCCATGAAGACTCTCCGGACCACCATCTACAACATCAACTCTTAGATCTTCCAGAAGCCTTTCAGAAGCCGATGTGGATAAGGATGATGGTGAAGTTTCTGGGCACAGATTCAGATGGGGGTTCTTCTGGCTCTGACTCCCACCAAATCCATGAGTTGTCCTTTGTCCAACTCCCCCTTGGTATCAGCTTCTCTGATCTGATCCACTGATTCAGAGACCTCTGATCTGAGATCTCTTAGGGTGTCTTCATGGGACCAATATGACCTTTCCTTTGACTCTAATGGTTTCCTTGAGTTGAACAGCTCTGAGCCTTTCAGAACCAAAGTGTCAGCATCAGATCTGGGGGGTTTGGAATCAACTGTCCTGAGAAGAGAGACCCCTGCCCATCCCTCTGATCAGACAGCCTTGCCTTTTCTGATTCTGCGCTCTGAGCCTCATCCATCCATTCCACTGGGACAGCCAGCACAGACAAGTCTCCAGCCAGTCTGCCAGAACATTGTCATCTTTTTTGATGCTTCTCCAGAACATTCCACTAAGGAAGCCCCTCGGAAGAGTATGTGTAAGAGGAGACACCTAGATTCCCCCAGGAATCTCTCATGGAGGACACATGTTTTGATAAGGGGTAGGGGTCCTCCAGATCTCCACCTGAAGATGTCTCCTTTGGAGACACTCTGGAACTCCTGAAACAAAAAGGTAAAAAGGTGGTTGGTCCTTTGACACCCCATCCCAGGAGGAATCGGTGATCCTCAAGGTTTTCGAGTCTGACCTGTCTACTTTTTTGGTGACCCTTCCTGGCCAATGAGGTCATAGACCTGGTTTCTCGCTGGACATGAAAGAGCCGGATACCATACAGCCCGTTCCAGAAAGACTGGATAAAATTCTAGCACCCCCCAAAGGACTGGGCACACTAGAGCAAGAGCATCCCAGTTGATGCCATAGTTGTGGCTGCATCACTAGGAAAGAACTGGCAGGACAGAGTTCATCTGTCCATCCCTGTAATAGGGTCCAAGGTTTCGACACATTTAAGAAGCGTGTATGCTTCAGCGACCTTTGCCTCAGGTCACTGAATTATCTGGCATATTTTATAAGATTACAAAGAGATGTTGCCAAACCTCTTTCTGAGTCCACATCTGCTGAGGATAAGAATAGAAATTCCTTTACCGCACGGGTGGCAGGTTCAGGCATAGTCATCAGGAGACCTGCCTGGATGAAACTATTGACGTTACAGAGCACTTTAAGTCTTCGTTCATAAATGCACCTTTTGATGGATCTTCCTTGTTCTGCCCCAAGGTAAAGGACACTCTTTCCAGATGTGGACAAGAGGGAAAGACCTGTCTGCTGTGGGTGTGTGTTTTTCAGCCCCTCAAAGGCATTTCTCAAGGAATCACAGAGGAGGTAAAAAAATGTGGTTTAGAAAATCCCAGGGTCCTTTTATAGATTCATGTCAAGGTAGATCCCCCAGAGACAGGTTGAAACTCAAATGGAAGTTGTTGCCCTCATGGCAGAGGAGACCTACAGAACCAGGGCTTTAGAGACTCCTTCTTGGATAAGCCCTGTCAGCACTCCTGGAGGCAGTTGGGGGATGCTTGTCTCTGCACAGGATAGCCTGGCTATCTGTAACAGAAGATGTTCTTTTTGTTTCACTGTTGGTTATCCCTGTTATGGTAGCCCTCGGCCGGCCCAAATACCAGAGTTTGTTTTTCTGCGTCGGTTGCTGTCGCCTGTTGTCTGATGTCAGGTCGTCAGTGCTATAAAGCAAGGCAGCTGACGCCATTACATCAGTCTTTCTTGCTGTGGAGCCCATGGCAGAAGCAGTTTGCAAGTGTGCCGGTCGGTCGCTACCAGAGTTTGAATTTCAGCTGAAAACGTCTAAAGCTAAGTACCCCTTTGGGGATCCTTTTTTCTTGTACTAACCGATGTCCGTAAAAGTAAACATTTGTCTCGCCTGTGGAAAAAAAGAACTCACACAGAGACTTCCAGTCATACTGCATCACTTGTTTAAGCCCAGACCATGACGTTCCCCATTGCCGGTTCTGTGCCCTCTTTAACGCGAGAACCATTCACCGTAGAGCTCTTATTGTGGACAGGTATTTTTGTCTTCCGTCTTCGCATTCCAAAATGGCATCAGTCAGCCAACAATCCGTGCACATTCCGAAAAAATGCAGAGATAAAAATAGAGGCAGACCACACAAGGCTAAGCCTTCCGACGACTCTACTGCTAAGCAAGTCGTCAGTTCTCCAGAATTCGGTGAGGCACTTTCGCAGCCCCTGATGCCCGATTCGATATCTACGCAGGCCTCTACCAAGACCCGTTTGGTGTCCGGTATGCCGCAGAAATCATCTTTGTCTTCCTAGCCTTTGGCTGTATCTGCCTTGGTTGGGTTCGGAGCCGCGATGCAGGCACTGGCTTCTGCGGAGGCCTCTCGCACCAAGACAAAAACTGACGTTTTCTCATCCATCTACCATTTCTTTCAGACCGATGGATACTCTTTAGGCCTAGAAGCCAGACCACTCCTAGAAAATCTGCCTCTAGCCACCATCTTGCTCCTGCTCCACCACCCCAAGCACAAATGCTTAAAATGGCAGAGGATTTCATTTACCTTATCATAGATAGTCAAGTCAGGCCACAACTTCTAAAAGGAAAAGACACCCTTCCCCAGAAATTATGACAGAACAGGATTCTGAGGAATCCGACTATTCAGATTTTGAAGAGGAACAACAACCCCTGACTGCTTATGAAGATTCAGATGCAGAGGAATCCATTCCTTCTGCCTCCACACCAGAAGACCTTTACTTTGTGGAAACCCTTCATACCCTCAGGGAACATTTCCAATGGGAATCTCAGGATTTACCCAGTCTAAGAAAAGACTTGAAGTTTTTCTGGACCTGCTCCAGCACAGACTCCTGGCCATCCTTCCTATTTTAGAAGTGGTGGATGATGTTTTCCATGAATCCGTTTAGGCCCTGACGCCCTCCCACCTGCTCCCAGTAAACCTGACAGGTATTACAGAGTACCGGATTCTCACAAATACCTGTACAGAAATCCTGCTGCAGACCCAGAGGTCATTACACAGGGACCTAAGGGAGCTAAGACTAGTTCTGCCAAGAATCCTGTTCCTTCTGACAAGGATTCCAGAGCTCTGGACAGATGGGGTAAAAAAGTATACACCTCTGCAGCCTTAGCTATCAGAGCACTCAACTGTCATTTCCATATGTTAAAATATCAACAGCACACTTTAGATCTATTAAAACAAAAGATTTCAAACTTTCCTGACTGTGCCAATTCGAAAGAGTTAGCAGATTTACTGCACTCTACTTGTGAAGTGGCCAAACACTCATTGCACTGTGGATATGATGCCCTAGAAGCCTCAAGCAGGGCAGCA
The DNA here is from genome assembly GCF_019279795.1 of Protopterus annectens. Taxonomy (NCBI): domain Eukaryota; kingdom Metazoa; phylum Chordata; order Ceratodontiformes; family Protopteridae; genus Protopterus; species Protopterus annectens. The sequence goes on from NC_056725.1 coordinate 1,240,635,096, forward strand.
GTGTCAGGATCTGTCATTAGGAGACATGCATGGTTGAAGGAACAACCTCTTCCTGATCATGTCAAGTCTAAACTAATTGATGCACCCCTGGATAAGGACTGCTTGTTTGGAGTAAGGGCAGAAGAGGTGCTTAAAAAGATGGAAGATAAAGCAACGTCTATGCCAAACAGTAAAAGATGTCTTTCAGGTTCAACCTTCCAGGTTCAGCGGGAACTTTCCCTTTGTGCAGTGGTCCTTCCCTGCACCTAGCAGACAGGGCCAAGGGAAGCCCCGCAGGGACAGACCACCCAGGCCCTACCCCGGGGGGAAGAGAGAACCAAACAATGGACCACTTCTGCTGCAAAGGCAGGGAGTTCTAAGCCACCCTTCTGTGGTAAAAACCCTAAATGATGCCCCCCCCCCGCCCGCCTTTCACTCACCAAAAGCTAGGAGGAAGGCTCTTCCTCTGCAAAGAAAGTTGGCTTTCTGTAACAAAGGACCAATGGGTCTTAAAGATCATTTTTCAGGGATACAAATTCTGTTTCAACAAACTCCCAATTCCAAGAGGGTACCCAGACTTACCTCCAAATCAGTGGGCAGAGGCATTGAAACAGGTACAAACCCTCATATCCCAGGGGCAGTAGAACCTGTCCCCTCAGATCAAACAGGCAAAGGGTTTTATTCCAGACTATTCCTTGTTCCCAGAAAAGAGGGCACTTGGCACCCCATCCTGGGTCTATCCATTCTGAACACCTCCCTGGTGGTCCCCAAATTCAAAATGCTAACTTTGCTGCCTATGCTGACAAAAAAAATGCCTGGCTAGTGACCCTAGACCTAAAAGATGCCTACCCTTCACATCCCCATAAGGGAATCCTGCAGGAAATTCCTGCACTTCAGAGCAGGCTCACAACATTTTCAGTTGCCCTTTGGCTTATCTACTGCACCCAGAGTATTCACCAAATGCTTAGCCCCCGCCATAGCATTTTGCAGACAGAGAAATATTCAGATGTACCCTTATCTAAACGACTGCCTCATTCAGGCAGAGTGCAAAGAAAAGCTACTACAAGACCTTCTCTTTGTCAAAACCCTCCTAACTTCCCTAGAGTTCACCATTAACGAGAAGAAATCAAATCAAACCAAACACCCTTCAGGAAGATCATTTTCTTGGGAGCACTGCTGGACACCGCATCCCAAATGGCCTTCCTATCCCCAGAAAAGCAGAGCTTCCTGCCTCTCTACTTTACCCAGCTAGCTTCCAGAAATCACCTCACTGCGAGGAAATTCCTGCACGCAGTGGGGTACATGGCATCTTGCATCCTTCTAATTCCACTGGCCAGGCTTCACATGAGGAAACTTTAGTGGTATCTAAAGAACCTTTGGTATCAGCACTCTCAGCCTCTAGAGAACTCTCTGTCTGATCCCCTCTATAATGGCCGAGTTTCTCTGGTGGGCAGGGCCCTATGCCAAGAATGAGGGTCTTCGCTCCATCCTCCACCCTACCAGCCCAGACCATCACCACCGACACCTCAGACCAATGCTTGGGGCGCTTGCCTAGCAGGCAGGTGCACCCAAGGTCTTTGGGATGCCCAGCACCTTCCCTTACACATCAATCAGAAGGAAATGATGGCAGTACAAAATGCTCTGACATCCTTCAAACCCCATCTCAGGCCAGGGGATCTCCTTATCAAAACAGACAACACCACAGTAATGTGGTATATCAACAAATGGGGAGAGACCCAATCTTACCCGTGTGCAGGCCAGCCATGAACCTCTGGCTGACAGCCGCCTCCATGGGGTTTACACCTAATTGCCCAATACCTACCAGGGGTCAGCAACACCCTGGCAGACCACCTAAGCAGAAATTTACTGTGCACCCACAAATGGCATCTCCACAGTAAAATCTTTTTGCAAGTCATTCAGGAGTGGGGAACTCCAGAGGTGGCTCTCTTTGCTTCGCACCTCAGCCACCAGCTGGAAAAATTCTGTACCAGGGAATATCACCACCTAGCTTGGAAGGTGGATGCCTTGACCTTCCCCTGGAACTCCCTCTTTGTGTACGCATTCTCTCCTCTACCTCTTATTCCCAAGGTACTTATCAAGATGAGGGAGGAGAGGCCAAAGGCAATCCTCATTGCTCCAGATTGGCCCAGACAGCATTGGTACCCCTTACTGTGCGGTCTGGTATCTCAGCCTCCCAGGTAGCTTCTCCTGATCTCAGACCTCTTGACCTAGGTGGGGAGGGAAATGCTGCACCCAGACTTGCAGACTCTCCAACTGTCAGCATGGCTAATACTTTAAAAGCAAACAAGGGGTCCCGGTTAAGCAAACAGGCCTAGACATCATCACAGAGGCCAGAAGGTCCAAAACCAGAAAATCTTACGCAGGGAAATGGAAAAAACTCTGCTCTTGGAGCCAATCCAGAGGGGGCAGTACTTCACAACCTTCCATCCCCTTTATCTTGGACTACCTAGCTGAGTTACTCAATAGTGACCTCTCCTTCTCTTCTATTAAAATACATGCCTCAGCCATTTCAGCTCATTTCAATTCAGGCCAGCCCCTCTTCTCGCATCCTTTGATTAAACAGTTTCTCAGAGGGGCTTCTAATATTAAACCTCCCAGAAGGCCACCCATGCCAGCTTGGGACCTGAATTATGTTTTAGAAAAACTAACCTTACCTCCATTAGAACCTGCTGCTTCAGCAGAATTGAGATACCTCTCCTGGAAGACTGCTTTCCTACTAGCTATCACCTCAGCCAGAAGGGTGTCAAACTTCAGGCACTCATGGCCGTTGAGCCCTTCATCATTTTCCATGCAGACAGGGTCTTCCTTAGGACTAACCCCTCCTTTATGCCCAAGGTGGTATCTGATGTGACCCTCAACCAGGCCATACATCTACACACCTTCTTTCCTAACCCTCAAAACAAGGGGGAAAGAATTCTGCACTCACTAGACGTGCACAGACAGCTCAGATACTACTTGGACCATACTAAACCCTTCAGAAAAACAGACCAGCTTCTGGTCAGCTTTGCCCCAGGGGCAGAGGGGAAGCCCATTTCCAAATGGTTATCACACTGTATCCATTTCTGCTACAGACTACATGGGAAATCACCTAAGTCTAGTCATACCCATTCCACCAGGGCAGCCTCCACTTCCACAGCATTCCTCAGAGGAGTTCCCACCAGGGAGATCTTGGAAAGTGCCCACCTGGACCTCTGTCCATACCTTTACAAAGCATTACCATCTACCTTTTTTACTGTATGTCTAGGGCAGGGTTTGCCTTTGCATTTCTGCAGGGATTGCTGATGCATGCCTAGGGCTCTAACTAATCCTTCCACCCCTCTCCTCAGCTTTGGGAATCCTCCCACAGGTGATGACTGCAACAGTGAAACACTGAGAACATAGTACAGTTGTGTACACTTGCCATAAATGTAGATGTTCAAGTGTATTCACTGTTGCAGTCCTAGTTTTCCTTCCTCCTTCCCGCTTGTATCATCTTTCCCTAGGGGGACATAAGCTTCCCACGGTGGCTTTTAGCCACCATGACCACTTTACCATATTTCCTTGTGCTTCTGATGGGTTAGGGCAAGAAAAACTGATGTAATTATGTCAGCTGCCTTGCTTTATAGCACTGACGACCTGACGTGAAACTACAGGCAACAGCAGCCGACGCAGAAAAACATTGACTCTGGTATTCGGTCCGGCCGAAGGCTACCACAGCAGGGATAACCCACAGGTGATGACTGCAACAATAACTACACTCAAAAGATCTACATTTATGGTAAGTGTACACAACTGTACTTTTCCTGGGTGCATAGAATCGTATCCAGAGGTTATACTGTACCATTTTCCCTAAACCCCCACCAGTGTGAATAAAATCCCCAATATTCCACAGTCAGATAGCCTCTTTTTCCTCTACACGAATACAGACACTGAGGTCCCAAGTCAAGAAAGTGATTGAGAGTTCTTCTCTTCTTTTCTGACTAATCTTACAAGCCATGGCATCCATGGCAGCAGCTATCACCCTTCTTTCTCTGGCCAGATTCCACATGCAAATTCTTCAATAGACACTTTCAGTCCAGTGTTCCATTGTTCAGCATCTGTTAACTGCTCCAATCAAGATTACACAAGCTTGCAAAAGATATGTTCTTTGCTGCACTCATTCAAACAAGCCCTGAGAAGGACATTCATTTCTTCTTCCCTTGCTCATGGCTGTGGTGACCACTGATGCTTCCCAGTTGGGGTGTGGTGGGTTGGCACTACTAGGGAAGGACAGTTCAAGGTACGTGGTCCCCTGAAGAGGCCGGGATGCGTATCAGTGTCCTGGAGAGGAAAGCAGTCCTCCTAGTGTTGCAGGCCTTTCAAGATGATGTTCTTCGTGTTTCACTGTTGCAGTCATCACATTTGGGTTATCTGCCTGCAGGTAGCCTTCAGCCGGCCTGAATACCAGAGTCTTTGGATTTCTGCATTGGATGCTGTCGCTTCTTCCTTGACGTCAGGTCGCCAGGGGTATAAAATATGCAGCTGACGCCATTACATTAGTTTTTCTTGCAGTGCGGTGCTTAAAGCAGAAGCAGTTCGCAAGTGCTGGTTGGCCGACTCCTGAAATTTTTGTTTTCGAGTTTCAGACCTGGAGGCTTCAAAAAAAGATGAGTACCCCATTGGGATCCTTTTTCTTGCTCTAACCAATGTCAGTAAAAGTTAACAATTGTCTTACCTGTGGAAAGCAAATACCTCACAGAGATTTTCATTCTTACTGCATCCCCCTGTTTAGGCCCAGACCAAGATGTCCCTCGCTGTTGGTTTTGTGCCTTGTTCAACGCCCAAACTATTAGTCGTCGGGCTATTTTTGCAGCCAATTACTTTCGTACTCGATTGTGTACTCCGAAATGGCTTCGTTAAGCCATCCGACTACCGATCTTCCGAAAAAACGTAAGGATAAAGACAGAGACAAACCGCATAGGTCCAAAACTGCCGACGACACTTCCGTTAAGCTAGTTGCCAGTCCGCCTGTACTCAGTGAGGTGCTTTCGCAGCTACTGATACCTGCTGCTTCAGATTCGCAGGCTTCTACTAAGACCCATTCGGAGTCCGGTATGCCGCGAGATGCTTCTTCGACTATGGAACCTGCGGATGTCTCTTCCTTGGATGGATCTGGAGCCGCTGTGCAGGCACCGGCTTCTGAGGGTGTATTCAGGCCTACAGACATTCATATTAAACTGACGCCATCGTTTCATCCAAGTCAAAACTCACACTATGCCTAGAAAACTGACCAAAATCACAGGCTCAGGCCCATATATGCCTCAAAAATAAATGCTTAGAATGGCTGAAGACCTTATTACCTTAATTAGGGGAAGCCTTCCCCCTCTAAGAGACCTAGAACTGATTTTCTTGATTCTTCTGATCAGGAATCTGATATTTCTGCCCCTTCTAATTACCAGGATTTGCCCTTATCAGCTTATGAGGATTCTGATGCAGAGAATTCCATTCCCTCTGCTTTCCCTCCAGAAGATTTTTCTTTTGGTGAAAACTTGCATACGCTTAGGAAGCATTTTTTCTGGGAAAGCCAGGATTACTCTGAGTCCAAAAAGAGACTTGGGGAATTCTTACTCTTACCTCAACACAAGCCTTTAGCTACCCTCCTGTTCTGGACATTGTAGATGATGCTTTCTTGGAATCTAGCCTTACCCCAGACCCTTTACCTCTAGCTCCCAGAAAACCTGACCGGTACTACAGAGTACCTCACTCTCAGAAGTTCCTCTTCAAGAATCCTTCTGCGGATCCAGAGACCATTTCCAAAGGACCAAAAGGCATTAAGGCTACTGCTGCCAAAACTCCTACCCCTTTTGATAGAGATTCTAGAGACTTGGACAGATGGGGTAAGAAGGTATACACTTCTGCTACTTTGGCCATTAGGGCTTTAAATTGCCAGTTTCATATGTTAAAGTATCAGGAGCATATTATGGGACTACTTAGACAGAAAATGATGTTCCGAGTCCTGACTGTGCTAAACACAAAGAATTGCAAGATTTAATGCATTTAGCTGAACAAGTTGGTAAACATACATTGCAATGTGGTTGGTTTTGATTCACTAGAGCCATCTTGCAGGTCTGCTGTAACTGGGTCTGTACTTAGAAGGCATGCTTGGCTTAAGGAGCAATCTTTGCCAGATCATGTTAAAGCGAAATTGCTGGATGGTCCCTTAAACCAGGACCTCCTGTTTGGCACCAAGGCAGAAGTAGTTCTTAAAAAGATGGAGGAAAAAGCTAAATCTATGCAAACTGTTAATTTTTTACAAGTACAACCACCAGAGTTTAGTAGGCATTGGCCTTCCAAGAATTGGTCCTTTCCTGCCTCTTCCAGACCTTCTCAGTCCAAGCCCAGATCCAGCAGAGTTCCCAGGCTAAGCTGTAGGGGGGGGGGCCTCCACTTCCAAACCAGGGATTATAAAACTCCCCCCTGTGGTAAATTGTCTCAATGACTTCTTTTTAAAACTTCCAAGCACTTCTCAACTGACTGCCCCTTTGGGGGGAAAGATTGCTCTTCATGCAAAGAACTGGGAGCTCCTTACCCAGGACAAATGGGTTTTAAATGTAGTGTCCCAGGGATACAGATTTCATTTCCACTCATTACCAACACCAAGCAGGTGGCCAGATCTACCCCCAAATCAGTGGGCAGAGGCCCAGAAGCAAGTACTTTCTCTTTTAAGCATGGGGGCTATTCATTTGGTACCAGAAGAGGAAAAGGGACAAGGTTTCTACTTGAGAATTTTCCTTGTACCCAGAAAAGACAATTTATGGCGTCCTATCCTGGACCTGTCTACTCTAAACACCTTTTTGGTGATTCCAAAATTCAAGATGCTGACTCTTCACCAGTTGCGCCCTATGCTAGGCAAAGACGCCTGGTTGACAACTCTAGATTTAAAGGAAGCATACCTGCACATCCCAATCAGGGAATCTTGCAGAAGATACCTACACTTCAAAGCAGGCTACAGTTTTCTGCACTGCCCTTTGGCTTATCTACTGCGCCCAGGGTATTCACGAAGTGCTTAGGTCCAGTCATTGCATTTTGCAGGCAAAGAAATATTCAAATATATCCATACCTGGATGATTGTCTAATTCAGGCAGAAAGCCAGGACATACTTTTGAATCATCTGGTCTTTGTACAAAGGGTGCTAACTTGTCTGGGGTACACCATAAATGAAAAGAAATCACACCTGGTACCCTGTCAACAAATTATATTCCTGGGAGCAAGCTTGAATACAACATCCCAGATGGCTTTCCTCACGCCAGAGAAACAAATTCATTTGACAACCTACTTCAGACAAGTGGCCACAAAACCCTGCTATATCTGCAAGGCAAATACTACAAGCCTTGGGGTTCATGGCCTCCTGCATTCTTCTAATTCCATATGCAAGACTGCATATGAGGACACTACAATGGTATCTAAAAAGCCTATGGTGTCAACATTCACAGGATGTAGAAGCATTGATTCCTATCATACCTTGCCTACGGTTAGAGTTCCTTTGGTGGGCCGAGGCTTGCCACCAAAACAAGGGATTACCATTCACTCTACCCCCTGCTGCCCAAACCCTAACAACAGACACATCAGACTATGCATGGGGGGCTCACCTGGCAGGGAAGTGCATTCAGGGCAAATGGAAGACAAGTCAAATGCACCTGCATATCAATCAAAAAGAAATGTTAGCTGTACAGAATGCTATGACAGCCTTCAAGGACCACATTCTTCCAGGACAATTAATGGTAAAGGCGGACAACACCACTGTTATGTAGTACATAAACAAGCAGGGAGGTACACATTCTTACCCCCTCTGCAGACTAGCCATGGCATTGTGGAACACATCCCTGAGCTACGAAGTGCATCTACAAGCTCAGTTCCTGCCAGGAAAACTAAATACACTGGCAGACGAAGTAAGCAGAAACCTCATGGACCCACATGAATGGAACCAAGGATTTTCAACATGTTGACAAGCAAATGGGGGGAGCCCAGATATAGACCTGTTTGCCTCCCCCCAGAGCTATCAACTGACACATTTTGCACAAGGACTCCCCACAAACAAGCTTGGAAAGTGGATGCTCTGTCCTTCAGCTGGAAAAACCTATCAGATGTTCTTCGTGTTTCACTGTTGCAGTCATTACATTTGGGTTATCCTGCTGGCAGGTTGCCCTCAGTCGGCCTGAATTCCAAAGTCTTGGGTCCTGCGTCAGTTGCTGTCGCCTCTTCCCTGACGTCAGGTCGTCAGGGGTATAAAAGATGCAGCCGACGCCATTTTATCTAGTCTTTCTTGCCGCGCGGTGCCCGAAGCAGAAGCAGTTTGCAAGTGCTGGTTGGCCGACTCCTGAGATTTTCGTGTTCAAGTTTCAGATCCGAAGTCTTCATTAAAAGCCAAGTACCCTGCTGGGGAAACTTTTTTCTTGCTTCAGACCGATGTCAGAAAAAGTTAATAATTGTATATCTTGTGGGAAGCAAATACCTCATAAGGACTTTTATTCTTACTGTATTCCTTGCCTAAGCCCTGACCACGACGTTGCTAGTTGTCGGTTTTGTGCTAGATTTAACCAACACACTATTAAGCATTGGTACGATTTTGCATTAAGCTATTTTGGGCGAAGATTTAATTATACAATGTTGTCTGATAGTCATCCGACTACCGGAGTTCACAAAAAACGCAAAGAAAAAGAAAAGGACAGGCAACCGAGGTCCAAAACCGATGATGAAGCTTCTCCTAAGCAAGTCGCCGGTTCTCAGTGAGGCGCTTTCGCAGCCCCTGACGCCCACTACTTTAGAGTGGCAAGCCGCTACCGACTCCCACGTGGCGTCGGCCGGACCGCAATAAACTCATGGTATTGGAGCCTTGGAGACTATTCCCTCAGATGGGTCTGGAGCCGCTGAGCAGGCATCGGCTTCTGACAGTGTATTCAGACCTAAACAATTATATATTAAACCGACTTCAAAGACTAAGACACCTTTAAAGGCAAAGAAACAAGTTCACCAGTCACAAGGACAGGCTTCCATGCCCAAAAAAACAGATGCTCAAAATGGCGAAAGACTTAATTACCTTGATCAGGGGTTCCCCTCCCCCTCCTGATAAGAGGCCTAGGCAAGAGACAGACTATGAATCTTCAGATTAGGTTTCTGTTTCTTCTGATTCCTCTTCTGATCAGGAATGTTTTCTTCCCCCCATGAGGATTCTGATGCTGAAGAATCAATTCCTTCATCTTCTCCTCCTAAGGACTACTCTTTTGGGGAAACCTTGCATACCATGAGGGAGCACTTCCACTGGGAGAGCCAAGATTTTTCAGAATCTAAGAAAAGGCTCAGAGACTTCCTTTTACTACCTCAATACAGGCTTCTAACTATTCCACCTGTGTTGGACATTATAGATGATGTGTTCTCGGAGTCTAGTCTGACCCCTGACTCTTTATCTCCAGCTCCTGTGAAGCCGGACAGATACTACAGGGTCCCTGACTCTCATAAATTCCTTTTCAAAAACCCTTCTGCAGACCCAGAAACTATTTCTCAGGGTCCAAAGGTGGTCAAGGCTTCTACTGCAAAAAATCCTAACCCCTCTGACAGAGATTCCTGGGCTCTGGATAGATGGGGAAAAAAGGTTTAAACTTCTACTACTTTGGCTAGAAGGGCCTTAAATTGCCAGTTTCATATGCTCAAATATCAGCAATATATCATGACACTGCTTAAACAGAAAATGATGGCATATTCTGAATGTGCAGAAAACAAAGAAATGCAGGATTTATTGCATGCAGCTGAACAAGTTGGAAAGCATACTTTGCAATGTGGGTTTGATTCTCTGGAGGCCTCCTGCAGGGCCGCTGTTACGGGTTCTGTCATTAGGAGGCATGCTTGGTTAAAGGAACAAAATCTGCCTGACCATGTTAAAGCAAAATTATTAGATGCTCCTTTACAACATGATACCTTGTTTGGTGTTAAGGCAGAAGAGGTGTTAAAGAAAATGGAGGACAAAGCTAAATCTATGCAAACGGTCAAGGATTTCTTACAGGTACAGCCACCTAGATTTAGCAGACACTGGTCTACAAAGAATTGGTCCTTTCCAGTCTCAGACCTCAAAGGGGCAGATCACAGCCGCAAGGATCCTACAGGTCTAAGCAGTGGAGTGCTTCTACCTCCAAAGGTGGAGAGAACAAATCACAATCATACAGGAAACAGTCCCAATGACTTCCTCCTGCCTGCGCCAAACACATATCTTCTGGCAGCACCCTTAGGGGGGAAAACTAGCACTTTTTTCTCAAAATTGGCACATTATAACACATGATAAATGTGTTCTAGACATAGTGTCACAAGGCTACAAGTTTCATTTCCATTCCCTGCCAATGGCAAACGGTTGGCCAGGCCTGCCAAAAAAATCAATGGGCAGAAGCTCAAAAGCAAGTCGCAGCTCTCATGGACATGAGGGCTATTCAACAAGTACCACAGCAAGAGCAAGGACAAGGATTTTACTCAAGACTGTTCTTGGTACCCAGAAAGGACAAAGCATGGAGACCAATACTGGACCTATCTATTCTAAACACTTTCCTGAATATACCAAAATTCAAGATGTTGACCTTACAGCAGCTTCTGCCCATGCTGGGCTCAAGGTTTGGCTCGTGACTTTAGACCTAAAAGAGGCATACCTGCATGTCCCAATCAGACAGTCATGCAGAAGATTCCTCAGATTCAAGGCTGGCTCAAAGCATTACCAATTCTCTGCACTGCTTTTGGCTTATCTACTGCACCCAGGGTCTTCACAAAGTGCCTGGCACCAGTAATTGCTTACTGCAGACAAAGAGGAATACAAATATATCCTTACTTGGACGACTGCCTCATACAAGCAGAGAACAAGGACATTCTACTACAGCATCTGACTTTTGTGATCAGACTCTTAACAGGCCCAGGGTACACAGTCAACAAAAAGAAATCAAAATTAGTACCCTCTCAAGAGATAATATTCCTGGGTGCAAGCTTAAATACAACTGCCCAGATGGCTTATCTCACTCCAGACAAACAAAGGCAACTGACTACCTATTTCAAGGAAATGGCAACAAAGGCCCAGTTATCTGCAAGAAACTTTCAGCAGGCTTTGGGCTTCATGGCATCTTGCATCTTACTAATTCCATATGCAAGACTGCATATGAGGAAAATTCATTGTTACCTAAAAAGTGTCTGGACAGAGCATTGCCACAGCATGAAAACAATGATTACTCTAATTTCCTGCCTGCAACAGAAATTTTGATGGTGGGCAAAGGCTTGTCACCAAAACAAGGGACAGCCATTCTCACTACCCCCAGCTAGGTAGAGCCTAACGACGGATGAATCAGATTATGCCTGGGGGGCACACATGGCAGGAAGAGGCATTCAGGGCACCTGGTCCACAAACCAAAAGCATCTACATATTAATCAAAAAGAGATGCTAGCTGTTCAAAATGCCCTGACAGCGTTCAAGGACCTACTTCATCTGGGACCACTACTGATAAAGACAGACAACACCACGGTCATGTGGTACATAAACAAGCAGGGGGGCATTCATTCTTACCCCCTGTGCAGACTAGCCATGGCTTTATGAGACACAGCATTGACTTACCAAGTTTATTTGCAGGCACAATTCCTGCCAGGAAAGGAAAATACTCTGGCAGACGAACTAAGCAGAAACCTCATGTATCCCCATGAGTGGCACCTGGATCCACAAGTCTTCAGTATGATAATGAAATGGGGATGCCCAGATATAGATCTATTTGCCTCTCCTCAAAACAATCAACTAAAAAGATTCTGCACAAGGACTTATTACAGACAAGCTTGGAAAGTGGACACCTTATCTTTCAACTGGATAAACCTGTCAGTATATGCCTTTCCTCCACTGCCTCTCCTCCCCAAGGTACTCCTAATGGTCAGGCAGGAGAAACCAAAAATGATTCTGATTGCCCCAGACTGGCCACGCCAGTACTGGTATCCAGTCTTAAGAAACTTGTCCCAATGCCCAGCCTGAACCTTACCTCAGATACCTCATCTACTGTCCCAGCAAAACAATCAGATTCTGCACAGCCAACTCAGGACCCTAAACCTGGCAGTATGGCGGATAATGTAGCCATACAAACCACGCCTCTCAGTAAAGCTGTGATGGATGTCATTTTAGAAGCCAGAAGGCCTAGTACTAGATAATCCTATAATGGGAAATGGAAGAGATTTTGCGCTTGGAACCAAGCTCAAGGAACTGATACAGTTGTCCCAAATATTCCTCAGATTTTGCAATATTTAACTGAGATGCTGGACAAAGGCCTATCTTTTTCATCAATTAAAATCAATGCCTCTGCCATTTCGGCTCATTACAATACAGAGCCACCACTCTTTTCCCGTCCTTTATTAAGGCAGTACCTCAGAGGAGCCAAAAACTTAAGACCTCCAAGGAGAACGCCAATAACTTGGACAGGACTAAACCTCAAAGGAAATCTGAACAACTGCTGGTGGCGTTTGCTGCAGGGGCAGAGGGGAAGGCTATTTCAAAGCAAACCATTTCCAAATGGATAAACCATTGCATTCATTTCTGCTACAAGCACCATGGAAAACCTGTCCCACAGGGATCACACCCCACTCAACCAGGGCTGCATCTACCTCTCCAGCCTTTCTCAGAGGCGTCCCTACCAGAGACATCCTAGAAGCGGCTACCTGGAGTTCTGTACATACTTTCACCAAGCATTAGCATCTGCCATTTTTCTCTAAATCCAGAGCTGGCTTTGCCACTGCAGTTTTGCAGGGCCTTAATAGCTGGTCCAAATGCTATCTAAATTCCTCCTCCCATCCTCAGCTTTGGGAATCTACCCAAATGTGATGACTGCAACAGTGAAACCGGAAGAACATAGTACAGTTGTGTATACTTACCATAAATGTAGATGTTAGAGTGTATTCACTGTTGCAGTCGTGGTTACCCTCCTCCAGCCCCCTTATTTCTCTTGGCTATACTTCTACTCTCCTTTACTATGCTCAAAAGCTTTTTGCTGTATTTGCTTTTTTGTTGGAGGTATAACCTTGTATATTTATAGATTTAATTGCTTCCCATTAGGGGGCACCTGACATGTGGGGCAAGAAAAACTGATGTAATGGCGTTGGCTGCATGTTTTATACTCCTGACGACCTGACATCATGGAAGAAGGGACAGCAATCGACGCAGGACCCAAGACTTTGTTAATCAGGCCTACTGAGGGCTACTGCAAGCAGATAACCCAAATGCGATGACTGCAACAGTGAATACACTCTAACATCTACATTTATGGTAAGTGTACACAACTGTACTTTACCCTCCCTCCAGCCCCCCCTGACTTCTCTTGGCTCTACCTTTCCTTCTTGTTGGTATATTTATTTTTTCTTGTGTATTTGCTTTTTGATGGGGGTTTACCATACCATTTAATTGCTTCCTATTGTGGGGGCACCTGACATCTGGGGCAAGAAAAACTGATGTAATGGCATCGGCTGCATGTTTTATACACCTGATGTCAAGGAAGAAGTGACAGCATCCGACGCAGAAATCTGAAGACTCTGGTATTCAGGCTGGCTGAGGGCTACCTGCAGGCAGATAACCCAAATGTGAAGACTGCAACAGTGAATACACTCGAACATCTACATTTATGGTAAGTGTACACCACTCTACTTTTTCCCATTTGGGACAGTTGCCATTCAGATGGACAAAATGTCAGTGGTCTGGTATATCAACAAACAAGGAGGAACCAGATCTTGCCGAGTTTGTCGAGAAGCAGCGTGTGTGGCAATGGGTGATATCTTCCCGTTGCTTTCTAATAGCCAAGCACATATTGGGGAAATCCAACATGTTTGCGGATAAAATAAGCAGGATCATTCTCCTGCCTCGCGAGTGGTCTCTCAATATCAAAGTAATGGAGAGGATTTTCCACTGATGGGGTCATCCATGCTGCAGTCTACCTGCTGCACTTGTTGCTGAGGGGAGAAGCAAATAGACTGCAGCCATGCTTCAGTCTAGCAGCCATGCTTCAGTCTATTTGCTTCTCCCGTCAGCAACAAGTGCAGCAGGTTCTTTGCCCTGATTCCTCCAACAGGCAGTCACTGAGAGATGCTGTAGTCCACGACTGGCCCTTCGGTGGTCTTTATTTACCCACCATTTCCTCTTATTCCCAAATTTCTACAGAAGGCATTCTAGTTGAAGATCACAGCTATTTATTTTACATTTATTTACTGGGGGAAGGTCTGACTGGGCTAGTAGACCTTTTTCAGTGGAGGCCTGGGGAGAAAAGCTCCAAAGTATAGTATAACAAGCACATGTTCTATTACAAAATTAATTTACACATTGGTTGTATAGTAAATCTTAGTTACATAATTAAAGTATAAATCTCAGTAGAATAACAGAATACAAGGTAAAGCAGTACGTGTGTAGATTGACGGAATGCAGTGAAGACAAAAAGTTACATCAGCTACTAATAGGCTTTTTTTGTAATGGACAAGTACAAGTTATGGTGGGGTGGGAGATCGAGAGAGTAGGGGAGAAAACTCTTTATACAAGAGTGAGATATTGAAAGATGGTAAAGAGGTGAGGTGTGAGAGAGAATGAAGGGGAGAAGGGTGTGGCATAGGGGTGCAAGTGTAGTACAAGAAGTAAGGTGAAGGTATGATAAGCAGATGGAGTGTGAGACAGAGCGAAGGGGAGAAGAATGTTTACACTAGGGTATGAGAGTTAGAGGAGGAGGTGAAGTATAGAAAAGAGAATATGGTGGATCACCCTGGTGCTGTGCTTGAGCAGAGCCAGTTAAGTGTGTCTTAAGAAGTTTAAAATTGGATGGGATGGTGGTATTTCGGATATGCTGATGGAGGGTATTCCAGTTCCTGGGTGTATGATTAGAATAGAGAGAATCATTAAAATTGTTGCTGGATTTTGTAACTTTTAATAGGAATTGATCAGAAGACCTTCGGAATCTGTTATCAGAATAGAATTCTACTACATTTTGAAGAGTTGGGCACTTGTCTGGTTGTTGTATTATGGAATGGGCGGTCATGAGTTGCTTGAGGGATAGGAGGTTGGGTAGTTCTAGCCAGTTTAATTGAAGAGCTTCACAGTGATGGGATCTGTGTAGTCAGTTTGTAGCAATGCTGGTGACTTTGTTAAACAGATTTCGAGTTTAGCAAAGTCAGTTTCCTTAAGATTGGTGAAGATGGGTGAGGTGTACATTAAGGTAGACAGTAGGTGTGTCCTGGCAATAGCTTTCCTGGTGGAGTTAGTGAGATAAGATTTTACTCTCTAGAGAGTCGAGCTTTATATTTGTCTTTTTATGACTAGTGCTAGGTGGTTTTCAAATCTCAAGCTGTTGTCAGTGGTGACTCCAAGCAGGTTAATTTGGGAGAAAGGTTCAATTTTGGTGTTGTTTGCTGAGTGGATGAGGAAGGAGGCTGAAGGGTTAGGTGACTTGTTATTGGAGAAAAGCATTAACTTAGTTTTATTGGAGTTGAGAATAATTTGATAGTTGCAAAGTCAGGTTTCTATGGTTGAGAGGGATGTTTGGGTAATATTTTGGAGCTGTGGAAGTAAGGGTGCAGCACAGATGTGTTTAGAGTCATCTGCGTATTGCATGATAGTGGCTAGCTTGGTGGCAGAGTGGAGTTTTTCGGTGAAGATTGTAAGTAGGAGAGGCACTAGAACTTAACCTTTTGAGATGCTTACTGTCACAGGCAACATGGTGGATAGGTCACCTTTCCCTTTCTCTGGCTTCACCTTCTAAATCTGCCCTGGATACTGAATCCCACTCCAGACCTCCTGTCTCACCAGACAGGTATGACTCATCTGGACTTAAAGGCCTCAAACTGACTGCATGATTTCTCCAATTCCATTGATTGCCAGACAGTCCAAACTCTCCTTCCTGGTATGTCATATCTTGTTATATTGTCAAAAAAGCTTCTACTAGAAGGATTTACAAAAGTAAATAGAAGAGATATATTTTCCAGGTCCTTAGCAATGACCTGGATTCTTTTTTAGCATTTGTCATTTATCCTTGAATTTTTAGCTTCAGTTTTCCCAAAGAAAGATGGTACGAGTGAAAAACAAAACCAGGAACACTTAGAAATCACTCGTGGAGACCCAAATGAGGGTATGAGCACAACAGCAATAAATCCAATGATAACAGTGGAAGGATAGGGTCTATAGCAGTCTCTTCAGCCTTTTGGTCAACTGCAGCTTGGACTAATGCTTATAATACCTTTATCGCTTGTTACAAATTAGATTTTATTTCCAAGAACAGAACAGCCTTTGGCACTGCAGTACTTCGGAATATCCTTTCATGAGGACCACCCAAAGTTACAGTAACTGGGGACTCTGTCTCACCAATTGAGGAATGAATGAAAAGGACAACAACAAACTCAGTCCTAGGTATGTTAGGTTTGTGAGGCAATATGGCTAAAGGGAGGAGCTGGAGAGTTCTTGGATCCGATGACCTGGTAGAACCAGCAGTTGAGGAAGAATGAAAATGGTCAACACAGATGGAATACTATAGTGAGTATGTATAGTGGTGTGCCGAAAGCTGCATAATAAACATTACTGTGGCATCTATATGCAAAATGTTGCCAGACACCTTGCTCATAACTATGTGCATCTGTCTCTGTCCACTGCCTCAGTACTGTGTTGATCATGTCATGTGTACTCCTATAGCAGTACAAATTTGCTACACTACTTTGGTGTGGTAGTCACAGAACCATATTACAAATATATATTTTTAACTCTGGGTGGTGTGTGGAAACAATACAGTGTGTGTGCGTGTGTATGCTTATAGCCACAGGTGGAAATAAAGCATGTCATTGACATTGCCTGTGTGCAGCACATGCAAGATCAATCAAAACTGAAGCATTTCTCTGTTCTGCAGTGTTGCCCGCAGACCTGTGAAGTAGCTTGATTACTGTGGCTTCTGTTCAGCCTCAGCAGTCTACTGCACATTCGCATATTGTGTTGCTAAAAACTGTGAATATAGTCATCTGTATGTAAATAATTACAGCATGTAAAAACTGAAGGGGGTGTCAACAAAATTAAGAAACTGCGCCACTTTAACATCACCAGAGTATCAGGATGTTCATTGTGTTACCCTGCTGCAGTCATCACGCAGTCGGCCCGAATTCCAAAGTCTTGGTCCGGTGTCGGTTGCTGTCGCTTCTTCCCTGACGTCAGTGCACCAGGGGTATATATGAGGCATCCGACGCCATTTTCTTCAGTCTTTCTTGCCGTGCGGTGCCCGAAGCAGAAGCAGTTTGCAAGTGCCGGTCGGCCGACACCTGAGATTTTTGAATCGAGTTTCAGTCCGAAGTCTTCAAACTAAGTACCCTGTTGGGGAACCTTTTCTTGCCTCAGTCCGATGTCAGAAAAAGTTAACAATTGCATTTCTTGTGGGAAGCAAATACCTCATAAGGACTTTCATTCTTATTGTATACCTTGCCTAGGCCCAGACCACGACGTCACTGGTTGTCGGTTTTGTGCTAGGTTCAATAAGCAAACTATAAAGCGACGCTTTGATTTCGCACGACACTACTTCGGTAGGAAATTTAATTACACTATGCCGTCGGAGCAGCCGACTACCGGCGTGCATAAAAAATGCAAAGATAAAGACAGGCAGCTTAGATCCAAGCCAGACTCCGAGGCCTCGGCTGGGTGGTCGCCGGTTCTCCGGTTTTCAGTGAGGCGCCTACGCAGCCCCTAGCTACCGCAGAATTGGAACCCCAGACCACTTTGGATTCTCTAGCAGAGAGTTCTAGGCTGACACAGCCATTTTCTTTAGGCCCTACCGACGACATTGCAGAAGGAGAAGCCGGTACTGTAGAAACACCTTCAGTTTCAGAAGGTGTCTTCAGACCGACTGCTCTCACCATAAAATCTTATGCTAAGCTTAAGACTCTAAAACCTAAAAAGACTGCACTTCAGTCTCCAGTTCAAGGCCCCATGCCTAAGAAACAGATGCTTAAAATGGCTGAAGATTTGATTTCTTTAATCAGGGGTTCCCAACCCCCCCCCCCCCGACAAAAGGCCTAGACAAGAGGAGGATTATGCCTCCTCTGATCAAGTGTCTATTTCCTCAGGCTCCTCTGAGGAACAGGATTACTCCTTTCCCCCTTATGAAGATTCTGATGCTGAAGATTCCATTCCCTCAGCTTCTCCCCCTGAAGACTATTCCTTTGGGGAAACCTTACATACCATGAGGGAACATTTCCACTGGGAAGGTCAGGACTACTCCGACTCAAAGAAAAAGCTCCAAGAGTTTCTTTTACTCCTCCAGCACAGACCACTTGCTATCCCCTCAGTTTTAGACATTGTGGATGATGTTTACTTAGATTCTAGTCTAAATCCAGATTCTCTGCCTCCTGCTCCAGCCAAACCAGATAGATACTACAGAGTGCCTGACTCTCACAAATTCCTTTACAAAAGCCCTGTTGCTGATCCAGAGACAATCTCCCAGGGTCCCAAAGGGGCTAAGGCTTCTATGGCTAAAAATCCTGTACCCTCTGAAAGGGACTCCAGGGCACTAGATAGGTGGGGGAAGAAGGTTTATACCTCAGCTACTATAGCTATGAGAGCACTAAATTGTCAATTTCACATGCTTAAATACCAGCAATTCCTAATGTCTCAAATGAAACAAAAGATGAGCACGCACCCTCAACAGTCTGAATTCAAGGGAATGCAGGATCTGTTGCATGCAGCTGAACAGGTGGGCAAACATACTTTACAATGTGGATTTGATTCCTTGGAAGCTTCCTGTAGAGCAGCTGTTACTGGGTCTGTTATACGTAGGCATGCTTGGTTAAAGGAACAAACTCTGCCTGATCATATTAAAGCAAAGTTACTAGATACACCCTTACAGCAGGATGTCTTATTTGGGGTTAAAGCAGAAGAGGTTTTAAAGAAAATGGAGGATAAGGCAAAATCTATGCAGACGGTCAAAGATTTCTTACAGGTACAGCCCCCATGCTTCAGCAGAAATTGGCCAACAAAAAATTGGTCCTTTCCAACTTCTGACAGACCACAGAGGGGTAAATACAGGTGCCCAAGGGGCAGAGGACAAGCACAAATCCCTTACAAACCTCGCCAATGGGGCACTACAACACAGAAGGAAGGAGAAGACAGGTCCCAAACTACTAGAAGGCAAACACAATGACTTACACCTCAAACTGCCAAGCAAAACTCTCTTGGCAGCTCCCTTGGGAGGAAAATTAGCACTTTTTGCAGACAACTGGCGCATCGTCACAAAGGACAAATGGGTCCTAGACATTATCTCACAAGGATACAGATTCCATTTCAACACCTTGCCAAGGATAAAAGGAATGCCAAACCTGCCACAAAATCAATGGGCAGAGGCACAGAAACAAATTACAACTCTCATGGACATGAGATCCATTCAACTGGTACCTACACAGGAACAAGGCCAAGAATTTTACTCAAGGCTCTTTCTAGTCCCCAGAAAGGACAATGCTTGGAGACCCATTCTGGACCTTTCAATTCTAAACACCTTCTTGCAAGTACCCAAATTCAAGATGCTAACACTACAGCAGCTTCTTCCCATGTTGGGCAAGAAAGCTTGACTAGTAACGTTGGACCTCAAGGAGGCATACCTGCATGTCCCTATCAGACAAAATTGCAGAAGATACCTCCGTTTCATTGCAGGTTCAACCCATTACAAATTCTCTGCACTGCCCTTTGGCTTATCTACTGCGCCCAGGGTCTTCACAAAATGCCTGTCACCAGTAATTGCATACTGCAGACAAAGAGGAATTCAAATATATCCATACCTGGACGACTGCCTCATCCAAGCAGAAAGCAAGGACATTCTCCTACAACATCTGGCTTTTGTAAAACACCTTCTAAGTTGCCTAGGGTACACAGTAAATGAAAAGAAATCAAAACTAGTGCCCTCACAAAATATGACATTCCTGGGTGCCAGCTTGAATACAATGGCCCAGATGGCTTATCTGACGCCAGACAAACAACTACAACTAACTCAATACTTCAAAACAATGGCAACAAAGACCCAACTCCCTGCAAGAAAAATTCTGCAAGCCTTGGGCTTCATGGCATCTTGCATACTACTAATACCATTTGCAAAACTGCATATGAGGAAATTACAATGGTACCTAAAAAGAGTATGGACTCAACACAGCCACAGCTTGGAAACGGATACCTCTCATTCCCTGCCTTTAACAGGAGTCTCTATGGTGGTCACAGGCATGTCACCTCAACAAGGGTCAGCCTTTGTGACGATAAGATGGCTTATCTGACGCCAGACAAAAAACTACAACTAACTCAATACTTCAAAACAATGGCAACAAAGACCCAACTCCCTGCAAGAAAAATTCTGCAAGCCTTGGGCTTCATGGCATCTTGCATACTACTAATACCATTTGCAAAACTGCATATGAGGAAATTACAGTCGTACCTAAAAAGCGTATGGACTCAACACAGCCACAGCTTGGAAACAGATATGTCTCATTCCCTGCCTTCAACAGGAGATTCTGTGGTTGTCACAGGCATGTCACCTCAACAAGGGTCAGCCTTTCACCTTACCCCCAGCCAGGCAAACTATGACAACAGATGCATCGGACTATGCCTGGGGGGCACACATGGCAGGACGGTGCGTTCAAGGCATATGGACTGCAGATCAAAGGAATCTGCACATCAATCAAAAAGAAATGCTAGCTGTACAGAATGCCCTGACAGCCTTCAAGGACCTCTTACATCCAGGACAGCTTACAATAAGGACAGACAACACCACAGTAATGTGGTACATAAACAAACAAGGGGGTACACACTCCTACCCTCTATGCAGGCAAGCAATGACCTTCTGGAACACAGCACTGGCTTACCAAGTTCAATTACAAGCTCAATTCCTGCCAGGAAAAAAGAACACATTGGCAGACGACCTAAGCAGAAACATCATGGATCCCCACGAGTGGAAACTGGATCCACAAGTATTTGCAATGATAACTCAAAAAAAATAGGGGTACCCAGACATAGACCTGTTTGCCAGCCCCTAAAACTATCAACTAACAAAATTTTGTACAAGGACGTTTCACCATCAAGCTTGGAAAGTGGACGCACTCTCATTCAGTTGGAAAATGCTGACAGTATATGCCTTCCCTCCATTGCCCCTTCTCACAAAGGTGCTGCTGAAAGTCAGGATGGAGAGACCCCGAATGATTCTCATTGCCCCAGACTGGCCACGCCAGCACTGGTGCCCACTATTAAGGAATATGGCCCAGGGCCCACCATGGATTTTACCACAAATTCCTCATCTGCTCACACAGCAAGACAGTCAGATCCTACACAGCTAGCTCAAAACCTTAAATTTGGCTGCATGGCAAATCACCTAAGCAACCAGCCAGCTCCTCTTTCTCAAGCTGTTATGGACGTTATTCTGGAAGCCAGGAAGCCCAGCACCAGGAAAGCCTACTCAGACAAATGGAAAAGGTTTTGTGCCTGTAACCAAGCTAAAGGCCAAAATACCCTTCAGCCGGACATACCTCAGATTCTACAATATTTGACTGAGATGTTACACAAAGGTCTTTCTTTTTCATCTATTGAAATCCACGCCTCAGCTGTTTCAGCTCACTACAACACGGATCCTCCCTTATTTTCACATCCACTTCTAAGGCAGTTTCTCAGAGGGGCCAAAACATTAGGCCTCCCAGGAGAGCACCAACACCAAAGTGGGACCACAATTTTGTTCTGGAAAAACTTGCGCTACCTCCTTTTGAACCAGCTTACTCAGCTGACTTAAAGTTTATATCATGAAAGACTGCCCTGCTGCTAGCAATTACTTCAGCTAGAAGAGTTTCAGAACTTCAGGCACTAATGGCAGTAGAGCCTTTCCTCATTTTCTATCAAGACAGAGTTTCTCTACAAACTAACCCCTCTTTTATGCCTAAGGTGGTATCCAGTGTGGCTCTAAATCAAACCATCCATTTTACCCACCTTCTTTCCAAATCCACAGAACAAAGGAGAAAGACTCCTGCATTCCTTGGACATTCACTGGCAGCTACGTTACTACTTGCATAAAACTAAGGTTTTCAGAAAATCTGACCAGCTTTTTGTATCCTATGCTACAGCATCACAAGGAAAGGCTATCTCAAAACAGACCATTTCCAAATGGATAGGACATTGCATACGTTTTTGCTACACCCACCATGGAAAACCAGTTCCTGCTAGCATAAGGCCCCACTCCACCAGGGCAGCAGCTACATCTACAGCCTTCCTCAGGGGGGTCCCAACCAAGGATATTCTGGAAGCTGCAACTTGGAGTTCAGTACACACCTTCACCAAACACGATCACTTACCACTTTACTCTAAGACTAGAGCTGGCTTCGCCACTGCAGTTTTGCAGGGCCTTCTAGCCTCCTCTAACCCTGTTTGACTCCACCTCCCATCCTTAGCTTTGGGATTCTACCCAAGTGTGATGACTGCAGCAGGGTAACATGATGAACATAGTACAGTTTTGTACCTACCATAAATGTAGATGTTCGAGTGTATACCCTGCTGCAGTCCAGGTTACCCTCCCTCCATCCCGTCTGACCTAACTAAAACCTTTCAATACCTTAAAATCTGATACAACCTTTGTGGTGTATTTGCTTATAGCTGGAGGGATGTTTTGGTTGTGATAAACTTTTATTATTGGTACTATCTACTGACCACCTTTTGGGGGGAACCTGACATCTGGGGCAAGAAAAACTGAAGAAAATGGTTTTGGATGCCTCTTATATACCCCTGGCGCACTGACGTCAGGGAAGAAGTGACAGCAACCGATGCCAGACCAAGACTTTGGAATTCGGGCCGACTGTGGGACCGCCTGACGGCAGGATAACCCAAGTGTGATGACTGCAGCAGGGTATACACTCGAACATCTACATTTATGGTTGGTACAAAACTGTACTTTCCATAGCATTGTGATGTACATTAGCTCCTACTCCCATGTTTTTCAACCATCATGTGGTCCAGTATTGATAATGATACAAACGTATACTTGGAACCTGTCAAAGCAACTTAGCTGCTTCTGAATACTGAAATGTGGCATACTGCATTGTCCCAAGTCCCTCAAAGGCCACCATGCCTTTCTGACCCATGTTTTAGAACTTGTGACATTAGTAGTACAAACAGGCCCCCAAAGCAAAGAATGTACCATTCCATCACCACTACATGAGCTTACAGAAGTCTTTGCTGGTGTACATCCAACTGTGTGGTAGCAACTACATGCGAAGGTCTGGCCACCTCTGATTGTGCTGTTAGCAGTGCCACAAGCATGGCCATGCAGCACTGCCTCTGGACTACTTCTTCATTCAGTTTGCATGTCTGACAGTTCAGTCCACTGTGCATGCATTCACATGTCATATAGCCAAAACAAAAACTTGTAAAACAACACATGTGCATACTTGCTTTCCTCCCATGCCCAAGTTGGGCAAACATTACATAGAGAGCTGTGGTGTACTTGGGTGAGTGACATCCCTCTAAACTAAAGTGGCTCAGTACTGTACATTATATTCAACTTCTAACAATTACTATTCATGCCTTGTCTGTCATGACCCTGTACATTGTCAAAGAAGTGTGGCTTACATCAGCAAAATCATGGCCCTAATATGGGGTAGATTTCTGAGAAGCATGAGTTTTTTGTTTTCATAATGACTGAGGTAAATTAACACACGGCCTGCCAAAGTTAAAAAAAAAAAAAAAATTGTCCACTTCAATGGGTGCACTCCACTTCAGGGGTACAGTTAAATCTGTAGCAACCACACCACAGTTTCTGATGCAGGCAGTATATGAGATGTGGGACTTTCATGAGTGCATCATCTAGGCACCAACTGTCATCGATGCAAAATCAACATGCAGTAATATGCACAGCACTTTCATTGGATGGCTTTACAGATGCCAGTAACAGCACTGCACAATGTAAGGGTGGTATTCAGGGCTGTGCATTTAACATGCACCACTTCAGTATGTATATGCCTCTATCAACTGTCTTTCAAGTCAGTGGTGAATTTAAAGTCATGGGCAGATTTTATGTCATCTGGCACAGGAGAATGAAGCTCAACAAATTTGGATCATTGTCACCATCTATCCCTTCTTCCCTTATCTACATGATGCTTCAGTAACAGTATATAATTTGTGATTTGTGTGCTGCACCAAAGTTTTTCAGCTGTTGGTGTGTATGGTGTTTGTAGCTGAGATACCAGGCAGTGATTTCTTCTTTTTGGTCTGTAGACATTGTGAGAGTGTGTTAGAGAGCGGGAGTGTATGAGTGTGTGCAAGCGTGTGTGCGAATGCGTGAATGTCTGCTAGCGTGTGTGTGTGAGCATGTGTGAGTGTGTGTGAGCGTGCACCTGTGTGTGAGCGCGCGCGCCTGTGTGCGTGTGTGAGTGCGCACACCTGTGTGTTAGCGTGTGCGCTTGTGTGTGTGTGTGTGTGTGTGTGTGTGTGTGTATGTGTGTGTGCATGTGTGTGTGTGTGTGTGTGTGTGTGTGTGTGTGTGTGTGTGTATGTATATTTATATATATATATATATATATATATATATATATATATATGTGTGTGTGTGTGTGTGTGGACAAGTGTGAATGACCATATGCATGTAGTTCTTAACTTCTTAACACAAACACTTCAGGAAGAATGATACACAACCTTGTGCTGTTATACTTTTGAAAATTGTTTTTGTTAATTATGCATGGAGGTCAGATAAGATTTTCTGCGCAGTGCAGATGTAGTGGTATTTACAAATAGTTTGGTTTATACCAGTCTAAATGTTTTAAACTGTTGTCAGATCTGTGTATGCCATGACTTATGTGGATGGTTAAACAATTGTCAATGTTCTGCTGCAACTGTTACAGACCTCAGGACCACGAATCTTGAGAAAATGAAAAAAGTGGCAGGTTTTCTACAATATGACCCTGACAATAACCTTTTTACAACAATCCTTTGTAGCTACTTGAAGGTATGGTTCCGATAATAAGAATGCGAAAAAAGTCCAAAACATTACCACCACGGCTGATTTAAAATTCAAAGTTCCTTTATTCCAAAAGACAAAAAGCAGTAGTTTAAAACCTCATAAAGAGTCCTTCTGTTATCAGTGTGATAAGCGCTTTTGGCTTTGCCTTCTTCAGATCATAAAAGTTAGGAGACTCTTTTCATTGATAAAATAATCTATAACCAATCAGGATCCTTGGAAGAGCCATCATCCTTTCTCCAGCCTATCATCATATTATCCAGTATTATCCAGTCATGTTTCATTCAGAAGCACACACCTCATTTTTAGACTATCCTGGATCGTTTTTCTTTTAAAATAGGTTTGAGCAGAACTACGGCATTTAAGCCTAGTGGCCGATCTGCTGTTAGATTAATAATCCATTTAATTTCATTTTTCTCCGTACTATTACTTATATCACCTTCCTTCTTACTTACATGAGTATATTCAGTCACTTTAAAATTAAAACATTGTTCTGGATTCTCTACTACATGGCTGGCTAGTGCATTTTTAACATCTTTATTCTGGATGTCCCTAAGATGTCTCAGGATTCTGTTTTTGAAGGGTTGATCAGTCTTGCCTACATAGTAGACTGGACAGCATAAACAGGTTGTCAGATAAAACGATATGTGGTGTGTTGCAATTTGCATTACAGGCGAATTTATATTCAATTCCTGTTACAGGATGCAGAAAAAAAATGCTTATGTCAATCACTCTGCAAGCTGTACATTTTCCACATCTTATCATCCCTTTCTTGGCATTGATTTTACTTTTAGGATGACCATATTTATAGCATAGTAGTCTTTTTAAGTTCTTTTTATTCCTAAATATAAACTTTGGTTCTGTCCCTACAATATACGTAGTTTTTCATCTTGTGTAAGAACTGACCAGTATTTTCTCACTATATCACATATCCTGGAGCAATCATTACTATATGCTAAAATTAATCCTAGTTGGCCACATTTTGGGTAATGGACTGATTCATAGCTGGTAACTTCTTCTCCTGTCCTAGTTTCTTTCCAAAAGAAAGGTTTCTCTTTTCTCTTTCTTATGTCATTCAGTCGTTCAGTGGTAACTGTGATTTCTTCCTGTGCGTAACCTCTTGGCATTAGGCAGTTTTGTAATCTATTAGCTTCTCTTTCAAAATCTGCTTCATTGGTACACAGCCTGGAGATCATTGTTATTTTGTTCTCCATAATATTTTTGTAATATGCCTAGGATGCATGTTGTGATTCCTCCAGGTGTTCTTTCTATATATAGTGTTGAAAAACCTTTCTCAGGTACCAAGAATACTTGAACATCTAAGAACTGTATACTAGAATTATAATGCTGTTAACCAACTAGAATGTTTTATGCAGTATTTACATCAAGCCACAAATTTACTATGTTTCACCATGCAGCATACTAATTCTAGTATAGATTTCTTAGATGTTCAAGTATTCTTGGAACCTGAGAGAGGTTTTTCATCTTCTATATACAGAAAGAACACCTGGAGGAATCACTACTTATACAAAAGCAGCATGCATCCTAGGCATATTACAAAAATGTTATGGAGAACAAATTAACAAGGTTCTCCAGGCTGTGTACCAATGAAGCATATTTTGAAAGAGAAGCTAATAGATTACAAAATTGCTTAATGCCAAGAGGTTACACACAGGAAGAAACCACAGTTACCACTGAACGACTGAATGATATAAGAAAGAGAAAAGGGAAACCTTTTCTTTTGGAAAGAAACTAGGACAGGAGAAGTAGTTACTAGCTATGAATCAGTCCATTACCCAAAAAGTGGCCAACTAAGGTTCATTTTAACATATAGTAATGATTGCTCCAGGATATGTGATATAGTGAGAAAATACTGGCCCAGTTCTTACACAAGATGGAAAACTACATAATATTGTAGGGACAGAACCAAAGTTCACATTTAGGAATAAAAAGAACTTAAAAAGGCTACTATGGTATAAAGATGGTCATCCTAAAAGTAAAATCAATGCCAAAAAAGGGGCAATAAGATGTGGAAAATGTACACCTTGCAGAGTGATTAACACACGCAATTTTTTTCGGCATCCTATAACAGGAATTGAATATAAAGTCACCTATAATGCGAATTGCAACACACCACATATTGTTTATCTGGCAACCTGTTTATGCTGTCCAGCCTACTACGTAGGCAAGACTGATCAACCCTTCAAAAATAGAATCTTGAGGCATCTTAGGGACCTATGGAATAAAGATGTTAAAAATGCACTAGCCAGCCATGTAGTAGAGAATCCAGAACATTGTTTTAATTTTCAAGTGACTGAATGTACTCGTATAAGTAAGACGGAAGGTGATATAAGCAATAGTATGGAGAAAAATGAAATTAAATAGATTATTAATCTAAGAGCAGATCAGCCACCAGGCTTAAATGCTGTAGTTCTGCTCAAACCTATTTTAAAAGCTAGACGATCCAGGATAGTCTAAAAATGAGGTGTGTGCTTCTGAATAATATGATGATAGGCTGGAGAGAGGGCAATGGCTCTTCCAAGGATCCTGGTTGGTTATACATTATTTTATCAATGAAAAGAGTCTCCTAACTTTTATGATCTGAAGAAGGCAAAGCCGAAAGGGCTTATCACACTGATAATGGAAGGACTCTTTATATGGTTTTAAACTACTGCTTTTTATCTTTTGGAATAAAGGAACTTTGAATTTTAAATCAACCATGGTTGTATTGTTTTGGAATTTTTTCGCTTACAATAACCTTGGTTATATACATTCAGTTAGATCTGGATACCAAAAGTCACACTGAGGTAGAAAGTGATGACGGTTCTGAGGATGTGGTGCCACCTGCAGAGTTTAAACAGATGGCATCAGCAACAAAAAAGTATCAGGGCTCACAACGTCGAAGACAGTAGTTGTGAAAAAGATAATAATACAGCTAATCATCAAGAAGGCAGGAAGTGGTAGTGATAAGAGCAGTATGCCACTAGATCTGCTTTTAAACAAGCCGTGCTGTGCAGCCTATAAGGATGGTACCTGACAGCAAGAAAATGGAAGCAACAGTATTGGTAACAAGGACAATATGCCCTTGGTCAAGCTTTGTCAAAACAGGTTTGCACCCCCCCAGGCCAGCTGATGAGAATTAGGATATCCTATATGGCCAGTTCTGCAGAGCTTTGCTAGACAACCAATCTGTACAAAGTTGTGAAAGAGAAGACATATCCATTATGCTTGAACCTCATAATGTGGCCATGCATAATCTTTTGGCCTGTTGTGCTTCCTCTACAGAAGATAGAAAGCATGCATTTGAATGGTTAGTCGCAACCTCTATAACCGATGCAGTAGTAATACCTGAATAATCTTTGCACCCCTTTGCATATCACAAGGCTGTTAGTAGCATACCAGTGTGCATAAACTATTGTTAGCAGCCTATGTGTAAGCCAGGTGGTATGGTCACAATAATGCATCTAGAAAAGTAGGCTGTCTGTGTGTCCCTGTATATTCTTCCCAGCTGATGTGTATGAGCAAACAGGACAGGAAGAAAACTCATACAATGCTGGGCGTACATGTTTCGGTTACTGGGAATATAGTAGTGGTAAAACCATCCATTATGTATTTGAAGACTGCAAATCATGCAGTGGTGTCACACATTGGGTGAATAATACCTGAAAGGCAACTGATGTTACAGAAAGCACTTACTGGATAGCTTATGGTTATGAAAGATGGGAACAGAGCTTCCTAAGTGTAATAAGTGTGCCACTGCAGCATACAGCTAGTTGCAACCCAAGAAACAGGCTCACTCCTGGAGCACACTACCCGATGCAAGTCAAGAATGGATGTGCTGGAGCTATACCCCAAAGGAGATATGGTTAGAACTAATGTACAGACTTAATGTGAGGTGCATCTTTGTGTGAAATCCTTTGTAGGGTATCATGCCTGCGCCATTCACATTGCAGAGCTGATGCTAATAGTTAGACTCTACAATCATCAAACAAACACTGACATGAAAATGCAGGCTGTGTTGCATATTTTACCCCTGCAGTGGCCATGAAAAAAAATCCTTCTCTGCATGTAGTAATCACTCAAAATTAAAATTGGCTGATCTGTGTGTCCTGCAGCAGACAATGCTAGAAGCACAGCCCATACATACAGTGGACTGGGCACATCTGCAGCAGCCAACTCAATATCCACCCTTGATTTTGTTGTACTGTTGACCTTAAAAACAGTTGGCCAAATTCATTGCATGTCTTGGACAAAGCATACAGAAACTGGCCATGACTGTAACTGTACCACTATCCATAAATGCATTTTGTTTGAGTTGTTAACTCCTGAAAAAAAAAAGTTTGTCAGTAATTTTTAACTCTACATCTGACTTGAAAGGCATTTGGTTGAGCTGTGTATCCTGCAACCACAGGAAACGGGAGTACAAATGATGTCACACTGGGAGCCAGGATCTTTGGCAAATGGTACAATGCAAAATTGAAGGCACATTGGATTAATCTGAGTACAGACAAAAACTGCTCTTATGACAACAAATGGAGGAAATGAGGCAAAACTACAAACTGAGAAAGGAAATAGTGGACTAGGTTAACAGTTTCTTGTATCTTGGAGGGGTGATTATGGAGCAGGGAAGTCTGAATAAGGAGGTCAAAGCTAGAATCAGAAGGGCTGCATCCAAATGGCACAAAGTGTCAAGGGGTAGTGTGTGACAGAACACCAAAGAAGCTGAGAAATAGTGTACAAAACAGTGGTGCAACCAGTACTTGCATTTGGTACAGAGACCTGGACAGTGAAGGCAGAACTTGATGGAGATGAAGTGCATAAGACAGGCACTAAGCTGCAGACTGCGAAATAGATGAAGAAATGACATCATTGCAGAAGCCAAAGTAGCTGCAATTGCAGAGAAGGTCAAAGAGAACAGATTAAGGTGGTTCGGGCATATATGCAAGAAAGATGATGATGATGATGTGAAGAAGATTTGTGACACAGAAGAAGGAGTTAAGAGGAAACTCGGACATCCAGCAAAGAGGTGGATGGATTGTATGAGAGAAGACCTGAGAAGAAGGTAGAAGAGTGCCACTGAATCGAGGGAGATGGAAACCGTTTATTTGACACCCCAACTCCATGAAGAAAATGGGAAAAAGGAGGTTTATGAAGACATTGAGTTTGGCCAGATCTTGAATGCTTTCTGATCTAAAATGTCTACAGAATTTGAGGGTTGCCATCCAAAAGCAACATGCTGAGTATTTTTCTGTGATTGATTCCTCCTCAAATGTTCCCAAGCATAATTATATTCTACAGAGACTGAATGGCTGAAAAAAACAGACTTGCATATGCCAAGTGTGAGATTGGAGAAAAGGAAATATTCTGGGAAATGGCAGAGTATGGTGATCTCTGAGTTGGGATACACGTTCTTTGGGGAGGTTGCGCCCAACATTAGGTGGTACGGGAAGGCTTGCTCCCTTGCACAAAAAAAGTTTAAAGGAGAAGAGTGATGTTCAGGATCAACTCTTCTGGATTTTCAATCTTTTTTTTTTTTTTTCAGTCTGTTGGCTCCTGAAATCGAGTGGCAGTATTTTAGTAGGTTGCCACTTCAAAGTCATCAGCAGAATTAAAGAATAGCCGACATGTATGCGTGTTTTCACCTTAGCGGTATGACTTAAATCTTGAGCTGTAGAGGCAGAACAACTAAGTGCTGTAAAACAAGTACATTTTAGGTGAAGAGTGTGCATGGCAAAATAAGTGCAAGGACAGATTTGCATACATTATAGGAGAAACTGTTAACCTCTAAGTATATCAGATGCACAGCACTTTCCATTGCATCCAGATAGTTACTTTTTAGTCATGCTTCACAGGCAGCCTAATGTGTCTTCATACAAGTGAATTACTTTTGGACACAGAAACTTGACCAGTGTGACTGTGTGGGTTTATACAATGTCATCAAAGTCCACAGCTACCAGTAGATTTTATTCTCTGTTACAACTACCAGTCTTGCTGTTTCATGAACTAAACAACTTAAAACATCTGTTTTGTGTGTTCTGACATTAGTTGGTCGTGAATATAAAAATGAAACCTTTGATTTACCTTTGAACATCGGTACTGAGGCTGCTACATTTATGTGAGAGCTCTCAAAACCTGCTGCAATTATTGTAGTCCCACAAAAAATGAAAGCCCATTTAAACCACCAGTGCCCAGCTGCAATGTTAAACCAAAGTGCAATGCAAAAATTCCCATGTATGAAAAATGCATATAGATCTGAAGAAAGCCTTGCAGTGGTCTTAGATGTATGGGTATATATATATAGATGTATATATATATATATATATATATATATATATATATATATATATATATATATATATATATATATATATATATATATATATATATATATATATATATACATATATATATATATATATATATATATATATATATATATATATATATGTATATATATAGATATAGATATATATGCCTTCAGTGTCCGTTAATGAAGTGAAGCATGTGAATGAAGGCAGCACACCTGTACTTTGTGTATGGGCATGAGGATTCAGTTAATAACTTAAATGGAACTACAGCCATAGTCCTACTAACCACAGTAAGATGTCAAGTAATAGATCCCAGTGCCTTTTAATTTTGTTTGACCATCAAAACAAAAGCAGTAATGAAACAGCTGTTGTATTCTAAGATATACTGACTTGCCTTTCACACATGCTTAGATCTCTGTTTGTTGACAATTCAATCACTGAACAAAAAAGTGGATTCAGTGCCTGAAGATGCATTAGTTAACTGCATTGGGGGGCGGGATGACTTACTGTGAGCACTTCCACAAAACTGAGCATTTATGTTAGTGAAACAAAACCAGTTTGTGCTTTTCTTCGTCATATTGTTTCTTGTAGTAAACCGACAGAATAATTTAAAAGTGAACATAAGTCAAATAAATCCAAAACCACAAAAAAGCAAAACATGCAGAATTAATGAGAAAGATAAAATGTTTGCTTAGAATTAGTAGCACAATAAAACTAATGTTTTGTTGCCTTGTGATTTAAATTACGTTTGTAATTAACTTCATTAGGCCAAGGACTTCTGTTAACATTTGAAGAAAATGCAGTTTATGTAAAACTGTCACAATTCTTCATGTTTGGTCAAAGCTTTATTTACATTCCTTTTCATAATTACAGTTTTTCATAAATTCTTGTTCTTAATCTGTGGGTTGTCCTACCAGTACAGAATGCTCCGCAAGTAGTATCCATTAGATAAACCATGTGAGTGGCATTGTAACTACAACAGCTCCCTGGACTATATGTTCTTCCAATATCAAGGGTTCTTTACAGAAGAGTTGCACTGCAAGCACATGCCACACGCATAAGTATCCAGGCTTTTACTGCTGGCCAAATGAACATGTACCATGATGTAAGGTTTGTTAGGAAACATCCTGTTCAAATTCTGATTTCTTTTGCATCAAGAACATCTCTGTCTCTTTTGCCCAGCTACAATACCCAGTTCTTTTTACTAATATCCGTGAATGACGCAGAGTCAATACTTAATGTTAAAATCATGGCATGCAAGTTGGCCATCGTTCATAGGTAGGTACTAGGCTATCTGCCCGTGGGCATTTATAAGCCTAGCCAGAGTGTCTCGGCTTTTGCCACCCCATTGATTAATTAACTGAGCCTCTGTCAAGTAGAGCCAATGAAGTGATCCCAGGGGTGTATTTTCTGTTACCCATCCACTCATCAAGGCTTCTCTTGAAGAGTGCTAGTGAGGGGCTCTGCCTAATGTAGTTAGGAATTTTGTTCCAAAACATGGGGAGTCTCTGTGACAGGAATCTATCCCTCCAGCTTGTTCTATTTATTGTTGTGGCGAGGCTTAGCTCACTAGAGTACATGGCTTGCAGTGACTTGGATTTCTTTAGGTGGAGCATGTCCATCAGTTCTGAGTTGGACATGGCTTTGTAAGTCAGGCAGAGATCACCTCTGAGTAAGCGATATGCCACTGAGTACAGCCGGAGTTTTTTCAGTTGGGCTGCATAGGACATATGTTTGAGGCCAATAATCCTCTTGGTGAGGTGCTTTTGTGGTCTTTCAAGCTGTTGGAAGTGTCTTGTGAGGTACATCCCAAATGGGGCATTGTACTCTATGATGGGTCTGATGAGTGACGAGTAGAGGGGCACTATAACCTCTTTATTTCTAGATGCGAATCCCTTAGTAATTAGATGTGCCACATAGAAGGATTTCCTAACTACCTTGGCAGTATGATTGTCAAAGGAGAGGTTACTATCTACCTGGGTCCCCAGATCTCTTATTACCTCTTCTGTATTAAGGGGGCTGCCGCCTATGTGGTAATTCGTGGGTGTTTTGTTTTTCCCAAACGAGATGACTATGCATTTTTTGGCATTTAGCTTGAGGCCATGACTGTGAAACCAGGTGTCTGTCTCAGTAAGGCCTTTTTTGGAGGATGTCCGTGTCAGCTGGAGAGTCAGTTATGGCTCCCAGTTTGCAGTCATCGGCGAACTTGGTTAGACATAGTCCTCCTGTGTTTGCCTGTACTTCTGAGAAATATATGCCGAACAGTAGGGGTCCCAGAACCGAGTCTTGTGGGACATCACTTGTGACTGGTTTAGAGTCAGACCTGGAGCCCGCTATTCTTACCGTGTGAGTTTTGTCTGTAAGCCAGTTGGCAACCCATCTTGTGATGTAGGGGTTTATGTTCAGGCTGGTGAGTTTTTCTGTAATACCCGTGTGAGGAATGTTGTTTAACGCCTTGGCGAGATCAAGGTAGGCCGTGTGAACCACCTTTCCCTCGTCTGTGGCCTTGGTAACCTATCTTGAAGAAGTTAACCAGGTTTAGTAGGCATGATCTGCCCTTAACAAAGCTGAACTGGGTCGGGTCAAGTGTTTGGAGGTTCCCAATCTCTTTGTTAATGAGTTCCATGATGATGTGCTCCCTATCCTTGTAGACCAGGCTAGTCAGGCTTATGGGGCGATAGTTACCAGGGTCAGTTGTGGCTCCTCCTTTGTGGAGCGGAATACCCATTGCTGTGCGCCATTCTATGGGCACGTAGTCTGTGGAGAGGCTGAGGTTGAACAGCGTGTTTAGGTGGTGGGTTAGTTCTTTCTGTAGTTCGTGCAAGACGCAGCCTGGGACACCATCTGGCCCCATTGATGCTGTGTTTTTTGCTTTTGAAAGGGCTGTTTTCACCTGTGCTTCTGTGAATTCCGTGACACT
The DNA here is from genome assembly GCF_019279795.1 of Protopterus annectens. Lineage (NCBI taxonomy): Eukaryota > Metazoa > Chordata > Ceratodontiformes > Protopteridae > Protopterus > Protopterus annectens. Next base: position 1,240,669,301 of record NC_056725.1, read on the forward strand.
ACACTTTTCTGGTATTGTTGTGGGCCCTTTTGATGGTGAGAGGGAGGTGAAGTTTGCACTGAATCTATCTGCCAGTATGTTGGCAATATCAGTAGGTTCAGTATATTTTGTGCTATTTTGCACTATCTCAGAGCATATCTGCGAGTTGCCACTTAGATTCTTGACGTAGCTAAAGAAGGCTTTGTGGTTATCTTTTGAATCCTTGGCTATTTTTCTTTCGAAGTTAGCCTTGGATGATTTTATGAGGGACCTTAGTTTCTTACTGATACTGATCAGGGATGTCTTTCTTTCTTGGGATTTGCTTTTTTTCTGAACTAATTTCCTCCTTTTGTTGTATAACCTGTTTATGGCAGGGGTCCATCAGACTGGTTTCCTTCTCTTAGGGGAGTGAGTCTTGGTTTTGCTAGGGATGGCACGATCCATGCATCCTTGTAGGCACTCATAGAGTGCAACAGTAAAGGATTCTGCATCTTGGGCGGTGTTATCCTTTAGCGTGGGGGCTGTGAAGCTTACCACCTCTGCCTTAAGTAAGGTGAAGTTTGCTTTAGAAAAGTTTTTCACTGTGGTTTCCTTGGTTGAGGGTGGTGGTGGGGTGTGGACATTAGGGTGATTAGTTTATGGTCTGATCTAACCAGTGACTGGTTGACCTCCGGTATGGAGCACATGTCGCTCATGTTGGTGATGACCAGGTCCAATATGTGGCCTCTGGTAGGGGAGTTTACCAGCTGATCCAGGGTGTTTGAGTTTATAAATTCCAGGAAGCGCTGAGCCTGGGAGTTTGTACTCAAGTAGTTTTCCCAGTTAATGGTAGGGTAATTGAAATCTCCCAAGATCAGGGTGTTCAGTAAGACCTTTATGTTTTCCAGTGTCTCCAGAAAGGCGGAGTGGTGGTCTTGGGTCATGGAGGGTGATCTGTAGCAGGCCACAATTTACATTGCAGATTTGCCCGATGTTAGTTGCACATGGATTATCTCAGCGGTATCATGCTGCGCCACTAATCTGGAGGTGTGGTTAGCCTTGATGAATATGGATACACCCCCTCCTTTTGTGTTTTGGTCCGTGTTCTGTGGCCGAAATGTGTGGTATGAGTTGTAGCCCAGTAGTGCTGGAGTGCTCTCTGGAGCCTTTTACCAGGTTTCAGTTACTGCACAGATGTCGACATTCTCCATACGTAGGAGTGCTTCGAGCGCATGCATTTTGAGATTTAAACTCCTGGCATTGAGTAGCATAACCCTCATTTTTTTACTTGTGCTGTTTACGGAGGTGGGTTTGAATTTTGAGCCTTGCCAAAAAGACACTATGGGGGCAGCAAGAGCCTTGGCCAGTATTCGAAAGCCAAGGGGTGACAGATGCAAGCCATCTCTTGCGAAGCAATGCGGCTTGTCGAGCATGTCATCCCAGGCTGACAGACACTGGATCCCCTTTGAATGACACCAGAAGCTTAGCCAGTTGTTGAAATTGATAATTTTTTCTTTATACTGAGGTATCATTCTTGGTGAGGGCAGGATGCTACTCAGGGTCAGGGACATACCCACCTGGGCTACATGATCAGAGAGCTCTTCCATGTCTCTTTTCATGTAGTCCAGGGAGGTACGGCTCAGGTTATTCACACCAACATGAACAATGACAGAGTCATATTTGTACTTGTTCTGGAGTGACCTGAGTGCTTGTGTTATGTGGCGGATTCTGGCTCCCAACAGGCAGCTAACAGTAACCTTCTCCTTGTCCAGCCTAATGAGTGGGGCGTCATTGTGCCTGACTATTGAGTCTCTTATTACTAGTGTGTTAGGTATGTTATTTCGCCATAAGGGCTGTGATTGTGCGGCACATTGATTTTGTGTTTTATGTGTTGTCTGGTTTGCGATGGGAGGTGCAGGTTTTGTGGGTGTCTGCTTTGGAGCTCTCTGATGTTTTTGCAGGTTTTTATTTAGAGCCTCCGAGTATGATTTTGTGTATTTATGTGTATTTTTTGCCAGTGCTGGTTTAGTAGGTCTGTGTGAGGTTGGAGGTCTGGTGCAAGTGTTAACTTTCTCCTCATGACTGTCTGTTCCAGTCTTGGGTGGAGATACCTTAGCCTTCAGTTTGGCTGTATAATTGCATCTCTCACATATGTTAGTGTTTTGTGGTAGGAGGAGAGGGCTGTCTGTGTACATGAGGCAGTTGTAACATTGCCTCAGGATAACCAGATTCACCAGCTGGACTGGAGAGTACACCTGAAGTTGCCGTTTGGTCATGCCTGAATAGTAGGGCGAGCTGCTTAGTCGCTTGGTTGGTGAGGGGTGGATAAAGAGCCTTGCCCTTCTGGGCAGTCAAGTGTTGGGGTGTATTAGTGCTTGCTATTCGGTCTGAGCAAGTGCTGGACTGTAGGATGCTTTTTGAGTGCTTAGGTTGAGAGTTATACTGGTTTCAAGTGAAAAACTGAGGAGGAGACTTTGTGGAGCCGGGAATAATTTAACCTTAGCTAACCGGTGCTGCCCGGCACACAAACCGTGCAAAGCATTTTTTAAACTACTAACTTCTGGGCTGGAACCACTCCTCCAGGGACAGATGGCTGCACAAAGTTCCCCTCTCTCACAGGTGAACAGAGAAACTTCCCTCTATCCAAGTAAGGTATGGGCAACTCAGAAACTTGTAACACAGCCCTGAATTCAGCACTAGCCTGAAAACTGGACTATACTAGCTTAGAAAGGTGGAAAACAAGAAATGTATTTATATTTTTTGAAAAGATAAGGCAGAAACAGTAAAAAGTACACTTAAAACAGCTTTAAACGACTACAAGCGATCAGAAAAGGCTATCACACTTTAGTGTGTAGCCTACAACAGTTAAACAATTTATTTAAACAAAAAACAACTTTTTAAAAGTGCAGGCAGTCTAATAAGTACAGTATGTGAAAAAAACAAGCTTTTAAATCAGAATAAGTGCTGGAAAATCACAGTTTAGGCAGAAAACAGTTGAGTACAGCAAGAAAATACAGAAAACTGATACTCAATCACTCCAAAGTCTCTCTTTTAAGCTAAAAGGCTTATATCGGTTTAAGGCTTTCTAGTGCTTTCCAGTAGGTTAGTTACAAGAAAGATGGGAAACAAGCACAGATGTGGTCTTTTAAACCAGAAAGTTGAAAGAGATGGACAAGTTCCCGAATGGTCAATAAACTACAATTCCTGGGCCAAGAACCACTCCTCTTGTGGTAGACAGGCTACCTAGTACTTACCACTCCCACTGATAAGCTAGAAGGCTGCACTCCAACACAAAGGCTTGCGGGGCTCAGAAGCTTACAAACAGCCCTGGATACAGCAAATCTGTACCTGGACTAGACTAGTTATGAGAAAGGTGGGGATGAAGCACAAACATGGTCTTTAAAACCAGAAAGCTGAGAGAGATGGAAAAAAACTTCCCAAATGGCAAATAAACTACAGTTTCTGGGCCAGAACCACTCCTCTTGTGGTAGATAGGCTACCTAGTGCTTACCACTCCCACTGATAAGCTAGAAGGCTTCCCTCCAACACAGAAAGGCTTCTGGGGCTCAGAAGCTTACGAACAGTCCTGGATACAGCAGCTCTGTATCTGGACTAGGCTAGTAACAGGAAAGGTGGGAAACAAGCGCAAGTGCGGCTTTTAAACCAGAAAGTTGAAAGAGATGGGAAAAAACTGCCCATATGGCCAGTAGCTACAATTTCTGGGCCAGGAACCACTCCTCCTGTGGTAGATAGTCTACCTAATGCTTACCTCTCCCACTGATAAGCTAGAAGGCTTCCCTCCAACATATAAAGGCTTGGAGAGCTCAGAAGCTTACAAAGAGTCCTGGATACAGCAAATCTGTACCTGAACTAGACTAGTAACAGGAAAGGCAGGAGACGAGCACAAACACAGGCTTTTGAATCAGAAGGTTGAAAGAGATGGAAGAGCTTCCCAAACAGCCAATAAACTATAATTTCTGGGCCAGAAACCTCTCCTCCTGTGGTAGATAGGCTACCTAATGTGTACCACTCCCACTGATAAGCTAGAAGGCTTCCCTGCAACACAGAAAGGCTTGGGGGGTTCAGGAGCTTACAAACAGTCCTGGATACAGCAAGTCTGTATCTGGACTAGATAAGTTACAGGAAACAAGCTAGGAATTTTTTTTTTTTTTTTTTACAGAAAAGCAGCTAAAACAGCAGTAAATACAATTCAAATGCAGTGCAGGCTAGCACACGTATATCAGTATTATGGCAAATACAGTTTAATTAAATGCAATTAAATTAACAAATGACTAAAAAACAAGTGCAGAGGGCATTAAATTAGAAGACTTTTAACAAGCAGTAATATGTGCAGAGTAAGAACAACTGAACAGATAGCCCACAGAACAGCAACTAATACAGTTACAGTAAGAGCAGCTGAATATATATATATATATATATATTTTTTTTTTTTTTTTGAGGGAGGGAACACAGCAGGATTAAGAGAGGCTACATGGATTGTCCTTCTCAAATGCTTTATTTGTACACAGTAGGAGTGCCTGAAATCAAAATATCATCTCACTGCACTCAGTCGACTGAGCAAATGAGATAGGCCCAGAAGGAGTATCCAAATACAAACTTACAAGAGGGGCGGGCAGTTTCAAAGCCACCAAGATTAACACTGATTCATGAACAGGGATGGTGGATGGGAGAAACACAGTGGAGACACAAGAAACAGAAACAATACAGCACCACTATAAATAATAGAAAAGTGTATAAATACAACACAGTGCAAGTTAAAGTGGCAAAATGTGTACTTATCAGTTTGAAATAGATTCCAAATCTGCAGAGCAAGTCTTTCAGCTTTCCAACAGTTCACAGAAATGCAATCTGTATTGGAATTGCAATGAAATACACCTCAGGCAATGACTAACAGCTAGGATGTGGGCTGGCTCAACAACCTCCTCCCTGAAACTAGCCTGAGCTACCCTGAGAAAAAAACACAGTGAAGACACAAGAGACAGAAACAGAAACAATACAGCACCACTATAAATAATAGGCAAGTGTATAAATACAACACAGTGCAAGTTAAAGTGGCAAAATGTGTACTTATCAGTTTGAAATAGATTCCAACTCTGCACAGCAAGTCTATCAGCTTTCCAACAGTTCACAGAAATGCAATCTGTATTGGAATTACAATCGTGTCATGCATTTTGTATGTGTGTGTTCTTGTTTTACACACACACACACACACACACACACACACACACACACACACACACACACACGTGTGTGTAAAGGGTAAAAAGGTCAGACAGACAAACCATTCATTAAAAAAAACTAAAAGAAATACCTAGCCAAGCTAGAGTTTTTATTGCATAAAACCTTAAACTTTGTAAAGTGAAAGCACATGGATGGGATATATGCAAATAACCCCTTAAGGACATACCACTTTTTCAGCTACATGGCTTCTGGCTGCCCATGTTTTTGCTTTATATTTTTTAGTAGTTATAGGTACATTCAGGCCAATAAAGCCGAACCCCACTAGCTGTGGACATGCATGTTTTGGTGGGTTTTTTTTGGACTCATCAGTACAGCACAAGTGAATTGTTTGACTCTATTTAGAAACACTGAGCTTGATACCCATTAATATTAGGGTGCCTGCAAAATGTCTCACATAGCACCCAAACCAAAGGGTAAAAAGGTCATACAAACAGTTTAGTAAAAACCTCAAGACAGTCTTGGCTAAGTTAGTCTTCACTGTGTAAAACCTTAAACGTGCTGTAGCGAAGGCCCATAGAATATATGCACCTGACTTCTTAAGGACATGCAGGTGTTTCAGCTGTATGGCTTTTGATACATATTTAATTGTCTGTAAAGAGACATGTGAACTTAGTCAGTGGGTAATAATTTTGCTAATAGTACTGTTTGCCACATCTCTAGGTACAAACTGACCAGAAGTTTATTTTGCCCAATACCAGCTTATTTCTTGACTTAATGATCAGAAGCAGTCCTTGATTTACATTTTTTTTAACAACGTTATCTTTTATACTTACACTGGTATCTATTCTTATATCGACGTGTGTAGTGTATTGTAGTAATGAATTGTTAACTCTTGAGTTTTTGTGTATACATGTAAGTAAGCTCTGAGATTCTCTGTAAACCAACAAACTCTAAAAATGAATAATGTTTGAATTAATGTTTAGGGGCTCATTTCAGAAAAATTGTAGTGCAGTTTAAATATGCAACTGGATGTAATGGACACTTTTTCATATCAGTTTCTGTGTTTTGTACTAGAGGTGCCTTTATTTACTGTTGGTGGGCTTCATTGTCAGTACAAGGTTTTCCCATTTGGCGTCTTTTCTATATGGTGTGTTAGCTGTGGAGATGGAGAATTTTCAGGGGAAAGTCATTCATGTGTTCCCTTACCTGCATGACTGTCTTGCAGTGGCTGTGTTTAGTGATGCTCTGGTAACAGCCCTGGGTTGTGTAATTCTGTGGTTGCAGTCCCTCTGGGAGAAGTCTTTTCAGGTCCCCAGTTTAGATAGTAGCCTCCACTGAAGTAGAACTAATCAGCCTTCAGCACTGGTAATCCCTATTGATGTCAGGAGCCTAGGAGGTAATGTTTTTGGCAGAGTGGGAGAGGATGTATTGGGGGGCCCAGGCTTAACCCTTCCTGCTCCTTTTCAACCGTATAGTAGTCGTTATCTTCACTGTGCGCTTCTCTTGTCTAAGTTTGTGGCTGGTGCTGTAGACTGTGAAGTGTGAGTTTCTCTGAAGCTATTACCACGCTTCTTGAACTCTGTGGATGTTCTTCGTGTTTCACTGTTGCAGTCATCACATTTGTGTTATCCTTGCCAGGGTAGCCCTCAGCCAGCCCGAATACCAGAGGCTTAGTATTTCTGCGTCAGTTGCTATCGCTTCAGGACTGACGTCAGGTCATCAGTAGTATAAAGTAAGGCAGCCGATGCCATTACATCAGTCTTTCTTGCCGCGGATCCCGAAGCAAAAGCGGTTCGCACGAGTGCCGGTCGGCCGCTACCTGAGTTTCATCTTCCGAATTGAAGCTGAAGTCTTCTAAAGCAAATTACCCCGTTGGGGATCCTTCTTTCTTGCACTAACCAATGTCAAATTGTCTCGCCTGTGGAAAGTAAATACCACACCGAGACTTTCATTCTTACTGCGTCACTTGCTTAGGGCCCAGACAACGATGTCCCCCGCTGTCGCATTTGTGCTTTGTTCAACACCAGAACTATACATCATCGGGCCTTTATTATAGCTAGATATTTTCGCTTACAGTCCTCGAATTCTGATTTGGCTTCAGTAAGCCTTCCGACAGCAGATCTTCTGAAAAAACGTAAGGATAAAGACAGAGACAGGCCGCACAAGTCCAAACCTACCGACGACGCTTCCGTTAAGCTAGAAGTCAGTTCTCCGTTCCTCAGAGAGGTGCTTTCACAACCCCTGATGCCAGCTTCTGTGGATTCGCAGGCTGCTAACAAGACCTTTTCGGAATCTGGTATGCTGCAAAACTCTTCTTTGACTAAGGATCCTGTGGTTGGCTCTCCCTTGGATGGGCCCAGAGCCGCTGAGCAGGCACCGGCTTCCGAGGAAGTACTTCACACTACCGATTCTCGACACAAACCGATGACTTATTTCGAGTCTACTGTTCTTTCGAAAACTACCAAGTTTCTAAGGCCCAGGGTACAAACCACACCCAAGAAACTGACAACCCAATCTCAAGCCCCTGCATCCTTGCCTCAGTCTCAAATGCTTAAAATGGTGGAAGACCTTATCATGCTGATTAGGGGAAGCCAAGTTACCCCTTCCAAAAGGAAAAGAGATCTGTCCCCAGTAGTTTTGTCTGAACAGGAGTCTGATGACTGTGATGCATCTGAATATGAAGACATGCAACTCCTCTCTGCTTATGAGGATTCTGATGCAGAGGACTCCATTCCATCAGGCTCTCCCCCCGAGGACGTTTCCTTTGGGGAAACCCTTCATACCTTAAGGAAGCATTTCCAATGGGAATGTCAGGACTACCATCAGACTCAGGGAATTCTTAGATCTTCCACAGCACAGACCCCTGGCTGTTCCACCAGTCCTGGATTTTGTGGACGATTCCTGGAATCCAGTTTGACTCCTGACACCCTCCTTCCTGGACCCAGCAAACCTGACCGGTATTACAGAGTCCCTGACTCACACAAATTTCTTTTTAAAAATCCTACTACTGACCTTGAAATAATTTCTCAAGGGCCTAAAGGAATTAAAGCAACCACTGCTAAGAATCCCACCCCCTCAGATAGGGATTCCTGAGCACTAGAGAGATCGGGTAAAAAAGTATACACCTCTGCTACTTTTGCTATCAGAACACTAAACTGACAGTTCCATATGCTAAAATTTCAGCAACATACCCTGAAACCCCTCAAACAAAAAGTGTCTTCCTTTCCTGCTTGTGCAGAATCTAAAGAGTTACAAGAGTTCATGCATTCGGCAAGTCATGTAATTAAACACACTGTGGTTTTGATGCCCTAGAAGCTTCTTGCAGGGCAGCAGTCACCAGTTCTGTCCTTAGAAGGCATGCATGGCTTAAGGAACAGCCCTTGCCAGACCATGTTAAATCTAAATTATTGGATGCACCCTTGCACAAAGACAACTTATTTGGCACTAAGGCAGAGGAGGTCTTAAAAAAAATGGACGAAAAAGCTAAATCTATGCAGACAGTTAAGGATTTCTTACAGGTCCAGCCACCCAAGTTCAGCAGGCATTACCCCTCAAAGCACTGGTCCTTTCCTGGTCCCACCAGGTCAGTTCAGCCCAGACCCCGTGGAAGCAGACCTCCCCAGACAGCAGCCACAGGGAATGCAGAGATCAAAACAGTGGAATTCTTCCACTTCAAAAAACAGGGATTTCTAAGCCACTCCCTCATGGTAAGAACTCACAATGTCTCTTCTCCTCCACCCCCTCTCTCTGCCCACCTTCACTTACCCCTAGGAGGAAAACTCTCCTTTCACACAAGCACCTGGGCCACCATTACCACTGACCGCTGGGTCCTCAGCATAGTGTCCCAGGGATACAAATTTTCTTTCCACACCCTTCCAACTCCAAAAGGGTTCCCAGATCTACCTCCAAATCAGTGGGCAGAGGTGCAAAAGCAAGTCCTTTCCCTACTCTCTGTGAGGGCAATAGAGCATGTTCCTGCAGAACAGAAAGGCCAAGGTTTCTACTCCAGACTTTTTGTGGTACCCAGAAAAGAGGGCACCTGGCACCCCATGCTCAATCTATCCATTCTAAACACCTTCCTGGTGATACCAAAATTCAAAATGCTCACCCTCCATCAGCTGCTACCCATGCTCTCCAGGGATGCTTGGCTAGCCACCCTAGATCTAAAAGAGACCTACCTCCACATTCCTATCAGGGAATCATGCAGGAAATATCTCCGTTTCAGGGCAGGATCTCTGCATGTTCAGTTCTCTGCACTTCCCTTTGGCTTATCTACTGCTCCCAAAGTTTTCACAAAATGTCTGGCTCCAGCCATTGCCTTTTGCAGACAAAGAATATCCAAATTTACCCATACGTAGACGACTGCCTAATTCTGGAAGACAGTCAGGAAAAGCTGCTCAAGCACCTGGCCTTTGTAAAGTCCCTACTGACCTCCCTAGGGTACACAATCAATGAAAAGAAATCCAAACAAGTACCCACCCAAAGGATTATATTCCTGGGAGCATGCCTGGGCACAGTATCCCAGATGACATTCCTTACACCAGAGAAGCAAACTTACGTGACAGCCTACTTCTCTCAACTAGCCACCAGACCCCAGTTATCTGCAAGGAAAATCCTGCAAGCTCTGGAGTTCATGGCATCTTTCATTCTACTCATTCAGTATGCCAGACTGCATATGAGGAAACTTCAATGGTACCTAAAAAGCCTTTGGTGTCAACACTCTAAAGACCTGGAAACTCTTTTACCCATGATACCTTGCCTCAGGTAAGATTTTCTTTGGTGGGCAGCAGCATGGTCCTACACCAAGGGACTACCTTTCTCACCCCCCCCCCGCCGCCCAGACCCTCATCACAGATGCATCAGACTGTGCCTGGGGTGCACACCTGGATGGCAGGTGCGTACAGGGCCAATGGAGCCCACAGCAAATCCATCTGTACATCAACCAAAAAGAGATGTTAGCCGTCCAGCACGCTTTGACAGCTTTCAAGCCCCTTCTCTCCCCAGGGGCTCTCCTGATCAAAACAGCCAACACCACTGTGATGTGGTATATCAACAAGTGGGGGAGGGACTCACTCCTACCTTCTATGCAGGCTGGTCATGACTGTTTGGCACACAGCCTCTGCCATGCAACTCCATCTGTTAGCAGAATTCCTGCCAGGTTCTCTAAACTCTCTGGCAGACCACTTAAGCAGAAATCTTCTGGACCCACACGAGAGGCAACTAGACAAAAGAACTTTCACCCTAATAACTCAGAAATGAGGCACCCCAAAGGTCAACCTCTTTGCCTCCCACCCCAACCATCAGCTCAGCAAGTTCTGCACCAGGGAGCATCACTGCATGGCTTGGAAAGTGGATGTTCTGTCCTTCCCCTGGGTCAGTCTATCGGCCTGTGCCTTTCCTCCACTACCTCTCATCCCCAGGGTACTGCTGAAAATAAGGGAGGAAAAAACAAGGACAATTCTTATTGCTTGAGACTAGCCTCGCCAGCACTGGTACCCACTGCTGCGCAGCCTGTCCCCTTTGCCACCATGGCATCTCACTCAGACCCCAACCCTCCTGACCCAGAGAGTAGGAGAATTCATGCATCCCCAATTGCAGACCCTCAATTTGCAGCTTGGCTTATTCCCTAACCACTGATAAATCTGCTAACCTAAGTAAACAGTTTCTAGATGTACGTGAGGCCAGACGCCCACGCACTAGAAAGTCCTATGCTGGCAAATGGAAAAGGTTCTGCACCTGGATTCAGGCTAAGGGCGCCGATACGGGACAGCCCTCCCTCCCTCTCATCCTGGATTACTTAGCTGACCTGCTACACAGTGGTCTCTCTTTTTCCTCTATTAAAATCCATGCCTCTGCTATCTCTGCTCATTTCCCCACTGAGCAGCCCCTTTTCTTACACCCTCTGATTAAACAATTCCTAAGAGGGGCTAGCAACTTGAGGGCACCCAGAAGAACACCTACCTTAGCTTAAGACCTTAACTTTGTGTTAGAAAAGCTCTCCCTGCCCCCCCTTAAAACCAGCATCTTCAGCAGAGTTAAAATTTCTCTCTTGGAAGACAGCTTTCCTTCTGGCCATCACTTCAGCCAGAAGGGTCTCTGTGCTACAAGCGCTCATGGCTGTGGAGCCCTTCATCATCTTCCATGCTGACAGGGTTTCCCTCAGAACTAACCCATCCTTCATGCCCAAAGTGGTGTCCAGTGTGGCTCTCAACCAATCCATTAATTTGCCCACCTTTTTCCCTAACCCACAGAACAAGGGGGAAAGGATCCTGCACACTCTCTAGATGTGCACAGACAGCTCATATTTTATCTAGACAGGACTTAATCCTTCAGAAAGTATGATCAGTTGCTGGTTAGCTTTGCTGCAGAGGCAGAGGGCAAAGCCATCTCCAAACAAATAATTTCCAAATGAATAGCACACTGCATTCTTTTCTGTTACAATCGACATGGAAAGCCTCCCCCTAAGGGGGTCAGGACTCACTCCACCAGAGCAGCCTCCACCTCTGCAGCTTTCTTCAGAGGAGTCCCCATCAGGGACATCCTGGAGGCTGCCACGTGGACATCTGTTCACACTTTCACCAAACATTACCACCTGCCTATTTTCTCCAAATCCAGGGCAGGGTTTGCCTCTGCAGTCTTGCAGGGCATGCTAGTCAGCCCCTAGTCTCCTTGACTGCCTCCACCTTTTTCCTCAGCTTTGGGAATCAACCCAAATGTGATGACTGCAGCAGTGAAACACGAAGAACATAGTACAGTTGTGTACACTTAGCATAAATATTGATGTTCGAGTGTATTCACTGTTGCACTCCTGGTTTCCATCCCTCCATACCCCTCTTCTTTCTTCTGTCTCCTTACAAGGGACATTTTGGTATTTACTTTCTACTGGTGGGGTTCTTCCACCATAACCTGGCTCCCAGTTGGGGGGGGGGGGCTCCTGAAAGGGCAAGAAAAACTGATGTAATGGCATCGGGTGCCTTACTTTTTACTACTGACGACTGATGTCAGTCCTGAAGTGACAGCAACCGACGCAGAAATACTAAGCCTCTGGTATTCGGGATGGCCGAGGGCTACCCTGGCAGGGATAACCCAAATGTAATGACTGCAGCAGTGAATACACTCTTGTCATCTACATTTCTGGTAAGTGTACACAACTGTAGTTTTTAGATCATCCCTCACCAGTCTGAATGTGAGCTTTTTCTTGTAGCAAAACTGAGTTTTTACTTGAAACTTGAGCATTTCACCTAGGCTCCTCTCTAGCTAAGGGGAAGTGGACTTTTAGCAGATAAAGCACCGCATCAATAGCTGTAGTTTTAGATACTGTCCCTAAACCTAAATGCATTGAGTGGAAGTTAGTTTGATATCAGTACACTTCCAGCCTACATCTCGTAATCTGTCTGTAGTGGGGTAGATAAACAGACTTGGTAGTGTGCATTCATATCCCTTGTTCAGAGAGAGATGCTTTGGGTTTGGCAGTGGGCTATAGACCAGAACATCACAGCTGTTCATATCCTTGGGGAAGTTAGTTTGCTGTGAATTTTTCTGAGGGCTGAATGCATCATGCTGAGTATAGGGAAAGAGAATTAATTTGTGCCATGGTCTTCTGGTAGCAGACTTCATATAGACTGGACAGACTTTTTGCCACACATTAAAGTACGACTCTCTCCCTTAACTTCAGTTTCTTCCCTCTTTACCCCTTCGCTTAACGGGACAAAGGAAAATCGGAGATGGATGAGTTCTGTCTGCTGTGGCTGGCATGATTTCTGGACATACCTTCTCTGATTCTCTGCCTGAGTTAGAGACCAGAACTCAGCCTTTTATCCCCCTTGGTTACTAGAAACTGTGTTTTCTTGCTTTCTGCTCTCTGATACTGTGGGAAATGGTCTATTCTTACTCCTTCTTTCTTGCCTTTAACTGTTGCTTATACTGATACCTTCATGACCTGGCGAACAGTAATATCTTTCCAAGCCCTGTTAATCCTGGCATACATCACCTGTTACCACTACCCAGTACAGGAACTCATTATTACTGAGAATCCACAGCCCCATTTCTCATCAAAACCTCACATACATTTTCACCTCGCATAACCTTAAAAAATGGTCAAACCTTTGTCATCAAAAAGGTCAGTTACTCAAAGGAGCAGAAACTGTCTTTGTATTACTGGTTGCTACATAATCAGAAAATGGCATAATCCAACCAAGCCTCCCTTAGAACAGCAACATCATCTAGCCAGTTTACTAAAGCCAGGTGACTTCCATCCTGTCCAAGGCCCAGCTGATCACAGAAAAAATTCTTCTACCACTCCACTGCAGAACTGCAAAAATGCATTTAGCAAAAATCTTCTCTAGCCCTTAAAATAGCTTACCTCAGTGTAGATAGCCTATGCAACAGAATCACTGACTTACATGCCTGGATTCGTATACATAATTCCACTATACTAATTATCTCTGAGGCATGACTTAAACCAACCCTCAAAGATGAGGAAATTACTTCTCAGTGCTATAGTATAATTAAGCAATAACCGACGACATGGTGTGGTATATTGAAGATTTACCCACAGTTGGTGTGGTTTAATCACGAGGGCAAAGCCTGAGTGATTAAATAAAGCCAACCATGGGTAAATTTCAGTATATCACAACCACGGAGTCGGTTTTTGCTATTATAATACAATGACATTATTTAAGAAAAAAAATACTTACTTTTCTTAATGTCTTTGTATAACGGCGCATTACTGTTCCACTGGTTGTGGTACACTGCTTCCTTGTTTTGATGTACTGAGCATGCGTATGGGACTTGTGTCCCACGTATACCCAGTACATCAATGCTTTAAAACAGAAGCAATGGAGAAAAGAAAGTCTCCGTTGCTCCGTTTTTTTCTTTCTTTTTTTTTTTTATTTGCTAAAAAAAAAAATGTTTTGAGCACTTTATACCAACTGAAAAAAGTCTGAGCGATCGGACCTTTTTCCGTTGGTATATTGTGGGATTTACAACGGGCACGCTGGCCAATCAGTGTGCACATTTTGGAATATTAATAGGGGGGGGGGTCATTGTATAATTTGAAATAAATAAAAATGTACAGGGGAGTAGCTTTTGTATACTGTCAGTAAAGCTAGAGATAATGGTAGACTTGTCTCTTCCTTATTTCAAAACTTGTCTAAAGCCTTCAACATGGTTTTATCACAGCGAACTTCTACTATAAATGTCCTCACTAGGTCTCTCTCAGCTCACCCTTCTGTGGTTCAAAAGCTGCTTGTCAAATAGGTATCAGTTAGTAAAATGGCACTCCACACTCTCTCCTTACCTCCTAGTCACTACTGATGTACCACAAGGCTGTATCCGTGGCCCCCTCCTCTTTAACATTTTCACCAACACCGACTACACATCCACACAACTGGCCACCCTAATATAGTATGTAGATGATTCCACTGCCATTTGCACATCTGACAACATGGTACACCTCCAAAAAATTAAATCCAGAAGCTTTAACAGCCATTGAAACATGTTTTCTTAACTCAAAACTCGTGTTCAACCCAAAAAAGACCATACTACTAGTTTTTCCATCAAGTCTCTTTCTCGGGGGGAAAAAAAAAACAAAATTTAAAGCCCTCTCTTGACAATACAACCATTAAAGTCACTTCTCATAGCAAATTATTAGGGGTGATTATTTGATGATGATCTTACATTGAACTTGCATATACAAAATTGCATAAAAATCTCATGAAAAACTAGGTATGCTTTACAGAGATAAAAACTTTCTCACCAGCGCAACTAAAATTACACTTGCCACTACTTATCTCCTCCTCACACTTATTTTTGGCTCTCCCATCCTTACCTCCAGGAGTCACAAAAATTAAAACCTGAACAATGCTATAACAAAGCTGCTAAATTTACAGCCAATATCCCTTTCAGAACCTGCCACTGTATAGCACTAAAAAGCCTAAATTGATTAGAACTGCTTCATCAACTAGCGTATACAGCTTCTTACCACCTATAAAATTATCCAGCATCCATCTGCCTGCCTAGCACTTAAAAACATTCTACATAACTATGTTCCCAGTTGGTAATTGTGATCCAGTGACCAAAAACACCTCTCTGTCTGCAAACCTAGCAAATCTGCTGGGCATTTTCTGTACTCATGCAAGGTTGCTGAGGCCTGGAACTTCTTACCTGCATCCATCAGGTCAATACCTTCCCTCCCATCTTTCAGAAATCACTCTGAAAGACTTCCTAGCTAATGTCTGGCTCTGTTCTCTTCTTGCTCAAAACTAACGTAAACTATAAAAATGTGAACAAGTACCTTTTCATCCCTTATACCTCCTTACTCTCCCTTCTTCACTTACTTCCTTACTTTTATCAAATTCTTTTCCCTGATTTTCTCTGTAAATGTACAAGTCTGTTTTCCCTCACCTCATATTGCAATATGTGTTTTGCATTAGACTAACTTACCTTTAATTTCTCTACAAACTGTCTAAAATCTCTTTAAATGTTAAATGATTGTCATATAACTTGTATTGATTCTTGCATCTAATTTGTTACAGTTATTTAAACTGTAGATGTTTTTGTTTTATTTTTGAAGATTGTAAAATTTTTGATGTTCATCGTGTTACACTGCTGCAGTCATTACACTTGGGTTATCCTGCCGTCAAGCGGTCCCGCAGTCGGCCAGAGTTCCAAAGTCGTGGTCCGGCATCGGTTGCTGTCGCCTCCTCCCTGACGTCAGTGCGACAGGGGTATATAAGATGCAGCTGATGCCATTTTCTTCAGTCTTTCTTGCCGCGTGGTGCCCAAAGCAGAAGCCGTTCGCAAGTGCTGGTAGGCCGACTCCTGAGATTTTCATTCCGAATCCAGAACTAAAGTCTTCTAAAAAAGCTAAGTACCCCGTTGGGGAAACTTTTTCTTGCCTCAGACCGATGTCAGTAAAAGTTAATAACTGTATTTCTTGTGGGAAGCAAATACCTCATAAGGATTTCCACTCCTATTGTATTCCATGCCTAGGCTCTGACCACGACGTCATTGGTTGTCGGTTTTGTGCTAGGTTTAACAAGCGCACTATTAAACATCGGTTTGATTTTGCCTGACATTATTTTGATAGAAAATTCAATTACACCATGCCGTCGGAAATTCCGACGACCGCAATGCATAAAAAGCGCACGGACAAGGACAGGCATCCGAGGCCCAAAACGGATGACGGGGCCTCTTCTAGGCCAGTCACCGGTTCTCCGGTTTTCAGCGAGGCGCCTACGCAGCCCCTGACGACTGCTTCCACAGAACCACAGACTGCCTCCGACTCCCACGTGGAGCTGGCTGGCCCTTCGGACGCACTAGGCCTTCAGTTTACCGATCCTAAACCTACAGAGGAAACCGAAGTAGCTGAGCAATCCACAGCTACAGAGGGTGTTTTCAGACCTACCCAGTTAACTATTAAACCCTCTGTTAAGTCTAAGCCCCCCTTAAAGGCTAAGAAACAGACACAACTCTCTCTCCAGGACAGGCTTCCATGCCTAAGAAACGAATGCTAAAAATGGCCGAGGACCTAATCACCCTGATCAGGGGGTCCCATCCCCCTCCTGATAAAAGGCCCAGGCAGGATGCAGACTATGAATCTTCTGACCAGGTGTCCATTTCCTCTGACTCTTCCTCGGACCTAGGATATTCTTTACCCCCTTATGAGGATTCTGATGCTGAGGAATCAATTCCATCAGTCTCTCCGCCTGAGGATTACCCCTTTGGGGAAACCTTACATACCATGAGAGAGCATTTCCATTGGGAAGGCCAGGATTACTCAGAATCCAAGAAAAGACTCAGAGACTTCCTTTTATTGCCCCAACACAGACCCCTTGCTATCCCACCAGTTTTAGACATTGTGGATGATGTGTACACTGAATCCAGTTTGAACCCTGACTCCTTACCCCCAGCCCCAGTTAAAACTGATAGATATTACAGAGTCCATGACTATCACAAATTTGTGTACAAAAGCCCTGTTGCTGACCCTGAAACTATTTCTCAGGGACCCAAAGGGATTAAGACCTCATCAGCAAAAAACCCAGTTCCCTCTGACAGAGATTCCAGAGCATTAGACAGATGGGGAAAGAAGGTATATACGTCTGCCACTTTAGCAGTGAGAGCCTTGAATTGCCAGTTTCACATGCTAAAATATCAGCAATTTTTGATATCTCAGTTAAAACAAAAGATGCTTCCAGATTCAGATCCTCCTAACTTAAAAGAAATGCAGGATTTATTGCATGCAGCTGAACAAGTAGGAAAACATAGTTTGCAATGTGGGTTTGATTCCTTAGAGGCCTCCTGTAGAGCAGCAGTTACAGGCTCTGTCCATTATAAGGCATGCTTGGTTAAAAGAACATATGTTACTAGATCATGTTAAGGTCAAACTATTGGATGCACCTTTGCAGTGGGATGTGCTGTTTGGAGTTAAGGCAGAGGAGGTATTAAAGAAGATGGAGTATAAGGCAAAATCTATGCAAACGGTGAAAGATTTCTTACAGGTTCAGCCTCCTCGTTGTAGCAGAAATTGGCCAACAAAGAATTGGTCCTTTCCAGTCACAGATAGACCTCAAAGGGGCAGATACAGACGTCCAAAAGGTAGAGGTCAGACGCAAGGCCCTTACAGGCCTCGACAATGGGGCACACCAGGCCAAAAAGAAGGGGAAGACAGGCCTCAACCTTATAAAAAACAGCCTCAATGACTTTCCACTACAGCTGCCAAACAGCTCTCTCTTGGCAGCCCCCTTAGGAGGAAAACTGGCACTTTTCTATCACAACTGGCATTGCATCACCAAAGACAAATCAGTTCTCAACATTGTATCTCAAGGTTACAGGTTCCATTTCCACACCTTTCCAAGGCTAAAAGGAATGCCAAATCTGCCACCAAATCAATGGGCAGAGGCTCAAAAACAAATTACAGCACTCATGGACATGAGAGCTATTCAAAAGGTACCACCACAGGAACAAGGACAAGGATTTTACTCAAGATTCTTTCTGGTTCCCAGAAAGGACAAAGCCTGGAGACCCATTCTGGACCTTTCTACACTAAACACTTACCTGGATGTTCCGAAATTCAAGATGTTGACACTACAGCAGCTTCTTCCCATGCTGGGCAAGAAAGCTTGGCTCGTGACTTTGGACCTCAAAGAGGCATACCTGCATGTCCCTATCAGACAAAATTGCAGAAGATACCTCAGATTTCTAGCTGGTTCAATGCACTATCAATTCTCTGCACTGCCCTTTGGCTTATCTACTGCGCCCAGGGTCTTCACAAAGTGCCTGGCACCAGTAATTGCATTTTGCAGGCAAAAAGGAATTCAAATTTATCCATACATGGACGACTGCCTGATTCAAGCAGAGAGCAAGGACATTCTACTAAAGCATCTGGCATACGTAAAAAAGTTATTAAGTTGCCTGGGATACACAGTAAATGAAAAGAAATCAAAACTAGTGCCCTCACAACAGATAATATTCCTGGGTGCCAGCTTGAACACAACGGCCCAGATGGCTTATCTCACGCCAGACAAGCAAGGACAACTGACTAAATATTTTCAATTAATGGCAACAAAGACCCAACTCCCTGCAAGAAAAATTCTGCAGGCCTTGGGCTACATGGCATCTTGCATACTACTAATTCCATATGCCAGACTGCATATGAGGAAACTACAATGGTACCTAAAGAGTGTATGGTCTCAACAGTGTCAAAGTTTGGAAACAGTTATACCACTAATTCCTTGCCTACAACAGGAGTTTCGATGGTGGGCACAAGCTTGTCACCTCAACAAGGGACAGCCTTTCACTCAACCCACAGCCAAGCAAACACTGACAACAGATGCATCGGATTACGCCTGGGGAGCACACATGGCAGGAAAATGTATCCAGGGCGAGTGGCCCACAGAGCAAAGACATCTCCACATCAATCAAAAAGAGATGCTAGCTGTATAAAATGCTATTATAGCTTTCAAAGACCTACTGCATCCAGGACAATTACTATTCAAGACAGACAACACCACAGTTATGTGGTACATAAACAAGCAAGGGGGCACACACTCCTACCCCCTCTGCAGACAAGCCATGACCTTGTGGAACACACCTCTAAACTACCAAGTTCATCTGCAAGCACAATTCCTGCCAGGAGAGAAAAACACACTGGCAGACGACCTAAGCAGAAACATTATGGACCCACACGAATGGGAATTGAACCCACAAATATTCAGAATGATAACACAAAAATGGTGGAGCCCGGACATAGATCTATTTGCTACCCCAAAGAACTGCCAATTACAGAAGTTCTGCACAAGGAGCTACCATCCACAAGCATGGAAAGTGGATGCCCTCTCATTCAGCTGGAAAAAACTACAAGTATACGCTTTCCCCCCTTTACCTCTCCTTCCAAAGGTACTCATAAAAGCCAGGCAGAAGAGCCAAAAATGATATTGATTGCACCAGACTGGCCACGCCAACACTGGAACCCAGTCTTAAAGAACTTGACACAAGAACCACCCTGGATTTTACCACAAATTCCACAGTTGCTGACTCAGCACAACAGTCTGGTACTTCACAGCCAGCTAAAGACCTTAAATCTAGCTGCATGGAAAATTCCTTAGTCAAGCAAGCAATGCCTCTCTCCAAAGCTGTTATGGATGTCATTCTGGAAGTCAGAAGGCTTAGCACCAGGAAAACATACTCGGACAAATGGAAGAGATTCTGTGCCTGGAACCAGGTGCACAGCCTTGACCCTGTAGTCCCAAACATTCCTCAGATACTGCAATACTTAACTGAGATGCTGGACAAGGGCCTCTCTTTTTCTTCCATCAAGATTCACGCCTCAGCTATCTCTGCTCATTACAACACGGATCCACCAATTTTTTTCTAATCCTTTGCTCAAACAATACCTCAGAAGGGCTAAAAACATAAGACCGCCCCGTAGAGCACCAACACCTACTTTAGACCTGAATTTTGTTTTGGAAAAATTAACTTTACCTCCTTTTGAGCCAGCTAACACAGCAGAATTAAAATACATCTCTTGGAAAACTGCTCTGTTACTGGCAATAACATCGGCACGAAGAGTTTCAGAATTACAGGCACTAATGGCAGTGGAACCTTTCCTCATCTTCCACCAGGACAGGGTGTCTTTAAGAACCAACCCTACGTTTATGCCAAAAGTGGTATCAAGTGTGGCTCTAAACCAAACTATTCACTTGCCAACTTTTTATCCACAACCACAGAACAAAGGGAAGAGACTACTACATTCTTTGGACATTCACAGACAGTTACGCTTCCACTTGGACCAAAACCAAAGTTTTCAGAAAATGTGAGCAATTATTGGTAGCATATGCTGCAGGAGCACAGGGAAAAGCCATTTCAAAGCAGACTATTTCAAAATGGATAGGACACTGTATACGTTTCTGCTATACCCACCATGGGAAACCTGTACCTAGCAGCATTAGATCTCACTCCACCAGGGCAACAGCCACTTCAACTGCCTACCTCAGAGGAGTACCTACCAAGGATATTTTGGAAGCAGCAACATGGAGTTTTGTGCATACCTTCACCAAACATTAACATTTGCCTTTATACTCCAAATCCAGAGCTGGCTTTGCCACTGCTGTACTGCAGGGCCTTATAGCCACCCCTAATGCCTTATAGATCCAGCCTCCCTACCTCAGCTTTGGGATTCCACCCAACTGTAATGACTGCAGCAGTGTAACACGATGAACATAGTACAGTTTTGTACCTACCATAAATGTAGATGTTAGAGTGTTGACACTGCTGCAGTCCAGGTTATCCTCCTTCCTTCCCCTCTTACTTTCTGGTACTTACCTAGGGCATATACTCTTTATTACCTATGGGAAGTATTTGCTGATAACTAAAAATGGTTGTTTGCTTTTCTTTTGTATTTTTTACTAGCAATTTGTATTGCCTACCTATTTGGGGGCACCTGACATCTGGGGCAAGAAAAATTGAAGAAAATGGTATCGGCTGCATCTTATATACCCCTGTCGCACTGACGTCAGGGAGGAGGTGACATCAACCGACGCCAGACCAAGACTTTGGAACTCTGGCCGACTGCGGGACCGCCTGACGGCAGGATAACCCAAGTGTAATGACTGCAGCAATGTTTACACTCGAACATCTACATTTATGGTAGGTACAAAACTGTACTTTCTTAAAATGTTTTGTAAATAATCTGGAGTTTTTCTCCGTGGGCCGCTGCTGAAAATGGGCTTCTACCCAGTCGGACTTTCCTAATGATCAAATGTCAATAAATAAGTAAATGTACCAAAACAATCTACAGCTTACTACACACCAATACATAATCCTATCCTTTGATAATGCTGAAACAGTAATTGCTTTCCTCATAGTAACTTATTAAAAAAATAGCATTGCTGGCTTATGCATTTTTCTAAGTAGAAATAATGTCCTCCTGTCAGAAAACATCTTGTCATGGATCACCACTAATATAAGGCAACAAACAATAATTATGGGCAACCTCAGCAATGTCTTGGGCACCCCATCACCCTCTATGCGAGATCCACATATCAGCCTCTTTGAATTAACTCAGCTATTTAATGCCCCCACCTGATGACAGATCTTCACACAGTGCTGCCCTTGACTGGATAGTGTTACCCAAGGCAGAAACGTACAAAATGGAATTCTTCCAGACAGTTTAACTGACCATCATCAAACTTATCTTATCAGACACCATTGTAAACTTCCCCACACTTAATTTAATGAGATCTCTTACAATACTATATTACTTATCTTCAATCCCCCTTGAAGGGAAAAATAAAAGTACATGTAGCCCAGTGGCTCAGTACGACTACTAAACAGAATAAGAGAGAGGAATAAGACCCGGGATGCAGTGCAAAAATAAATCCCCATAACCTACTAAAGCATAAGCAACTAAGAAACCAATCTGAATCACAGATCTACTTTGATAAAAAAGAGCTTACAAGAAATTCCAGTCAGTAAATCAAAGGAATTTTGGGCAACAAGAAATTCCAGTCAGTAAATCAAAGGAATTTTGGGCAACTATCAACAGACTAATAAAACGGCAAAACACACAAAAATCCTTTGCCCACAGAATCCAAATACTCCATTTCTATCAAAATTAATGAACATATTGTAGCAGCTGCCTCCTTTGTAGCATAACAACAGAATAGCCATAGATCAGCAACTCCAACCAGTATAAGGAAAACCACCTCCATATTTTCTGTACATCCTGTTTCTACAGTTACCATTAGAACACTTCTACACAAAATAGAACTTAATACTGTAGTAGCTGATAACGTTCTCGTTGAGTATATCTGAGTAGTTGCAGAGTCTTTAGCATACCTAGTATCCATTCTAATCAACAGAACCATAGCAGAATCTTGCATGCATACACTCTGGAAAAACCCAATATTATACTGTTACATAAAGGAGGTAACTCCACTGAACTTAGACTATTGAGCCATTGCAATTCTCTTATCACTGTTGACAACTCTTCAGAAGTCTGTGCACAGACAAGTGCTACACCTCACCAATAACAAACTCCTTTCCTCTACACAACATGGATTCCAAACGTATCATAGTACACACTGAGACTGCCTGACTGCCCTTTCTTGACACAGTAAACCAAAACCTGGGTAATGGCCAATTGCTGTCTACCCTTCTCCTTAACCTTCATAAGGTTTTTGCTAGTGTATCGTACATCTTTCTAATGCACAAACTTTCTCCCTGGGTATAAATTACACCACTTCATCCTGGTTTAGCAGCTACCTATGCATTTTGTAAAATGGCAGGAATCTATGTCTGCTCGCCTTCCAGCACAAATAAGAGGTCCTGAGGGCTGTATTCCAGGGAAACTCCTTTTCAGTATTTTCAGTAATGGTATACATACTCCTACTAAACAGGCCTTTGTAGTACAATGATTCAGCAGTAGTATGTTCAGCCTAATATCCCATGCAGTTCCAAACACTAACCTACGAGGCCTTATATTTAAAGAATTGCTCTTGCATTCATTGTTATTTCTCAGTGCCCCTAAAGCTGATCCTTTTCACACCAACTCAAAACCCAACCTATGCACTTAACATAAATGCATCTTCGGTCAGTAACACCAGGATTCAGCAACTTACCAGTGCAGATCTCTTAGGAATCATAATAGATAAAAATCTGAAATTTGACCAACACGTCCAAGTTATCAGAAAAAGCCTGTAATCTTGTCCTTTACAAAGCTAAACTGTATCTTGGCACTTAGAATTGTAGTCATTGCTGTCTCCTTTTAGACTGCGTATCCTACTGTATGCCTTCTCCATCTTCACTAACTTGCAAATAGGGCAAAAGGTGAAATCAGAACAAACCCGCAGTAAAATTGCAAGTTTGCCATCAGTTGTCACAACAGAGTCTTTAATACTCAGCTGTTAAGAAGTTGCAATAGTTAGAACTTCCAAACCTTTAATCTGAGGGACCCCATCCTGCATTTGTTGTTGCTGCCCTTGACTCTAAATATAGAAATGCAATAGTGGAGATGTAAAGAAGTGTTGGGAAAATCTGTTGTGTATAATCACTTGCTTTGCATTATACTATTGTATCAAACCCTTTATATTTTGATGTATTGTACTGTAATTGCTTGTCTGTATAGTATTCTAAATATTGTAACAACATATGCTTGAGCTAATAATTTGTACCCATTACAATTCTTGTATTGTTGTAGAGCTTTTTTTTCCTCTAGGCCTCCACTGAAAGACTACTTTGCTCAGTTGGACTTTCTCAGTTAAACACAATAAATATATAGATAAGTAGGTAGGTAAGTAGATCTTAGTTTAAGCCAAGAAATCCTCCTTAGCTAGAGCCAGTAGCTAGCTCCTCCTCAGGCCTTGCCTCTTCATTTAAAACATGTTTCTCCTGTTACTGATGTTTACAGTTCTTTTTTGGGGGCCCCCCTACCCCTCACTGTTGGGGTCTGTCCTTTGGTCTACCAAGAGCCTATGAATACTCCTCCCATGGGCTGACAAAATTTTGCCATACCCTTATGACAGGTGGGCCCTCCCTGTTCAGAGAGTAATTGCCTTGCGGCATCTTCTTAAATGTTATATCCACCCCACTTTATGAAGGGTGAGAAGCAGAAGGTGGGCATCATATGTGCAGCTAGATGAGGAACTTTTGTTACCTATACAATGATTAGTTGAACCCTAACTGAAATGTGTGTAATGTAGTCACCATGCATGGTGACTTGCCTGATTAGGTCTTTTCTGCTATGAGGCAGTCAACAATTTGACTCAGGCCTTTCCTGCTACTAAGCAATTGGTAGCCTTCTTTGTATCTAGATTACAGCTACCTGTCTACACTAGAAGGTGGCAGGCTGCAGGTAGAATCTCATGCCCTTCCCCTGGAATGGGCAAACTGACACAAGCCTCTTGCGCCTTCCTCAGCCACCTAACTCCTTCTGCACTGAGCTGCTAATCAAATTCTGGTTGTTTGGGTTATAGTTAGAGCTCCATCCCAGGGTGGCACAGAGACTGAGAGTGCTTTTCTAGTTCATTGAATGATTTCACAGCTTGCACTGGCTGGATGTGGAGGCATGGCATCTTTAAGCACAGGAGCAAGAGAAAACTCTGAGTTGTACTGAAGCAGAAATAATCCGTAGAGAGAATCCTAACATTTGTTTGCTACAGAAGGTTTCTTTCTGATTATTATTATTTTTTACCACTAGTATCCACTGATCATCAACTCTTTGTGAATCAGCCCATTCATTCCCCCATCATCAGGTGTAAAGGTCATCCAAGAGGGAGCATCTTTAGGGTAGCCATTAGCTGCAGTCCATGAGTGGGATGTGCAGTCAGCACTGTTCCATCCCTCACTTCCACAGGGGAATAACATCAAGAGGACTACCCCAGCCACAAGAAGCACTGCACAGTTGTTTGCATGGTCTCCATGAGGGAAGGAACTTGTGAGTGCGTGCCCCTAAGTTTGTACCCATAACCCCCCAAGATAGACACACCATCTTCCCTGGCTACTTTGTCAAGCACTCAGGCAGCAACTTGAATGTGGGTCACCTGGGCTATAATTAGGGCTATATCCCTCTGTGTCACAAGTGAAGATTTTTTCTTTTCTATATAAATTGATATGGTGAGAACTTGTTTGTTATTTATGGGGTTAGGAAATAAATTTATGATATGCTGTAGTTTTTGTTTCTGAGATTGTATTCACTTTTTTACAGCCATGGGCAAAGAGACACAGCACAAATACTACTTTCACGAGGGGCAAAATATCAACCTGATAGAAATGGTATTACTCCATTGGACCTCTGTGTACAGGTATGGACCAATACAGCAGTTACAAGTCTGTTAATGTTGTTGTGTGTAAATTTTTTTGTAACAGATGTGGTACATTTAAGTCATTCTGATGAATATCTGTCAGCTCATTGGATGTTCAAGTAATCCTTTTACTTGACCAGATTGAATTGGTGTCTGTCCCATAATAATTATGATAATGTGATTCCTGTAATGTTATTTTTTATCAAAATGTACCTTAGCTAGTTCCCTTCCCAAGCATGGCTGCTAAGCATCTCTTTGTTTCTTTATGCACAAAACAAAGCAGACAGGAAGGATGAGTTGACATTTGAAGCAAAAGACAGTTAGTTAGAAGTCCTTTTTTATGTTAGAAAACAAAGAAACAACACTTGACAATGTGCATCATTTATACCAAATGGTAAAACCTACTCAGATGTGGTGAACATTGTCAAAATCATGACAAATACATTTAATGCAAGTTTCACTCAAGACTACTGTCCAAAGCCAGTTCCTGTAGTTCTAAACTCCACAGCATCACTAAGCAATATGTACTGAAAGTGCTGTCCAAGGAGAACACTTCATACTTGGGACCAGATAACTTACCTGTCTGTTTGATACAGTTCCAGCCACATCCTGACAAAACCTCTCCATAAGCTGTTAAGCCTAAGCATGGCTATAGATTCAGTCCCTGACGTAGGGAACATAGCACTGGTGATGCCCCTCCATAAAGTTGACCTACTACTGACCCCAGAACCTAAAGGCCTGTCAGCCTGGAAATTCTTGTTTGTAAGACAATAGAACACATTACAACAGTTTTGATTCACATCAGCATTAAAAATCTAGGTCCTGTGTAATGAACCTAGTTAACTTTTTGAGAAGGTACCTCAAACTGTTGACAGCAGCCACACTGTACCTGCAGCTTACCTCAATCTGCCCAATGTATTTGACACCATCCCCGTGTTGGCAAAATTAATAAACTAAATGCATTACAAATAGATCCCTATGTGACAAGGTTAATAGGAAATCTGTTAAAAGACAGAACCCTCATGGTGCGGCTAGCAGGGGCAGCATCGGAGAACATTAAAGTGACTAGTGGTGTCCCACAATACTTAGAGATGGGATTGCTTTTTTTTATTATTTGCTTCTGTGAGTTGCAGACTAAAATTCAAGACCTATGGTTAACCAAGTTTGCGGATGACTGTAAACTGGGAGCATTTGTCAGATTGCCCCCCAGCAGGAATTTACACTTAAAATTGCTCAGTGTATTGAAAATGGGCTTAAATTAAATGCCAAAAAATGCAACATTATTGCATTTGCAGGCAAACTGTCTTCCCAGGTTATAGAATTGACAATACATAACTTCAAAATGAAAATGTAGTTGGAGACCTGGGAACTTGGGTTGATAATTCCCTCTCCTTTGACCACCATGTAGCAACATTTGTCAGGCAATCCTTCTGTGTGAAACATTTGATTAGCAAGCGACTGTCATTGAGATCTAAAGAGGTTATTGTCCTCTTTTTAAGCACTGAGCAGAGCAGTTATAGAATAAAATGTACCCTTTGCGATGTACCTCACCATACATATCAGTCGGAAGGGCACCAGAGGTTCCTAACAAAGATAATAATATGCTTAAAATCCTAAAGTACAAGAAAGACTAGAAGCAATGTCTCTTTTTGTCTTATAGGCTTATCAGAGGAGTCCTATGCTATAGCATGCAAGCAATCAGAGACTCAGTATATCTCTTGTACCTTCACAAATCAAACAATCCCACAAATATGAGAACCGGAGAACTTACAGAATATCTTGAATCGGTTTACCTTCTTTTAGGATAGTCAGAGTATATGCTGGCGGTAAAGATCTGAAAGTAGTTTTGGATAATGTACCGATGCTGAAGGTCCAGGTGTCATATTACCATCTTTCTTCATTGTGAGGAGTATCATCAGATCAAACATCTCCTCCTTTTTGCTGAGTTAGGTTGTAGCTATGGTTGGGGTACTGCTGTATTCTTTACCTGGGATTGTTGGATAAAAGGTTTTATTTGTCTAGAACTTTGCCCTGGTTTTTCTACATTTTTTTCACATTACCTTGAAACTGCAGGATTTGTGTCATTCTCTGTTGCAACTAGATATGTATTTAATATCTTATTATTTAGCTGATGTGCATTGCTCAGTCTCAGATCTCCTCTGAGTAAGAGCTAGCAGATGTTCTTCGTGTTTCACTGTTGCAGTCATCACACTTGGGTTATCTGCCTGCAGGTAGCCCTCAGTCGGCCCGAATACCAGAGTCTTGGGATTTCTGCGTCGGATGCTGTTGCCTCTTCCATGACGTCAGGGGTATAAAACATGCAGCCGATGCCATTACATCAGCTTTTCTTGCTGTGCGGGAGCCCGAAGCAGAAGCAGTTCACAAGTGCCAGTCGGTCGCTACCTGAAATGTTCGTTTTTCGAGTTTCAAACCTGAAGTCTTCTAAAGCTAAGTACCCCGTTGGGGATCCTTTTTTCTTGCTCTAACCGATTTCAGAAAAGGTTAACAATTGTCTTGGCTGTGGAAAGCAAATACCTCACAGAGATTTTCATTCTTACTGCGTCACCTGTTTAGGCCCAGACCACGACGTCCCTCGCTGTCTGTTTTGTGCCTTGTTCAACACCCAAACTATTCATCGTCGGGCTGTCTTTGTCACCAAATTGTTTCGCTCTCGTTCTCTGTATTCTGAAATGGCTTTGATAAGCCATCCGACTACCAATCTTCCGAAAAAACGTAAGGCTAAAGACAGAGACAGACCGCATAGGTCCAAAACTGCTGACGATGCTGCCGTTACGCTAGATGCCAGTTTGCCAGTACTCAGTGAGGTGCTTTTGCAGCCCCTGATATACGGTTCTACAGATTTGCAGGCCTCTTCTGAGACCCTTTTGGAGTCTGGTATGCCGCAAAATGCTTCTTCGACTATGGATCCTGTGGATGTCTCTACCTTGGATGGGTCCGGAGTCGCTGTGCAGGCACCGGCTTTTGAGGGTGTATTCAGACCTTCTGATGTTCGTATTAAACAGACTACTTCATTTCTGTATAAAACTAACAAATTTCTCAGGCCCAGAGTTCGCACTATGCCTAGGAAACAGATGACCAAAGCGCATTCTCAAGCTCCCATGCCACCGAAACAAATGCTTAGAATGGCTGAAGACCTTATTACTTTAATTTAGGGGAAGCCAGCCTTTCCCCTCTAAAAGACAAAGAATTGATTTTCTTTCTGATTCTACAGACAATGAGTCCGATGACTCTGACCCCTCTGATTACCAGGATATACCCTTATTTACCTATGAGGATTCAGATGCAGAGAATCCCATTCCCTCTGCCTCCCCCCAGAGGACTTTTCTTTCAGTGAAACCTTGCATACCCTAAGAGAGCATTTCCGCTGGGAATGCCAGGACAACCCACAGTCCAAAAAGAGACTCAGGGAATTTTTAAACTTGCCTCAGCACAGGCCTCTAGCTATACCCCCTGTCCTGGATATTGTAGATGTCTTCATGGAGTCCAGTCTTACCCCTGATACTTTACCACCAGCTCCTGGAAAGTCTGACAGGTACTACAGAGTACCTGACTCTCACAAATTTCTCTTTAAAAATACTACTGCGGATCCAGAGACCATTTCTCAGGGACCTAAAGGTATTAAAGCTACTACAGCCAAAAACCCTACCCCTTCAGACAGGGATTCTAGGGCTTTAGACAGACGGGATAAGAAGGTATATACCTCCGCATCTCTTGCCATCAGGGCTTTAAATTGCCAGTTTCACAAGTACCAGCAGCATATTATGGAACTAATTAAACAAAAATGTTGTCGATTCCTGATTGTGCAGAAAATAAAGATTTACGAGAGTTAATGCATTGTGCAAACCAAGTTGGTAAACATACGTTGCAGTGCGGTTTTGATGCCTTAGAAGCATCTTGCAGGGCTGCTGTCACTGGCTCTGTTCTGAGAAGGCATGCTTGGCTGAAGGAACAAATCTTGCCAGACCATGTCAAAGCAAAATTGCTAGATGTTCCATTAAACCAAGAATGTTTGACACAAAAGCAGAATAAGTTCTTAAAAAGATAGAGGAAAAAGCTATGCAAACTGTTAAAGATTTTTTACAGGTACAGCCACCTAGATTCAGTAGGCATTGGCCTTCAAAAAACTGGTCCATTCCAGTCCCTCCTAGACCTTCTCAGTCCAAACCCAGGGGCAACAGACCGCAAAGGCTACAGTCTCAGGATATGCACTGATCTAAACAATGGAGTGTCATTCATCCTTCCCAGCCATGCTCAAGTACTTGCACCCCTAGGAGGAAAGCTTGCCCTACATGCAAAAAACTGGGAGTATATTACCCAAGACCAATGGGTCTTAAACATTGTATCCCAGGGATACAGATTCTACTTCTACTTACTGCCACCCCCAAGTGGATTGCCAGACCTTCCTCCAAACCAGTGGGCAGAGGCCCAAAAGCAAGTACTTTCTTTTCTCAGTATCAGGGCTATTCAACCTGTTCCAACAGAGCAAAGGGGACAGGATTTCTACTCCAGACTGTTCCTGGTGCCCAGAAAAGAGAACTCCTGGTGCCCTATTCTGGATCTGTCAATTCTCAACACTTTCCTAGTGGTACCAAAATTCAAAATGCTTACACTCCAGCAGCTGCTTCCTATGCTAGCCAAAGCCTCCTGGCTGGTCACCCAGACTTAAAAGAAGCTTATCTGCACATTCCCATAAGGGAATCTTGCAGGAAATACCAACGTTTCAGGACAGGCTCTATGCACTATCAGTTCTCTGCACTTCCCTTTGTGAATACCCTGGGCGCAGTAGATAAGCCAAAGTGCCTGGCTCCAGCCATTGCGTACTGCAGGCAAAGAAATATTCAAATTTACCCATACTTGGGTGATTGCCTGATTCAGGCGGACAGTCAGGAATTCCTACTTTAGCACCTGACGTTTGTAAAGAGACTCCTAACTTCTCTGGGGTATACCATCAGTGAAAAGAAATCACATCTGGTACCCAGCTCAAAGATTGTATTCCTGGGAGCAAGCTTGAACACAACTTCCCATATGGCATTTCTCACTCCAGAAAAGCAGTTTGACAAATTACTTCAAACTACTGGCCACCCAAACCCAGCCATCTGCTAGAAGAATACTGCAAGCCCTATGGTTGTTGGCCTCATGCATTCTCCTAATTCCATATGCGAGACTGCATATGAGGAAACTTCAATGGTACTTAAAAGATCTCTGGTGTCAACATTCTCAGGACCTGGAAACAGTGATTCCTATCATTCCTTGCCTAAGGACACAGTTCCTTTGGTGGGCAGAGGCTTGCAACCACAACAAGGGACTCCCTTTCACTCAACCCCCCACCTCCCAAACCCTGACAACAGACACATCAGACTATGCATGGGGGGCTCGCATGGCAGGCAAATGGAGCCCAGGACAAATTCACCTGCATATCAATCAAAAAGAAATGTTAGTTGTACAGAATGCACTGATAGCCTTCAAATACCTTATCCTTCCAGGACAAGACAACACCACAGTTATGTGGTACATAAACAAGCAGGGGAGAACTTAGTCCTACCCACTCTGCAGGTTAGCCATGGCTCTGTGGAACACAGCTTTGAGGAATCAAATGCACCTGCAAGCTCAATTCTTGTCAGGCAAACAAAATTCACTGGCAGACTAATTAAGCATAAAATCAATGGACCCACATGAGTGGAAAATGGAACCCAACTCATTCAAACTTCTAATCCACAGGTGGGGGACACCAGAAGTGGACCTCTTCGCTTCCCCCCAAAACCATCAACTGAGCAGATTCTGCACCAGAACTCCCCACAGCCAAGCAGGGAAAGTGGATGCTTTATCCTTTACATGGGAAAACCTCTCAATCTATGCCTTTCCCCCTCTGCCCCTCCTTGCAAAAGTAATACTCAAGATCAAACAAGACAGGCCAAGGACAATCCTTATTGCACCAGACTGGCCACGCCAGCACTGGTACCCACTCTTACGCAGTCTGACAGCAGTGTCACCCTTGCACCTACATCAGACCCCCTCCCTGCTGTTCCAGCAGGAGGGACAGATTTTGCATCCTCAGCTGCAAACCCTGAACCTGGCAGCCTGGCTTATTCCCTGAATACATCACCAGCAGCCCTCAGCAAACAGGTGCTGGATGTCATCCTGGAGGCCAGGAGGCCTAGTACTAGGAAGTCCTATTCAGAAAAGTGGAAAAGACACTGTTCTTGGAGTCAGTCTCAAGGAAAGGACACAGCCGTGCTCACCTTACCTCAAATCCTAGATTATCTTGCAGAGCTGCTCCACAAAGGACTATCCTTTTCATCAATTAAGATTCATGCCTCTGCCATCTCAGCTCATTACAATACTGAGCCACCCCTCTTCTCTCACCCTCTGATCAAACAGTTCTTGAGAGGAGCTAACAATTTAAGACCCCCAGGGAGAGCTCCCACTCCTGCCTGGGACCTTAATTTTGTACTAGAGAAGCTAACTCTTCCCCCCTTTTGAGCCTGCTACTACAGCAGAGTTAAAATTCTTCTCTTAGAAAACAGCCTTACTTCTAGCCATCACTTCAGCAAGAAGAGTGTCTGAGTTACAGGCTCTTATGGCTGTGGAACCCTTCATTATCTTCCATGCGGACAGGGTTTCCCTCAGGACTAACCTATCATTTATGCCCAAAGTGGTATCCAGTGTGGCTTTAAACCAATCCATCCGTTTACCAACCTTTTTTCCTAAGCCACAGAATAAAGGGGAAAGGATCCTGCACTTCTTGGACTTCCACAGACAACGCAGGTTCTACCTTGACGGGGCTAATCTTTTCAGAAAATCTGACCAGCTGCTAGTCAACTTTGCTACAGGGGCAGAGGGCAAGGGCATTTCAAAGCAAACCATTTCCAAATAGATAGCACACTGCATCCATTTCTGCTACAAACACCATGGAAAACCTACCCCACAGGGGAACAGAACTCATTCCACTAGGGCTACCTCAACCTCTATGGCATTTCTCAGGGGTCCCTACCAGGGACATCCTGGAAGCTGCAACCTGGAGTTCTGTACACACCTTCACCAAGCATTACCACTTACCTATCTTTTCTAAATCCAGAGCTGGATTTGCCACAGCAGTCTTACAAAGCCTGCTAGCCAGCCCTAATACTCCTTGACTGCCTCCACCCTTCCTCAGCTTTGGGAATCAATCCAAGTGTGATGACTGCAACAGTGAATACACTCGAACATCTACATTTATGGTAAGTGTACACAACTGTACTTTCCTGTTTCCCTGTTCATCCCCTTAAATCATCAAGTGAGAGGCTGACAGTTGTTCCCAGAACAAGGCTCGAAACGTAAGGCATATGTGATTTGCCTACTTCTGTGTAGTCAGCTGTATTCTGTGATTAGGGCAGGTGGGACTGAGATTTCTTTTGTTAAGCCCCTTCACTGTCATCTGTATTCTTTTCATCCCATCTGTCTGATCTGACTGATGGAGGTCTGTGGACCGCTTATGGGATCCGAGCTGGCAAAACTAATGTTCCAGTCTTGAATATTATTACTTTAGTAAAAAAAAAAAAAAAAAAAAAAAAAAAACACTGATAGTAAAAAATGCTGGAAAATAATAACCATATAACTGAATAAAACAGCATGTCTAGAACATAAATTAAAAATAATCCAGGTGACCACAATATTGTAGAAAATAATTTTGATAAACTTTAGTGCTTTTCATCCTACAATACAAGTACTTCATCAGAACTAAAGTTAACATACACAACATAGATCTTAAATACAAGATAGTTCCACAGTGCATTATCTAATAACCAGTCGCCGAACTCCTTTCAGATCACTTGATAAATTAATGAATGAATCGCTTACTCTGTTATACGTTATTTACTTGAAATAAGTAAATAAGTGAACAAAATATATAATGATCCAAAGAGTAATATATACACAGTGACGCCCCCGCACTGGCCCAGTAATCAAGGAGCCTCAATCCTCGCCACTAACACCAGTGAGGGACTTGCACATTGCTGTGTGTGTACTTGTCATCCTCCCAAAGTATAATTTCTCTTAAGAGCACACAGAGATCACAGTCAGTCTGGGGCTGGTTTCTCCCTCCCTCTCTCTCTCCAGATCCCCAATAAGATTCCTCACTGGCACAGCTATAGGGTTAAGATCTCAGCCGAGCGGTCAAGCCAAAGCCTCCAGCACCCTTTCTGTCCAACCAGTGCTTCTTGTCCCTGCCCAAGTAGCTGACATACACAGTTTGAGATTTGATTTACACACAGACACACACACACACACACACACACACACACACACACACACACACACACACACACACACACACACACACACTCCTGGGAAAGACTGGCACAGGTTTACTAGCTATGCCCCTTCTGCCCAGACTAAAAGGTAGTTATCAATGAATGCCACCAACCAGCTCATTATCAGCTACTATTAAGGCCTTTACATTTGGATAATAGTAACAAGACTTTCAAGGGTATGTAGGAGTGACCTGTACAGTGTCACTAAATACATATGCAAGTATGCTAAGAGCTTAAATATCTCTAAACAAACCAGCCACAATTAAAAGGTTTAAATATATTTAATAATAAACAATAGAAGACCAAGACAGTAGTCAAACACAGTAACTACAGAGTTCAGAATCACAGGAAATATTTTAAAACAACATTGCATGACCGTCTGAAATAAATACAGAAAACATCTAAACTAATCTTCACAATATTCCTATCTATATCTGAAAGAAATCATTTTTCCCTAGTTACTTACTATTAGCAAGACTCAGGCAGAAGTGCTGGTGAGTGGGATGTTTCTAGGCCCAAAGACAAATACAAAATGCCCAGACTCACTATTTGAGATAGTTCTTAATTTAACAATGCACATTAATGCTAGGTTAGCCAGGATGACGTCATTGCTTGTCACCTGCCTTCAGTTCCCAGGCTAACAGAAACTAACATCATTTTTAACATCTCTATGGGAGAAGTACATGTCTCTCAGAAGTTTGTCTAGAACTGGAAGTTGTAAAACAGTTAACACTTTTACATTTGAAACCTAGTAATTTCTTTCAAGACAGTAGGAAACCCTCTAACTCTAGACATTGTGTCTGCTCTGAACTGAAACAGAGATAACAGAATTGTAAAACAATTTCCACTTACTTTCTTGAGGTTTTGCAAGTTAACTCCTGTATGTTCCAGCTTCTACCGTTAACACATACACTTGCACAGGCATATAGTTTATATACATTTCTGTCCTTTTTCAGTAGGGTACACTGTGGTCACATTTTAGCTCTGTACTTTGCACACACTTCTGCACTAGCAGTTTAGTACACACATAACATAGTTATTTTATATTTGTAAGACAAGCATATGAATCATAGTACTATTCACAAATGACCTATGATTATTTACAAAATTCCAGGTAGCTGGACTGCCAGTGTTACATTTCTATAAAAATCGTATTAATATTTTCAAGTGACATAATTATTTACAAAATTCCAGCTAGATAGGCTGGCAGAATTTTGGTTTGTCACAGTCACAATGTACTTATTTTGTTTTGTATTGTAAAAAAACAGTTAATTTTATATGCAGTTTTTCTGATGAAATCTATTAATAAAATCCATTTCTCTTTAGATTAACATTGCATTAATATTAGTTCTGATGAAGTCCTTGTATTATATGACAAAAGCACTAAACTAAAGTTTATTAAAAAGTGCTCCCTAAAATACTGCATTCGCTTTATTTTTAATTTATTTTCTTGATGGGGTTTTATTCAGTTATATGCTTATTACTGTAGTTTAGCCTATTTTGATTTTTGATTGCTTGTTCATGTTGCATGGGCTTCAGGCCTGCCAACACCCCTTATAAGCCTTTAGCTTAGTGGTTAGTTGTTAAAAAAAAAAATACATGTATATATATATATCTATATATATATATCTATATATATATATATATATATATATATATATATATATATATATATGTGTGTGTGTATATATATATATATATATATATATATATATATATATATATATATGAAATACTGTTGCTGCCCAGTTGTGACCCTACCAAGTTTCAAACCCACGTCTACCAGTACTACTGTGCCTTAACTGCTAAGTTTATCAGACTGTGATGTGTATGTATTGTACTATCTTTAGAGGGGGGAGAGAATGGAAGCAGTTTTCAGTTCCACTTCTTTGGCTTTTTTTTAATCTGGATGTTGTTTGTATTGTTATGCGTGTGTTGTGCTTCATGCTTTCAGGTCCTCGAAATTCATCATATTGATCACTGCTGCAGTATGGGTTATATCCTGCCAAGGATATAACAGCCTGGCAGCTTCCATGCATCCAGTCAGTCTGCTTGAGGTTTGCTGACTACAAAGACCGATTTGGGTGCCAAGCCATTTCGAGATTTCATGCTGCTGAAGAGTACGCCCTTCTGAGGCTTTCTCAAGGATTGATAGTCTGCTTGTGCTCTTGCTTTGCTGGGCAGATAAATTCATTTTGGGGAAAAAAAACCTTCCATTTAAAATAAATAATTTTGTTTTATAACATTTTTCCTGTTCAGAAAAGTTATTTTAAATCTAGGAGTTTGTGTTTATTTTACTTTTTGGGGCTGGCAAAGTGTTTTAAAGTACTTTTTACCAAATATTTCTGTCAAAAAAGTTACTTTTTTTAAACTTAAAACTTTTTCAGACTTTAAATTTTTACTGGCTTTTGATTCTTATTTTCCCAGTGAAAGAGGCACGATTTTCGGCATGACCTTTGAGTAATTTGTTGATTCCAGTGCTGGTCCTTCTTCCAGCCACAAAAAGAAAAAGTTAAGCAAACAGCTTTTGTCGCCACAGCAGGCTAGCAATTTGCCTCCGCTGCTGGTAGATGACTCTGTTGTGGCCATTAGTTGTACCTCTAACCACTTGTCTATTACCACTTATCCCACTGGTGCAGCACCTACAGCCATGTTCTCTGCGGTGGTTGGGATCCCTTCAGTGGGCAAAGGAGAGCCAGTCTTGTTGATCGTGGAAGAAGGAACAGGGAATGCTTCCCTATTTTGTCAGAATGTTGTGCCAATCTTGAGGGAAGCTGCTGCTGTCATTAACAACACTATTGGGCTCATTCTCCAGTCAAAAAGAATCAGAAAAATAAACATGCATGTACTCCTCCTCAAATGTCTTTGGACAGTAATAATTTGCTTGGTCAGGTTAAAGGTTAATGCTATTGAATCTTCTTATAAACTAGTTTCTGGTAAAAGAAAGATGGATATCTCTCTTCCTGAAGGGATTCAAGTTCCTGAATCTGAAAAGGAAGATGAGGAAATGTCTTCTAAGATTCCTGATTCAAACTCCAAGGAAAGCCCAGTTTCTGATTCTTACTGTGTGTGTGTGTGTGTGGGGGGTCTCTTTCTCTGAGACTATTTCCAGAATGTGCCAGTGTTCTTTGTGTGAGAGAACACTGGC
Source organism: Protopterus annectens (assembly GCF_019279795.1). Lineage (NCBI taxonomy): Eukaryota > Metazoa > Chordata > Ceratodontiformes > Protopteridae > Protopterus > Protopterus annectens. Next base: position 1,240,706,218 of record NC_056725.1, read on the forward strand.
ATTTCTCATTCCCTCAGAAAATACTATGAGATGCTACAGAAGGAATTTCTAGAACCCTCACCTGTTCCTCCATTTCAGTCAGCTTTGGAGGATGTGTGTGTTAACGTGCCTGTAATTTTCCTGATAGCCAGCTGCTCCTAAAAAGGCATATGGTTTGTACAACCTTCCTCAGTTGTTTACATTTTTATACATTTTCCCAAACCTGACCCAGCAGTTGTAGCTTTAGTTAATCCTGGTGCTGCTAAACATGTAGTTAATGCCAATTCAACTCTTTCTGAAAAGGATGGAAAGATAATTGATAAGTATGGGGGAAAGTGTATTCTTCTGCAACTTTGATTTTCAGAATTTTGAATCGTCAGGCTCATATGTTAAGTTTTGTTCTGACTAATTGTTAAATTATGATGAATGTTTTGTCTGCAGTATCTTCATGTGATGAAAAATCTGCTTTTAATAATTTCATTACTTCTATTGTGGATGATTCAGTTAACACTTCTTCCAGTGCTATGACATTTTGAGGAGGTTTGTCTGGCTGTGCTCCAAGAACCTTTCAGATGTTAAAAATGAGATTTTAAATTCTTCTTTGGATAGAGATTTAGTTTCAGGCTCCTCTGCTGCAGGGGTGATCAAAGTGTGTGAGGAAAGGTGTAAGTTGATTCAGGGAGACTCAAGATTTTTCAACCCTCTTTTTCCAAATTTTCTAAGGGATTCTCTAACTCTTCATACAGTTTTGGCAACCCCCCCCAAAATAAACAGTCTCAGCAAAGTAGGGTGGCCGCAGTGGTGCAATGGTTAGTGTTGTCGCCTCACAGCAAAAGGTTCTCCGGTTCAATTCTCAGCTGGGGTGCCTTCTTTGTGGAGTCTGCATGTCCTCCCTGCGGTTGTGTGGGTTTCCTTCGGGTGCTCTGGTTTTCTCCCACATTCCAAAGACATACAGTAGTTGGATTGGACACACTGAATTGGCCACAGGTACGAGTGTGTGCTTGAGTGAGTGCTACGGATGAACTAACCGTGGCAGGGCTAGCCACCTGATGTTGTAAATCTTGGCTAGAGATGATTTTCACTGTTTAAATGACACCCTGACCCCATGTGTAAAATGGGAAAAAGGGGTTTAGGATGGATAAGATTGTAACAGTCTCAACAAAATGCAGGTAAACAGACATGTAATAAGAAATGGCAGGGGGGTTCCAAAACAGAATTTTGGAAAAAAAAAAAACCCAAAATCAAGGACCGTTAAAGAAGTCATTATAGCTATTTAAGGGACATTGTCACCACCCCTTCCACCTTGGCAACCCCTTTTCCCTTCCAGAACGTCTGAATCTCCACTTTTCTCTTTGGTGGCAGATAGTTTCAGATAAATTAGTTCTGATGATCATTCATTAAGGTTACAGTTGGCAGAGGGAGGAAATTCATCCTTTTCATGGGGTAATCCCTCATCCATTAGATCAGACTTTCATATTTCTACCTGTCCATCACATGCTGTCTGAGGGAGTGATAAAACCAGTTCCTTCTTCCCAGGTGGGAAAAAGGTTTTAGTGAAGGATGTTTTAGAGCCAAAGAAGGAAAATGTTTGGGGATCAGTTCTGGATCTTTCTTTCCTAAATCTGCTTTGATAATGCCCAAATTCAAAATGCTGTCACCTCACAACTTGTTCCCTCTTCTTCCTCATTCAAGTTTCCGGGTAACACTAGATTTAAAGATGCTTGTCCTCATATCCCTGTTCATCCAGACTTCAGATGTTGCTTTTGTCTGGATCACATTATATGTCATGTGCCTTAGCCTTTGGACTAGCCACTGCACCAGGAGCGTTCACAAACTGTCTAGCTTCAGTTAGAGCTCATTGCGGGTTGCGTGGTATCAACATTTTTTCATATTTAGATGACTTGATTATTTTTACAGAGTCTTTTTCAAAGTGTCAGGAATGTGTTACTTCAGTGAGAGATGTCTTACACATGTTGAGATTCCAAGAGAACATTCAAAAGTCTTTTTTGACTCCTTCACACAGGATTGTGTTCCTGGTGTGTCTGCTTCAGGTCAGAGAGATTTTCTTCCATAGGAAGAAATGGATCTATATCTAGATCTATTTCTGAGGTTTCCACTCAGACTTTGGTCTCTGTGAGGGAATGCCAAAGGACTTTGGGCCTCATGACATCTATTATTCTCATGACACCCCTGGCAAGACTGCACATAAGAGCAAGACAGTGGTATCTGAAGTCTCTTTCATCCTAGCACCAACATCCTTTGTCCTTTCAAATCCCATTGCTGGGTTTTGTCAGAAGGGAAATCATTTGGTGGAGACAGCAAATATCCTTAAATCCAGTTCTCCCCTTCTTCCCTTTTCCAAAACAGTCAGTCACAGCAGACACCTTGGACTTTGGGGAGCAGTTTCAGGAGGGATAAAAATGCAAGGTGTGTGGAGCACCAAGGATATACACAAGCATGTAGATATAAAAGAGATGCTTGCTCTGATTAAGGCACTCAACTCCGAATCATTCTTGATCCCCGGGACCTCTTCAAGTTGTTACAAACAATACCACAGTCGTGTGGTACATCATCAAGCAAGGGAGAACCAGATCGTACTCACTTTGCAAACTAGCCATTTTACCTTGGGATATAGCTTCACAACACTGTTTCACTCTACAGGCATCCTGCATTACATCAGAGTAAATTTGTATGGCAGACAAGCTGAGCAGGACAAGGGAAGACCCTCATGAATGGAAACGAGATCAGCGGATGTTCCACAATTTGCTCCATCTGTGGGGAGTTCCTGAAGTAGACCTATTTTTTATTCTCTTTGTGAACAATCAGCTTGCAAGATTCTGCTCCCAGACTCCATGTAAGAAGGTCTGGAAGACAGATGCATTTTTCTTTTCCTTGTACAGGAATGTCCCTGAATGCTTTTCCACCCTTTCCACTGATATTCAGGGTACTTCCAAAGATTCAGAAGGAATCCTAAAGGTCATCATGACTCCCTTCCATCCCAGGCAGCAGTGGTTTTACCTTCTTTTGGAAATGGCCAGGGGCATTTGCCACAAGCCTCTTCACAGAGTGGATCTACTCGCACACAAGATCAAGGGTGTTTGATACACCCCAACCCAGTCAACTTCAGTTGACTGCCTGGATGATAGGGTCTTTAATCCCTTTAGGGACCTGTTTACTAAGGATGTGCAGTAGGTACTAATGGAGGCAAGAAACCCTGCTACTAGAAAATCATACATTAGCAAGTGAAAAATGTTTTCTCATTGCTGCCTGCAACATAACAAGTGCCCTTTCAGGGCCAGATGTTCTGGTTTTACAATATTTGTGTGAGTTAATATCCTACTATCCTTCTGACTCCTCCACCAAGGTTTATTTATTGGAGATTTCATCATTTCTGCCCATGGATCCTCCTCTTTCAATGCATTCCCATATAAAAATGTTCTTGAGTGGGGTTTTGCATAAAAGGCCTCTAAGAAAACCAGTGATCTCTCTTTGGAATTTTTATTTTGTGTTGGATAAGATCATACTTGCTCCATTTGAGCCAGCTAATCTAGCTGACATGAGGTTCTTAACATGGAAAACTGTTTTACTGATTGCTCTGACCTCTACGTGAAGGTTATATGAGTTGCAAGTTCTTATGGTGAGTCAACCTTATCTCATTTTACACAGGGGCAGGGTTTCTTTGAGAACTAATCCTTCCTTTGTGCCTCAGGTGGTATCCGATTTTACTTTAAGAAAATTATCCATCTCCCCGTTTTCTTTCCTGAACCAAAAAATGGGGAAGTAATGATACTCCATTCCTTGGATGTCCACAGACAACTTGGGAACTTTCTCGACGTAACTAAATCTTTCAGATCTTCAGATCAATTGTTCCTTTCTTGTGAAGGTAAGAAGGGGAAGCCTAAGTCAAAGCAGATCATTTCCAAATGATTGTCTAAGGGTATTGCCTTTTGTTATACTCGCCACAACAAAACTTTTCCAGTCAGGGTTAAGGCCCATTCTGCCAGAGCCTTAACTTCATTTATGACTTTCTGGAAAGGGTTGGATTCTAGAATAATTCTAGAAGCAGCAACTTGGTGCTTTGCACATGCTTTAAATTACAAAGCACTATAACCTTGATTCCTTCTCTAGGTCTAGATCAGGCTTTGCTAAGACCATTCTCCAAGGACTGCTGGACTCTTCTTCTTCCGCCTTCCACATGTAGTAAGCTAGGGTAATGTACCCATATAGCTAAGACTACTGCAGCAGTGAGCAATTTGATGAACATAATACAGTCGTGTAAGTAACCTTACCATAACAGTAGATGTTCAAATGATCACTGCTGTAGTAGCCATTCCTTCCCTCCATTTCCAATGTTTTTTGGTGTGTTGTTTATGTCCAGGTGTAAATGCTAATTTTTTGATGTTCTTACCATTGTCCTTTCATCACTCAGCCACCCTTTCTCTGTTGGCATGAAAGCTCTGGAGGTCTTGGTGCCAAAACCTGTCTATTTAGTTAGGTCATCTCGAGATGACTGACTGGCAGCATGGAAGGTGCCCCTAAAGCTTTGGAAGCTGGCTGGCTGTTATATCCTATGCAGAATATAGCCGATATAGCTAAGACTACTGCAGCAGTGATAATTTGAACATCTGCGGTTATAGTAAGCTTACTTACATGTCAATACTTTCTTCTTGGCAGTGGACAAAGGAGAAGAGCTTCAGAAAATGTGTGATCATACGATTCCCTCCAAAACACACATGAGTTGTGTGTTATGTGCCTGGTGGTGGAACATTTGTCAGCAGATTGCTCTATTTGTTAGGCCTTCATTTACCTTGCCTTAACTGACTGAAGGAACAAGCTAATTTTCATCCTGAGGCAGACAAACTTAGAAAAAAGAGAGAGAGAGAGAGATAATGATAGGGTCTAAGTTAAGTAGAAGGAGAAGGGAGATGAACCAAGAAAGAGACAAGTTGTTAAAGCAGCCACTTCATCGGACGCAGAGGTGACTAGGCACCCTCTCTGATGCTGACCAAACCTACAAAGGTGATAGTAGTTCCCAGTAGGTCACCTAAACAAATGATTAGTAGGACGACTTATGAGAAGGAACTTTCTTGCTTCCTTTCTCGGCCTCCATATACATCATCATTATGCTCCTTCAGATACTTCAGGAATACTTCAAACATTGATTAGGGGTACAGTGTAAGAGCCTTCTTGAAGACCCAAGTTTATATGAGTGTCCTTCTTTTCCCTCTATTCTGAGTGTGGATCTGTCTGGCCCTTAATATTTGCTCCTTCACTGGTCCATGCTTCAACACTAGCAACCCTGGTGTCAGCACTTCATCCAGAGCCTGTTCCCTTGGGGCTTACTGGTTCGTTGACCTCAGCCCTGGGTATTTCAAGTCTGACACATTTGACACAGACTCCTTCAGATTTGAGTGGGTCATGGGACCCAGCGCTTCAACAGAGTTTTTGACACTGTCCTCGGAGGTGTTTGATATTGGCTCCCTTTTTAGTATCTGAGTCTTTGACCTTTGAGGTATCGGTGCTGATCCCTCTCCGTGAAGCCATCCATTCTATTAATCTTGGTGTTGTCTTTATCGGTACCTCCCACTTCTTCCTTGGGTTGAGTGGCCCTTACTGTCTGTGGAGGCTCCATGTGTGCAGCAGATGTACGATCGGCTTTTTAAAGTTATGGGGAGGAGTGTAGCTGCTCCTCAAAGAACAGAGTTATGAGATTCTTTGGTGTCTGCTCCATTCCAGGACCGCCACCCTTCTCTATTTCAGCCCCTTCATGCATCCAAGGGTCAGAGTCAAGGGAATGGTTTCTAAAAATTTGCACTGATGCAGTCAGAATCCTTTGAGGAATCATACTCGTCTCCTTCTGACATTCTGAGAAAGTGTGTGTGCGTGAGGAGGCACATTGACTTCCTGTTGAGTCGTTCACATCGGACATTGATTTGGATGATCAAGAAGGGTGCCTGCAGTCCACTGTAGAAGATACTATATTTGGCAAGATCCTTGAATTAATGTTACAGATGGGATCTTGGCAACACACCAACCCTCTCACAATGAAGAGGTCCTTTTTGAGGCCTGTTACTCCGCAATCTCTACTCCTTGGGTGTAACTGCCTACCAACTGCTTATAAACTTAGCTGGCAGGAGGGCATGGCAGAACCAGGCTCATAAGAATCTATTCCCTACAAACTGGAAAAGATTCTTAAACCCATGCCAAAGAAAGGCAGTTTGGTCCAGTAGTCTGACTCTCTTATTCTGACTGCTTTGACAAAGAAAGAGAGAAAATCAGACACTGTCCATCAACTCATGAAGGATTCTAGGGCCTTGGGCAGGATGGTAAAACAGATGTATGATTTAGGCACCTTCACCCATAGCACCTTGAACTATGCCACTAACATGAACTGCTTTCCAAGGGATCTAGAAAAACAAGCTTTTGCTTCTTAGAAGAAGCTGTACACCCCAGACTGTAGGAATGAATTAAAAAACACTTAGGGCACTATATTGGACATCACTAACCTCTTCATGTTGGTCATGCACAATGCAGCTGATGGAGCGGCTCATGCAGCAGATTCAGGCACTATGCTGAGACATTATGCCTTGTTTTGAATTTGTTGGTAACTGCATCCTTCACTTACGACTGATCATAGCTGTTTGGTCCTTATGTCGACGAGAAGATGCAGAAGTGTGAGAATGATGGGACGATGTTATTTGCCATAGGAGTCAAGTCTGAGACCTTTAAAAGATCTTACAATAGGAAACAAAAGGTGTCCAAATCTCAATGGTTTAGAAAACCCAATTTCAGCCCAATGAATCCACATCTGAAGGGGCAGACATGTCCCCATTATTGGATGCAGAACCAGAGGTCAACATGTCCCGCAGAACCATGGATACAGTGTTCCTTTCCCCAACAGGCTACTTAACCATCCTTGATGGGCTTCATGGCTGCTCCTGTCTGGAAGCAGTCATGGTTTATTTATCCCTGTGCTCACCTATGTGGATGGCTGTGTTACAGGAATCTTCACTTTTCCCATCAATCCCCTTTTAACATGTTGCTCGCTTCCAGACTTTCTACTTCACCAGCAAAAAGTGGATGAAAGAGAAATTCTTTCTTTACAAAAAAAGAGACAGGCGATTCCAGCAGATCGTAGAGAGTCAGAATACTGTTTGAGACTCTTTTTAGTTTCAAAGAAAAACAAAGACCTCAGGTCAGTTTTATACCTTAGCAGCTTAAATGCTTGTGCAACAGACTTTCAGAATGGTCATGGTTTAAGTGATTCTGCCTTGTCTACAGGAAAAATGTTTGGATGTGCATTATAGATCTCCAGGATATTTACCGTAATGTCAAGACAGCCAGAAAATTCATGAGGTAGTTGTGCTTCCATGTTGGTGCCAGTTGCTGTCAATTCAGAGCCCTGCTCTTCTGTTTCACTAGAGCTCTCTTGGGTCTTCATCAAGTGCATGGTTATGGTCACTGCCCATCTGTGACTCAGAGGATTTGCTTGTTTCATAGGTTGATGACTGGGCTCCTTGCTGCCGCATAAATGGTCTTTGCTCAAAGCCAAAGATTACTTTGCTGCAACTCTGCCCTTTGGCATTTCTATAAACTACAAAAAAGTCATACCTTCAAACAACGGAAGCAATTCAGTTCATGGGATGCTACCTGGACACAGCAAGATGCAGTTTCCATTCCTCCAGAGAGAATTCAAATCTTAAAGAAGTTAATAAAACTTTCTCCATTTCATTTCTTCACCAGCTATCCTAGTTGTTAAGAGATAGCTTCCTCCATGGGTAAAACTCATTTACAATGGTGCCTGACTTTCCCATTTATTCTGTCTTTAAGGCTGTTGTTATGCCACCGCCCACAGCAGTGGTAATCATTGATGCCTCTTCTGTAGGGTGGGGTGGGGGGCATTTTCACTGGAGGCTGGTTAAAGCTGTTTGGCATCAACAAGAGGCTAGCCATCACGTAAATATTCTGGAGATGAAAGCAGTCCTCCTTTCCTTGCAAAGACTGCAAGACAATTTAAGGGATGAGTTAATTCCAAACTGACAACATGACTGTCATATGGTTTATTATTAAGCAGGGAGGAACCAGATAATATCCATTGTGCTGAGAAGCTATGAGAGTATGGCAGCCGGCAGTTGCTTTACTTCACCTTCTGATAGCAATGCATATTTTCAGGAAGACTAAATGCCTTGCCAACAGGCTCAGCAGATCAATTTTGATGGCTAATGAGTGGTCTCTCAATTCAGTGGGATATTTTTGACATCTGCGGCCTGTCTTGCTGTAACCTCTTTGCCTCTCTGACCAATAAAAAAAATGCAGCAACATCTTTGCTCTGATTCTCCCAAAGGGACAGTCACTGAGAGAAGGCCTATTTGGGCAGTAGCCAGCTGGGCTGCTTTATACCTTTCCTCTCCTCTCCTTGCCACTCATGTCAAGGGTTTTACGGAAAGCAACAAGATGCAAAGCCTCATTAGTACTCATTGGACTGTACTGGCCTGGGCAAATGTGTTTTCCCCTGCTGAAGTCTCGCATCAGTGAGCACACATGGCTCTTGAATCCCAAGAAAGATCCTCTCTCTCATACTTCTGTTCTGCCTCATCCAGAACTAAACAGCTTGCAGTTAACCACATGGTTTCTCCAATTCAGTTAATGGCCAAAAACTTGTCTAGTGGAGTTTTTTTTTCCTGTATCATTTCTGCATTCAGAAGGAGTCTACATGAACAATTTAATGCAGCAAATGAAAATATTTCTCTGTTTGGGCAACCTCTGAGGGAATAGACCATTCTAGTGTCTCTGTTCCAGACATACTGTCTTTCCTTGCTCTGCATTTTGATCCAAGCTCCAGTTTCTCTGCCATAAAAGTGTAGTAAGCTGCTGTATCAACCTTTTCATAATGATACAGATGCCCACTCCTTAGGTTCTCAATAGTTGTATAAAGCCTTTCTGAAGGGAGCATTTCTCTTCTATTTTTGTGTCAGAGAACTTGTTTCTCTTTTGGACTTTAATTTTTTGTTTTGGAAGCACTAACTAAAGCTCCTTTTTAGTCAGCATATTTTGCCCCACTCAGATTTCTTTCCTGGAAGACTTTTTTTTTTTCTGGTTGTGATAACTTCTGCTGGAAAATTTTTAGAGTTATAAGCTTTATCCTGTGCTCCACCATATTTGGTCTTTCACAAGGATATGAAATCACTGCACAAAAATCCATCTTTTATTCCCAAAATGGCATCTCACTCAAACTTAAACCAACCTATCCATTTACCAGAATTTTTCCAACCCATTCCAAGAAGAAGGAAATATCTCCTCCATGATTCTTGATGTTCAGAAACAATTAAGATTTTCATTTCACAGAACTAAATCATTTATGAAGAAGATTCAACTCTTTCTTTCCTTTGCTACAGACAGGTTGGGGACTAAAGTTTCAAAGTATTCCTTTCCAGATAAATTACTGATAATATTTTGTTTGTTCTCTATGCAAAATTGGCCTTTGCCGTGTTTGATCAAAAGCTCATTCTCCTGCATCTGTCACCATTTCTGCAGGTTTCTCTTGAACTCCTCATTTGATGAAGTCTGTGCTGTAGCAACTTGATTTGCATTGCATACCTTTGTCAAGCATTACAAACTGGATGCAATTTCGAGATCTAAAGCTTCATTTGGAGCCACTATTCTCAAGGGTCTCCTGCCATGATTGCCATGATCCCTTCCAAGTTCCTCAGTAGCTTGGCATTCTGACCCATCAGTTGGAATAGATTGAAAGGGTGAGTAGGACATGGTAGCTTTGTGTTTATCACAATGCTGGATCCTTTCTTCCATGTCCATTTAATATGTAATCCAACCCCCATCCCACTTCCAGATGGTCATTCCAGTGGACCTGGAATATCATTTTTTATCTCTTCTCCAGTCTTCTTTTTTAGAACCACTTTCCTTTTTCTGTATGTAAACACACTTGCTCTAAGCTAACTAGTGACTTCTGCATTATGGGAGGAAAACATTTCAGAGAGCTCAAGGCTAGAGCATAAGATTTGCTGGTTCAGATGCATCAAGTGCCTTGAGCTCCCCACCAATCAGTTATGTTGGAAGGATTTGGATGAAAGTATCCATTGATATGGTAAGTACATAACTACCATTTAATAGGAATTGCTATAATCCACAAGTTGAGCATGTAAAATAACCCTATGACCATCCAGTACTTGGTGAATGTTTCTGTTTTGTTTTGTGCTTGTGCTGTTATGGACATTTGCATTTATTTGTATTTCTTTCCTTGTTTTCTTTTGTCTGCATTCATTTTTGTGCAGTGTTTGCATTTTAAAAACTGGAAGCAAATTAGATGGAATTGTTATCTCATGACATTTGGTTTTGCATGTCATTTCTTAGCTGTGGTGCCTTCTCTACAGTTTCCATCTCCTGCCTTGCCCACATGGGTTTTTGCACGAGGCTCTGGTTTCCTCCTACATTTCCAAAACAAGTGGGTAGCTGAATTGGCATTGCTTAAGACTGCCCTTTGCTGTGTGTCCTGTAATTGATGGGTGTCTTGTCCTGAGCTGTTTCCTGCCTTGCACTTGTTGCTTGCTTAGAAAGGCAGCCCCTGAGACCCTAAATTGGGTAAATCGGGTTTTAAAAATTGATGGATGTTGTACTGTTTTAAGTGATGTACTATGAGAAGATTACCAGCAAAGGTTTTTTGTGGTTATTTGATTCCTCCAGAAACTTTCCATTTTTAACATATTTTGCATTTAGGGACAGAGTCACTGTACTGATAAGTGTCAGCAGTCTTAATTAAGCAATAAGAATTTAGTTGGAGAGCTGGCAATTCTTAAGCCTTTCTTGAGCATAAAAGAAAGCGCATACTCACCGTAACCCTAGATGTTCAACAGAACTGCTGTGGCATCTTTCATAATGTAGGAAATATGACCCAGGCATATCTCTGGCCATCCTGCCCGACTTCTATAACTTTGGATGTCCACTGAGTGGGGCTAGCATCTTCCTTTGCTGTGTATATCTGTATAACATACAGTATTAAAGGGAGAGATGTGCACAGATCTGCTCTATCTAGGTAGTCATGTGAATTACTTTTTATTTTGGAATGTCCAGAGGCAAGAGATAAGTACCCCATTTGGGAATATCCTTTACTTTATAGTCTTGTTAAAGTTATGAGTTGGCATTTTTTGTTTGTTTTTTGAGGAATAAGTCATAGGCCTAGAATTGGGGAGGTATGTCCTTTCTTGAGAATAAGTCTTAAGTGTGTCTGGGGGTATGTCAGATTCCAGATAAAGATTTTTCACTCAATGTGTCTCTTGTGCTTGGAACTTTCTTACAAAGTAGTGTCCTGAGTTTTTCATACAAGGTTAAATAAGAAAACCTTGAGTGAAGCAAATTGTTTTTCAGGTGTGTGTTGCTCAGAAGAAGCTGGAAGTTCTGTCTGGGAAGGCAGATGTTTAGCTAACCCACCTGTATTGACTAGTTTGGATGTCCTTTCAAAGAAACAAAAGAAGATGGAGAACCAGGTTCAATGGAATAAGAAGTGAGAGGGTAGGAATGGAAAAGCAGCAGTATTCTGGAGTCCCACAAAGAAGATTGTTCAGCCGTTTGGGTTGCTGGTGTGTAGGCTGCTGTCTGCACATCCTCCAGTGCTGAAGTATCTTTTCTTGTGGTTTGTCTGGACATCATTTTCCAGGCATCTGCTTCTGACCCCCCATTTCTGGCTTTCTTTGAGGAAGGGAGAGATCCCTATTGTTTTTGTTAGAGAGTGCAACCATGACCATCTTGTAAAAAGTAGACTCTTGGTTGCAGAAGTCTTACCCTAGAGATGAATATTTCTACCATGTTGAGAACTCTGACATCTGACCAGCTGTCCACCCTTGTGCAGGCCGTGCCAGCATTAGTGGAGCAGCCCTAGGGTGTTTTGTCAGCTCTTCCTGCCCATAAGACTTCCTTATCAGACTGACCGAAATGGGACCAGGACCTATTTTCCTTACAAACTTTTCAGGTCTCGTCCTGTCAGTCATCCAACTTAGGGTCACTATTCCTGAAAAAAAAATGGCAGCCCTCTTCTAATTGATAACCCATATTTTTCTGAAGTAGACTAAAAGGGTGAGTCAGCTTATAGATCTCAGATGTTCTCCCCTCTGGATTATGATACAGATGACATGGACACGCACTGTCTTCTGTTCCACCGCTAGGGAGAACCTCATTTGAAAAGATCATCTGTCTCAGGAGGAAACCCTTCAAATAGTGAGGGCACTGTGGTCTTGGGCACTCAGAAAAGAAATATAGACCCTGTAGGCCTGAATACTTCTAAATATCTTACTACCCCTCCAATTTTTAAGGTAGCCTGTAACACAGCATCTTTGGAGCCAGAGCCCCAGCCCCCCCCCCCCCCACACACACACACACACACGTCTTTTTCCAGGGTCATTCAAACTGTTGTACAAGTTCCCTGTGATAAAATTAAGCAGTGGTGTCAGTGGATGCTCATAGAGGTCAGCAGTGGTTTCTTCTCAAAGCACTCTTCTGAGTGACTCTTCTAGTCAGTCTGCACTCTTCTGATTGACCAGGAGAGCAGGTTCTTAAACTGCTTTATGCATGAAGTCTACACTGCAGCTTACCCTTACATTCAGAGCTGGCTAACTTGTCAGATGCACATGATTAAATACTAGGGATATTTCTTCCACTAGATGATGGATATGTTAAGGGAGAAAACGCAGGATGGACTGATGGCAAAATTGAGGAAATTTGATTAGGCAACCACGCAGGTCATTAGATATTCTGTTAAATGAGGTTACAGTATGGGTGGATACATCAACCAGGATGACTGCTATGGATTAGTAGTCAGGAGACATAGTTTTCTAAGGATCTGTCCTCTGCCTTATTGTTATCAGGGTGCAACTCAATGCCCCATTGGTTAAAACAGTTGTAAAAAAATATTGTTTTTTTAATGACACCAGCTCAAAGAGAAGCATGTAAAGGCTAAAAATACCTTTTAGAATTGTAAATGTCAAGATAGAAGGTTGTCTGGTGTCTAGCAGGGATGGAATTCAGATGGGGGAGCAATGACTGTCCACTGTTGTCTCCATCCCCTTCCAGAAACCTCACCCTAGACCTTAACCTTCCCATGCTCTCATATTCCAGAGTTGGTGGCTGTCTCTCTTCTTTTGCAGGCAATTGGAAGGAAATCGTAAGGTGATCTGAGTATTGTAGATAGTGCCCCAGGGATACAGTCTGCACTTTCTGCCTTTTGCAAAATTGAGGGGGATATCACAATGCCAGGAGATTCATTGTGTGACATCCCAATTAGATGATCTGCAACAAGTGGCAGTAAAGACCCATGTCGAAGAGGGTGTAGTTTTTTTGCCCAGTGCTTTTTACTATTGCCAAGAAAAAAAGAGTTGCCTTGAGGTCTACTTACAATCTTTCAAATTTTAGTACATTTTTGAAAAGATTCAAAGCTCAGAATACATACTTGCCATGTCCCCTTGTCTCTGCTATTCCCTTAGGCACTCATGGTGACCTACTCCAAAGAATGCCAGTCTGGATGCACCTATTCACAGGGACTATAGGCACTTCTTAAGATTGAAGGTGGTGGAATCCTACTATCTGTTTACTTGCTCGCTTGAATCTTCACAAAACATCTGGTCTCAGTAGTAGCTTATTGCAATACCAAAGGCATTCATACATTTAATAAAGGTTGACTGCCTAATTCAGACCCAGCCCCAGGAGCTTCAAAGGTCATTATCCTTTAATAAACTATAACTGTTTCCAAGATCTCCTGTTTTCTTTAAGCCTTCCAAAGTCCAGTCTGAACCCATGAAACACAGTGGGTGTTCTATAAGCATCACTGGATTCTCACCAGCAGATGTTTCTTCCCCAGGTCAAACTTACATCCTAACTGCTGTGTTTTTTTTTTTTTTTTAATAGAAATGGTCTAGTGGGGATGTGTCTCAGCCCAGGAATCCCTGAGATTCTAGGTTAAATGGCATCTGTTATCCTTGTACTTCCGTGAGCGAGACTACACATGAGGAAGTTACAGTAGTACCTTTGCAACCTCTGGTAGCAGCATTCCATATCGTTGAGGGAGACCGTTGTCTTGCTTCCCTCTTTTCAAGAAATATTGTGGTAGACTCTCCAGGTGCAAAACAATATAGAAATTCCTTCTTGAGAGCTTTCTCAAATGCAAACCATAACCACATGAACACTGTGGACTTGGCCTGCGTGATTTGAATATTAAATCTGAGGGTCCAAGACCAGCTGGAACAAAGACCTACTGAGGAAGCCCATCAGTATCATGGAGGTGATGGTAGTCATTCTGCCTCTCGGATCTTTCAACAGCTCAAGAGATAAGGAGATTTGCATCTCGTAATGGGCAACATCATTGTCATGTAGTACAGTCAGGTGAAACATTCTTTCCTTCTTTGCAGACTAACATGCAAGAATTTAAAATAGCTTTAGAATCTTTTGACATTATGGTCCATCCATGTTCTGTTTAATGAAAATGCCATAGCAAATCAATTATCAGAACAGCTGTAGTCTCTCATACTTCATAGATATTGGGGATTTTTGTACAAGGATAACTTTCTACAGCTCACTAACAGATGGGTTGTGCCAGAAGTAGACTTTTTTGTTTCTCTGAAATGGCAGCTGAGAAATTCTGTTTCTGCTTCTGCTCTAGAGGACTTTACTAGGAATCTTGGGCAGTGGACTGCTTCCACTAGACTGGTCCGTTTCTGTATGTTTATCCACCAACCCCCTTATTCACAGAGTGGTTTAAAAATGAGGGAGGAACGTCAAGGTGCTGCTAATGGCTCCTTTTTGGCTTGGGCAATATTGGGTGATCATTGTGTTGTTCACTGATGCAGTCTTCACCAGTGGGGTATTCTGCTTGTAGGTAGTCCAGAGGTGGGCCTGCTGTACTCGCTCTCACTGCCATGTGGGAACATCTGTAGTTAAGGAGGGGTTGTGGATGATACCATCTGTAGATCTTTCTTGACATGTAAGTTAGTACAGTTGTATGATTTTAACATTGGCAGTCCATTAATTGGTCCAAATATAGTAGATTGATATACTACATAGGGAATTTTCTTATCTTGCAATAGATTTTCTAATTGCCCTCTCATGTCATGTAGTGGTAATAATTGAGAACATTTTGTAAAGGTTAACATTTGTGATTACTGTGGGAAGCAGATTCTCCATAAAGATTTCCATTTTTGTATTTTTGCCTTGGCCCAGATTACATTGTTGGCACCTGTCAGCATTGTGCCAACTTCATCTTGTGGACAGTGAAGAGCATATGTTCTCCATGAGTTTGTGACTCAAATGAGGGCATAAGTCTGGTTCTGTACTGGTGTAGTTTCAGCCAAGACCTCTGACATCCTGTCTATGAAGCAAAAACATTTTGGCAAGTGTTATGATGTGAAACATCATGAAACTGATGACAGCCCATTGAATGCTATTGATTTAATTAGCTCTGGCTGCTCTGAACGCAGTGAGGTGCTTTCAGAGCCCATGTTTGGAGTCTGCTTTTACCGAGGACTCTGGTACAACTGCTCTGCAGACTCTAATGCATTTGGCTGCATGCATGTCCTCCAAGACTGAAGATAACCAAGACATTCCCAGAACCAAAACATCATGTGATTATCTAAACGAGCAAAATGGTACATAGTCAAGACCCTTATGCAAGGATATGAAAAGTTGTGGCAGTAGGCCATAAGATAGTGATCACTCTCTCGGCAGTTCATAAGTGGGTGAAGTGAACCTGCTGAGCTGTTCTTCAGCAGTATCATAAAGCTGGTGATTCAGGAGTTATGTTTGGTGCAGCTCTTGTATAGTAGTGGTATTTTTTTTATGTCCGCCGTTATACCATCAGGTAAAATATGAGCTTTTACCTCTTCTGTGTGGTGCAGCTGGTCAGGGTGAAATTCATAGAAGATGTGTTCCTTGTTTTGTGCCAAGAGGGTTTCTTGTAGTTTTTTCCATAATTTCCTTAGATTTCATACCTTATTAAAAAAAATTCACAGACCATATACCAGTACTGTGTTTCATCAACTCCTGACCGCATTTCAGGTTGACATGTTTGTTGACATTTAGAAAACATTTCCAACCTTAGGCAGCACTGTAACCTAAAGTTAGAGTGACAGCTGGCTGCATCTTGGACTTTTGAGGTGTCAAAATTGTTTGAAGTTACCAGGAAACCCTACTTTATCAACACATATTCTTTCAAATAAAACAGGCTGCCTGGGCAGGACTCTTGCCAGTATTGCACCAGTAGTTAAGTCTTCAGGTGGCTTTAATCTGTTTTAGGCATCTTTCTAATTTGTGCCAGAGTTATTCTATGGTCGTTGTACATGATTCAGCGGTTTTTCTCTGTTGCATTCTTGTGAGAGTCAGGATTGTGACCTAGCACCAGCTGGTGTTACAGTTGTTCAGAACGTTCTGCTTTGCCTTCCACAGTTGGTGAACAGCTGCCTTGGGGACTTGAAATTAATTTTCATCAGGCTTACCCATGCCCCTTATGTTAAACACACTGATTTGACAACTGTACTTGTGAGGGTAGTATTTAAATAAGCTAGTGTGTATCTACTGGCACACACTTCTAGAAGAGGTCAACGCAGAGACCTCTTAGGTGCATATGTCTTGTGTCTGTTTATTGACAATTTCAGTGAACATAAAAATGTTACTTGGTATCAGAAGTAAAGACATGTTTGAAGAGTTGAAGATACAGGTTTGTTTTATGACTTTGTATGTAAAGAAGTATAAGTTACAGTTAAAAACAGTCTAATTGCAAGTGCAAGGAACTCTTGCACTGCAGGACATTTTAGCAGAAAACTGGAGGCTTTCAATCCAGACATTAATTTTATTTCTAAATGCAAGATAGCTGAGACTGAAAAAATTCAATGTGCCTTATTTTTGATTGTCAGTAAGGAAGAAATTGTGAAGGTAGGTAATATGTTTGCTCTCAAGACGAGAAGAAGGAAAGATGGTAAAGTAACGATTGGAGAGAAGTTCAGGAGTACTTAGAAGTCTAGGAAGAACTTTCCTTTTATTTTTCTATTTGTCGTTTACATGGAATACAGAATTCTACAAGATACTTTGTATGCTTTTGTGACTAAGCTATGACTGTAAATTTGATGATGAGAACAACAGTATAGTAGCAATTGGAGAGAAGTTCAGGAATGATCTGAAGCCTAGACATAACTTGAATTTATTTTTCCTTTTGTTTGCAGGGATACAACATTGTACAGAGAATATGTATGTTTGCATTACTAATGTATGACTGTGAGTTTGTTGAATTATGTTTGCTTTTAAGATAAGACAGTATAGTAACAGAGTTCAGGAATGATTGGAAGCCTAGAAAGCGCTTTCCTTTTATTCTTTTTCTGTTTTTTTTTTTTTTGTTCCTTTACAAGGATACAGAGTTATGCAGTGGCTGTATATGCTTATGTTACTAAATTGTGACTGTGAATTTGGTGAAGTGCTTGTTTTATTAATAAAGTAATACGTTATGGTACACGAAATTATTACACAAATTGTGACTATGAATTTGGTGAAGTGCGTGTTTTATTAATAAATAAGTAATACGTTATGGTACAAGAAATGATTACACAAGGGGCAGGTTATTTTGACATGGACCTGATTTTATCAAAAGCTGTGGATGTATGCAAGTGCAATCCCAAGTACACTGTCAAAGGAATTAACTGAAGAAATGGATTTATCTAGGGTAAAACTAACATGTCCCACAATGGTCTAATGCTCATGTTCCCGATTAGTGGGTGAACAATCCAACGTTTCTTGAATTTTGCTTCACAATGATAGCCAGCACTGAAGGATCAAAAAGCGACGTCGCTATGAATGCTTGGCAGCCACAAGCCAGTTATCTCTGTGGTAACTTTTTTGACACCTCCTGCTTAAAACCCAAAAAGCCAGAAGGATAGTGTGGCCCTGCTTTCACGGTCTGTATTCATACTGAAAATCAAGATCAAGCGAGCTTTTGCCCTTCTGCTCCACAGGAGGTTTCTGTCCTTGACTTAGGACACCTGCATTACTCTTTGACGGGTGTACTGCCCCAGTCAAACTCCCCACCTGACACTGTCCCCGGAGCAGGTCGGGCCTAGATGCCCAGGCGCTTGGAGCGAGAAGTGAGAGCCCCGGTGGGGCTTGCTCCCACCTCATCAGGTAAATGAAAAAATGACGAGTAGTGGTATTTCACCTGCAGCTGAGGCCTCCCACTTATTAACACCTCTCATGTCTCTTCACAGTACCAGACTAGAGTCAAGCTCAACAGGGTCTTCTTTTCCCGCTGATTCTGCCTAGCCCATTCCCTTGGCTGTGGTTTCACTAGATAGTAGGTAGGGGCAGTGAGAATCTCCTTCATCCATTCATACGTGTCACTAATTAGATGACAAGGCTTTTGACTACCTTGAGAGTCATAGTTACACCTGCCATTTACCCTCGCTTCATTGAATTTCTTCACTGAAGAAATGGTTTTATCAAAGGTAAAATGTGGTCAAATTAAAATAGTAGCAAGGAGAAGCAAGATTCGAATATGTTGCAGCATTAATGATAACCAGAAAGAGAGCCTTTATGTGCACAGGAAGAGTAGCATAGTTGAAATCCAAGCTTTCTGTACTGTTTGAGGCTTTAAATATGAGTAGAAGTGTGCCTTATTAAAGCTGTGGTAGAAGGTATCACCTTTCAAATATCTATAAATGAAGGCAAATATGTTTGTTCATCGTGGCTTGCATGTTGTCGAACAAAACCATGAAAAGTGAACTTTGTTGGCATTGCTGAAGTGAGCATAGTTGACACATTGCAGTCTGAAAATTCATGAGAATCCATGAGGATAAGTACATGTCAGATCATGAGCAAGAGACATGCTGAAAATAAATGGAATGTTCAATTTAAACTAGACACCGGCACAAAGTGTCATTTTTTTCTGAGTGTTTTTTGAAGCATTGGATATAAAATTGGAACTAAAATGCACAGAAAGACACATTACTGGAATTCAGGGCACCAAATAAAGCCTATAGGTCAAAAACTGCAGATGTCTAAATTATAGATCCCTCTTTCAGTCGCAGCAAATAAAGGTGTTAAGTTTCCGTATAGTGAATTGTTTATGGGAAAATAAGAATGTTAAAATAAAGCCAAAGTGTAAAAACAGCTAATAAGCACCTATGCACATTGGGGAACGATTGCAGACATCTTGAATGCTGCACTGGCAAAGATAGACGTGATAAAAGCAATGTGCAGTAATTGAACAGATCAGGATCTATCATGCACTATAACAAGTAAACTAAAAATCTCAGCACAGGCAGGAAAACTTAGAAGATATGCAGATAAATATAAAGGAAAAGTATAAAATAAGCAATTTATTGATGACCCAAAAATGATTTTATAGAGAATTGGGAAGCAAAGTAAAAGGAATTGAAAGGCCACCGAAAAAGATGAAATAGATATATTTTGGAGAAGTATTTATGAAGATTCTGTGGAACATAACAAAGGTGCTAAATGGATAGAAGTAAAAGAAAGAATAAGAAGTTTAAAGGTACAGGATATGAAATGGGATGAAGTAACAGCCTGAGAGATTGAAAGAAACTTAAGAAAAGCCTCTAATTGGAAAACCCCAGGCCCAGATGCAGTACCTAACTTCTGGTTAAGAGTATTAACATTTTTGGTTGAAGATTTAGCCACGAGTAAGAACTACTTACATGCACACTCCAAACAGACACCAACCTGGCTAACAGGAAAAACAATGCTCCTACTTGCGTGAATCTACAAGTTACCCTAAAAATTATAGACTAATAACTTGCCTTCAGATGACATATAAACTCTACACTGGAATTGATGCCGACAGAGTTTATAGTTATTTAGAAGAAAACTCAGTTATGGCAATAGAACAAAAGGGCAATAAAAGAAAGTCATATGGAACAAAGGATCATTTGTTAAATAAAGTCATAGTGGAGAACTGTAAAAAGGGGAAGAATCTAAGTATGGCATGGTCTGACTACAAAAAAGCATTTGATAGTATCCCACATTCATGGATAAAAGAGTGCTTAAAAATGTTTAAGATGCATCCTACAGACCTACACTGATCGACTACATTACAGTGACCATGAAACAGTGGCAGACTACTTTGCAATTAAGCCATGGTAAAAGACAAATTATTATCCCATTGATAAAAATTCAAAGGGGGATATTCCAGGGTAACTGTCTGTCATTGCTACTATTCTGTCTTGGCTTAACCCATTAGGCTGTCTACTTAATAGCTTAGGCCATGGCTATAATTTGGCTCCTAGAAAATAAAGTGTAAAGACTTGTCATCTTCTATTTGTCGATGATTTAAAACTGTATAGCTCATCGGATGAGGAACTGAAAGCACAACTGCAAGCTGTCAAAACATTTTCAGATGATATAAGAATGTCATTTGGTCTTGATAAATGTGAAAAAGCAACCTTTAAAGCAGGAAAACTGCAGCACCAAGAAAATGTCAGTTTGGGACAGGAATGTGATATAAAAGAACTTGAGCAAGAGTGGATGTATAAGTACTTGGGAATTGATGAAGGATCAACAATAACACATGAACAAATGCAAATAAAATTTAGTAAGGAATACTTTAGAAGACTTAAATTAATCCTGAGAAAGCATTGACATCTAGGAACAAAATTCAAGCTATAAACCAATTTGCTCTTCCTGCCCTAACTTACAGTTTTGGAGTGATTGATTGGCCCCAAAACATGTTGGATAGATTAGACAGGAAAACAAGAAGGATGCTTCATGCTCAACAAATGATTTATAAAAATCACTGCATACCAAGATTATATATTCCCCGTTCCAAAGGAGGGATGGGCCTCCTTGAAATTGACTACATGTATAGATCTGCAATCGTGGGACTGCACACATACCTGCTGACCTCACAAGACCCAAACATAGTGAAAGTTTTGAAACACGAGGAGAATAAATGTAAGATGACTTCTCTGCTTAATCTAGCAGAAGCATATCATCATCAAGCAGGAATGGAAATCAAACCAGAAGTAGATATAAATAACTGAATTTGCCAAAAAAACAAAAGAAAGTGTATAAGGTGAAGGACCAGATGAGAAGGTAAGAAATGTGGA
Organism: Protopterus annectens; assembly: GCF_019279795.1. Taxonomy (NCBI): domain Eukaryota; kingdom Metazoa; phylum Chordata; order Ceratodontiformes; family Protopteridae; genus Protopterus; species Protopterus annectens. The sequence continues at coordinate 1,240,727,295 of NC_056725.1, forward strand.
AAATACATAAATATAGTTGCAAGTATAGAAAACTTCTGGAAGAACCTCATGTTGATCAGGATCAAAAACAGGAATGGTTAAGGAGAGGTGAATTCAAACTAAGAGATGAAAGGTTAGTATTGGTGGCACAAGATAGTGGGCTTATGTACTTGTTGGTTTACAAAGTCCATTGAACATGTGGGAGAAACGGGCAAATGTAGATTTTGTAAAACAGAATTGGAAACAGTTAAACACCTCGTTGCTGGTTGTGACATACTAAGGGCAGAAAGACTGTATACTGAAAGCCATAATAATTTGACAAGACTGTTGCACTGGGGATTGTGCAAACATTGTGGTATTGAAGTGGCTGAAAAACACTGGAAACATGAGCCACAAAGCATCACAGAGAATGATGAAATCTACATCACATGGGATTACCCATTACCAACATTTCAAAAGATAGATGCTAGAAAACTGGATGTAATGGTCTATGAAAAGAAGACAAAAGTAGCATTGATCATTGAAATTGCCACAGCCAGTGACTTGAGTGTCTTCCGTATAGAGAGATACAAAGTTATAAAATATCAGGATTTGCAGGCAGATGTGAGAGCAATGTGGAAGAAAGATACCCAGATGTTTCCAATAGTAGTAGGAGCAATGGGTCTTATAAAGAAGAATCTACGATTGTACTTAGATATGTTACCAATTCCTATAACCCCATATAAATTGAAGGAGGAGGCATTACTGGGTACATTGTGGGTGCTGCAAAGAGAACTTGAGGCTGACACCAAAGATGGAAACAATACTAATTTCATGAACTTTAATCATACTTCGACTTAGGAATTGGGTCCATTCCCGTCATGGTACTGGAAACCCAAAAGACTTGGAGAAATTAAAAAGGGTGAAGCATAGCACTGACATCTTTTATGTTTAAGCTTAATTTTTTTTTTTTGGCTTAGGAAGTTTACAAATGCTGGCGGTGCATCAGTAATGCATTCATGGTAGAAGGACCAGTGTCTCTCAGAAGTACAATTGCGCAGGAATTGAAGTGAATGAAAAGCTGATGTCATTAAGAAACAAAACCAAAATAGCTAAATAGTTTAGCTACTGATGTGAAATGACAATATTTACATTTGTATTGATCCACAGGAATTGAATTTGGTGTTTAAAGTAAAACATTACTCATTGCTTATAGTTGTAGGAGAGGTCTTAACAATGCAGAATGCTTAGATTGTCTTTCGGGAGGGCCATTTTAACAGCAAATCATTATGATTAGGTTTTATCCCATAGGTGCATCTGTATTTACTAGGCATGAGGTCCTAGAGACCAGCCTAGCCATTTTCTCAGTTCTTCAGAACATCATTTGGTTAAGTAACTCACTCAGACACATAATAGGCAAATGGAGGCTCAGGGAATCAAAAACTGGACTACATTCAAGCAGCTCATAACCTTAATCCTCAGTGCCAACTACCAGACAAAGCAGGGCATATGCTTAATTTCTTCCCAGTCATACTTTCAAATACCAGTCCACTATTCCCTATGAAGAATTAACAGTTGTGCATTGCTGGCATTCCATTCAACCTTGGTAGGTGCACAAGGCACTCGTATAAAATCAGCATTGCTAGGTACCATTTATGTTTTTCGTGTTCCACTTCAGTGTCCTGGGTCTTTTCAGCTGCATAGTTGCTCAGGCTCTTTTATCATTATTATTTTTATTCGGAGATCTTCAGTCAAAACTATAGAATAAACACTGAACTATAAATCTGATGTTAATCTTCGTGCATTCCTTACTGATGGGTTATCAGTTCCATCCTCGGTACCGAGCCGGCCTTATACCAAGTTCGCATCAGCCAAAACTCTCGAGCCAAGGTTCTACCCACAGTGCTCTGCTCCCTGTTACCTCAGATCTCATTTGCCGCATTGCTGTACAGCCGTGTCAAGCCTTCTCTCTCAGCTAAGTGTTCAGTTGTTTGAAATTTTTCTATTAGTGCTTAGAAAGTTTTCAGTTCTGCACTATATCTTCCTACACTATCGTAACTTTTGAGACTCTCTTAATGTCGTAGTTTCTCCCTTGATATTGCAATGCCTGATAAGAAAAGTAGTGTTGGTTTCAAGCAATGTACAGAATGCGGATGTAAGCTATTGCTTTCTGATGGCCATGATGTGTGTGTTTATTTTCTTAATGTTTCCCACCTTTCAGTGGACCCTCCGTGTGGGAATTGTAGAAATTTCTTGACTAGGACTCTGAATGAAAGGATGAATAAACTTATACTAAAAGGCCTTCTTAAAACTCATTTCTGCAAGGCTATCTCTGGGGCGGAGGGCTCATCCCCTCCTCCTAAACCCTGCAAGAGACGTTCTTCTTCCTCTTCGAGGTCGCTCACTTAGTCTCCCTTTGGAGATCACAAGGAGTCAACTCACAAAAAGGTGAACATTTCGGGCCCGGCATTGCCGTCTGTGGTCCTTTCGGCACCAGCCTCGGCACTGCCTCAGTTTATTCTCACTCCAGCTATGTCTTCATCACCACCGGCACAGGAGTTCCCGGTGCAGACACTTACGGCTCCGACAGTTTTGTCACAGTCTTTTTCTGCACCGCTGACGTCAGTGCAGACCATCTCGGCACCGTCTCTACAGGTACAGTCTCCTTCGGCACCTTTGGTGCAGACTCCTTCGGCTCCATACTTGCCGATGTAGTCAGCTTCCGGGATACTGCCCTCTACGGTGCAGCCGCCTTTGGCACCAACCTTCAGCACCATATTCATCGGTGCAGACATTTGCCACACTGCTTCATGGTGCAGACACCCTCGACGCCTATGGTGCCACCTTTGTCGGCACAGACACCCTTGGTTCCGGGCTGTGCATCACACGAACTCTCAAAAACTAAGTACTCTCCCTCCTTAGATCCTTTTGTGGGAAGTCAGTACAGCCCCTTTTTAGACGGGCCAGAATCCCCATCAGGCCTCTCTATGAGGTTGACCAGGAGCCTCTCAGAACAGGATGTGTTGTGGCTTGCTGATCAGTTGCTTGTGGCCAGGGGACTCTCTCACCCATCTAAAGCTGTGCTCCCTCTTGCAGGTGACCATATTTCTCCACAGACTCCTCCTTTGACTTCCAGGGAAGCACCGAAGCCCCTTCCTCCTACAGCAGCTTCCCTTCCTTCGACACCAACAGTGGACCTCACTTTGGAGCTGGAGTCGTCCTTGTGGCCCTTGATGCACTGGGCACCCGGCCCTTCTCAGGCTAGCGGCTGTGCCGTGGGGGCAGGTGTTCTTGGTTCAGTGCCATTTTTTTCTATGGCACCTTCTAGGAATCCTCCTCCCCTCACGCTCCACAGTCCTCTTGATTCTCTTGGTCTGGGGGTCGGCTCGTCGGAGCCGAGTGTGACCCTGGTTCCAAGGTTGTTGTGTTCTGTTCTGGGCTCCCATCCCTCTTCAGGCGGTTTGGCCTTCCAGGCCATGGAGAGGGCACTTGCCTCTGCTGGCAAAGCTTCCCTGTCTGAGTCTTTGCCCCCCTCTGTGCCGCAACTGTCGCAAGGCACACCTACCTGACCCCGGGCACAAGGGCCTCAAGTTTCTCCAGCTCAGGAGATCCCCTCCTCACAATCTTCCCCAGAGCTCCCCACTGAGGAAGTCCCTTGTAAGGCTTTGGCACATGGACTCCAGTGAGTAGTCTTTAACCGAAGGTATGTACTTTGATGATGGGAAGGGTCCACACGGTCACCCTCTGATGAGGTGTCCTTTGGTGACATCTTCGAGATCCTAAGACAGAGGGGTGACTGGAAGTCCTCCAACCCTTCCTCAGAGGAATCCGTATTCCTGCAGGCCTTTTGTGCCCAGCTCCCTACCCTCCTGGGTTACCCCATTGGCCGATGAACTTGTCCAGCGTGCATGGAAGGCCCATGACACTTTGGAAGCTATACCTCGGAGGCGTGACAAAATTTTATCTCCCCCTGCTGAACATCCTCATTGGTCCAAAGGTCTTCCAGTAGATGCCATGGTGGTGGTGGCTGCAACCAACAAAGACACTGCAGAAGAGAGCCAGACTGTCCATCCGCCCAACAGGGAGTCGCAGGCGATAGACAGACTTGGAAAGCATGCATTTGCTTCATCAACCGTCGCTGTAAGGTCCTTGACCTACTTGGCACACTTTACGAGGCTCCAGAGAGACCTTATCAACCAACTCTCTGAAACCTTGGCAGGAGCTGTTTCTGATGAGGTGCGTGACAACGTAGCTTCTCAGATAGCGACCCTGGAATCGATATCCAATTCTTCCATGCTCCTCATTTCACATGCAATGGAAGGAGCGGCTAGAGCAGCAGGCACAGGCATAGTCACGAGATGTCATGCCTGGATGCGCCTTTGTGACTTTGCGGACTCCTTTAAAGCTTCTTTTATGAATGCCCCCATCAAGGCCACTTCATTGTTTGGCCCAAAGGTTAAGGATACGCTGGCAAGGTGTGAACAAGATGGTAAGACCCTGTCTGCAGTTGGTGTCCGACACTCCACCCCTCAATGATTCTTCTCCAGAAATCAGAGGAGTGGGAAGATGTGGCACCGAAAATCACAGGGCTCTTTCTGTGATGCACATGCCGAGTTCTCCCCTAAGGGCAGAGGAGAAAACTCTAATGGAAGACTCCCCTTTTGGGGCAGGGGAGCTCCGCGAAACTGGGGTTTCAGAGATTCTTTCTCTGGGCAACCCTACCAGCACTCCTGAAGCGTTGCCCGACTGCTCACCTCTGGAAGTGGTTGGGGGTCGTTTTTCCTTGTACCTCACTGCCTGGTGAACCATAACCACCTATTCTTGGGTACAACAGATAATATCCAGAGGCTACTGCATTCCCTTCCATCTCTGTCCCACTTCACCCAGAAATTTACCTGAAGTCCCACCCAGGCAAAGGGAAGCAGCAGCAGACGAAATACGAAAGCTGGTACAAAAAAGAGTCATCCAAACAGTCCCCCCAGACCAGATAGGATCCGATTTTTACTCAAGATTCTTTTTAGTGCCAAAAAAGACAGGGGACTGGTGGATTTCAGCACACTAAACAAATTTTTAAAAACAGAGAAATTCCGAATGGTCACGGTTCAGTTTGTCCTTCCTCTTTTGGAAGAAGACTATTGGATGTGCTCTATAGGTCTTCAAGATGTGTTTTACCATATAAAAGTGGACAAGTGCTCAAGAAGATACCTCCGCTTCCGCATAGGAGCCAGTTAGTACCAATTTCGAGCACTGCCCTTTGGTCTCTCTGCAGCCCCCAGAGTGTTCAGCAAATGCATGGCAGTGGTTATCGCTCACCTGCGACTTCAAGGATTCCAGCCCTTTCCATACCTAGACGACTGGCTCCTTACCACCCCCACCAAGCATCTACTGGAGGAAGCCCTGGATTACACTCTTCTCAAGCTCAGTGCCTGGGAATCACTATAAACTGGGAGAAGTCCAACACAACCCTGGCACAATCTTTAGAATTCATCGGAGTTCTGTTGGACACGAGGAATTGAACAGCATCTCTTCCGGATCACAAACTTCAAAGAATAAAACAACAGGTTCAACCGCTAATCTGTCACCACAAATCTTCTTCTCGGTCCATACTCCAACTCTTGGGGTTGATGGCAACCTCGATCACCATTCTTCCTCTGGCCGGGTTCCACATGAGACTTTTTCAGTGGCTACTTCTCACTCAGTGGTACCCTCTACAACATCCTTTGTCTTTTTAGATAAGTGTAACTCAGAGATGCAAGCAAGATTTGCTCTGGTGGATGTCTCAAAATCCCCAACAATGGTCTCCGCCCCTTCAGCACCCATCAGCCAAAAACCACAGTGACCATGGATGCCTTCCTGATGGGGTGGGGGTGGGGGTGGGGGGGGGCTATGTCAGGGAAACTCAGTCCAAGGCACCTGGTCGGAGACAGAGGCTCATTTGCATATCAGTGTCCTGGAATTGAGGGTGGTGCTATTACCATTACAAGCATTTCACTCGATCCTTCCGTCAGGGACTATTGCAATCCAATCAGACAACATGTCAGTAGTATGGTACATCAACAAGCAAGGGGGCACCAGATCTTACCCGTTATGCTGAGAGGCCTTGAGAATATGGCAATGGGCGATAGCTTCCAACCACTTTCTAATTGCAACGCACATTCCCGGGAGCTCCAACATGATAGCGGACAAATTGAGCGGGTGCATTCTACAACCTCACAAGTGGTCCCTCAATCCTGTGATAGCGGCAACAATTTTCAACCACTGGGGCCAGCCTTGCTGTGATCTATTCACCTCCCCAATCAACTACAAGTGCAGCCAACTACTTTGCTCTGATTCCTCCTCAGTGACGGTCACCGAGAGACGCTCTAGTCCACGCTTGGCCCTCTGGTCTGCTTTATGCTTACCCTCCTCTACCCCTCATTCCCCAATTTTTGAAGAAAGCACGACAGTTGAAGAGCAAAGTAATCCTCATTGCTCCATATTGGCCTCAACAAGTTTGATTCCCCTTCCTCTGGCCTCACCTGCTAGATCAACCATGGATTCTCAATCCAACTTCGACGCTGATCTCCCATCTGCAGGGTCTGACCCACCCCAGTCTAACAAACCTGAAGCTGACAGCTTGGTTTCTCCACTTCCAGTAATTGCCATGCAGGATAACATCTCCTCCCCGGTGCGCAATATTCTTATTGCATCTCACCAGGCTAATCTGTCTCAACAAATGGAAAAGATTTACCTTATGGGCAGCGAACAAACAATTGGATCCCTTGTCAGCCCCAGTTTCGGTGGTATTAGATTTATCAGATCTCTTTCAGTCTGGGGTATCAACCTCTACTGCTCGTGTTTTTTAGTTGCCATTTCTAATTTTCACATTGGCTTCCAGGACTCTTCACTCGTGTCACACAGACTCTGTACGACTTTCTTGAAGGGAGTTTTTCACCTAAAACCTCCCTTTAGAGAACCAGTACAACCTTGGGACTTGGCTTTGGTTCTGCAAGCCCTAACAGCACCCCCCTTTGAACCTGCTTCTTCATGTGATGTAAAGTACCTTTCTTGGAATACCTTGTTTCTGGTTGCTAACACATCTGCCAGATGTCTGTCAGAACTTCAAGCCTTGTACATCAAACGTCCCTACCTTATTTTCCATAAGGATAGAGTCTCACTGAGAACTAATTCCTCCTTCTTACTGAAAGTGGTGTCAGAGCAGTCTATCAACCAGTCTATTGACCTCCCAGTATTTTTTCCGAATCATTCTAACAAGGGAGAGTAGTGCCTGCACTCCCTAGATGTTCACAGGCAAATCCGTTTTATTTGGACAGAACAAAATCTACCTGTAAATCAGACCAATTATTTCTGGCCTTTTTGGACCAAGACTAGGTTGTCCTGTTTCAAAAGTTACATTAGCATCATGGTTGAGAAATTGTATTACCTTTATCTACAACATGAACAACATCACCTTGCCTCACAAAGTAAAAGTCTACTCTACAAGGTTAATGGCAGTTTCAGCAGCTTTCTGTGCTAGGGCTTCCCTCAATGACATTTGCTCAGCTGCGACTTGGGACGACCCCCATACCTTTATTCTTCATTACGAATTGGATTTGGCCTCCAGAGGAAGAGCTTCTTTTGGTTCCATGGTGCTCAGGAATGTCCTTCCATGAGGGCCGCCCAGGGATATAGGTAGCTGGGGACTCTGTCCCATCAGTAAGGAATGAACGAAGATTAACAACATCAGATAAAGAAGTTATGTCTTACCTTAATGTTTCATCTGTGTTGTTGATCTGCCCAAAGCAGAAGCAGTTCGCAAGTGCCTGTCGGCCGTCTCCTGAAATTTTCGTTTTCGAGTTTCAGAACCGAAGTCTTCAACTAAGCTGAATACCCTGTTGGGGAAACTTTTTCTTGCTCTACACCGATGTCAGTAAAAGTTAATAATTGTATTTCTTGTGGAAAGCAAATACCTCTTAAAGATTTTCATTCATAATGCATTATTTGCTTAGGCCCTGACCACGACGTACCTCGCTGTCTGTTTTGTTCCTTATTTAAACAATGAACTATTCATCGTCTGTTTATTTACACTTCTAAATATTTCGGTACTCGGTTCAATTATTCAAATATGGCTTCGGTAAGCCACCTGACTACTGACATTCCGAAAAATTCGATCCATGCCTAGAAAAACGACTCCCAGACCGCATGGTCAGGCCTCTGTGCCTAAAAAACAAATGATAAGAATGGCTGAAGACCTTATTACTCTAATCAGGTGAAGCCTTCCTTCCTCCTCTAAGAGACCTAGGACTGGATTTCCTTATGATTCTTCAGATCAGGACTCTGAAATTTCTGTTTCCTCTGATGACCAGGATTTACCCTTACCTACCTATGAGGATTCTGATGCAGAGGACTCTATTCCCTCTGCGTTCCCTCCAGAGGATTTCTCTTTTGGTGAAACCTTGCATACTCTTAGGGAGTATTTTCGCTGGGAAAGCCAGGATTACTCTGACTCTAAAAAGAAGCTTAGGGATTTCTTACTCCTGCCCCAACACAGGCCTTTAGCTATCCCCCCTGTACTGTGCATTGTTAATGATGCCTTCTCAGAATCTTGCTTTTCCCCTGACTCTCTACCTCCTGCTCCCAGAAAACCTGATAGATATTACAGGGTTCCTGGCTCTCACAAATTCCTCGTTAAAAATCCTACTGCGGATCCTGAGACCATTTCATAGGGACCCAAGGGCGTCAAGGCTACTACTGCCAAAAATCCTACCCTCTCTGATAGAGATTCTAGGGCGCTGGATAGATGGGATAAGAAGGTATACACTTCTGCAACCTTGGCCATTAGGGCCTTAAACTGCCAGTTTCATATGTTAAAGTATCAGCAGCATATTATTGGATTGCCCAAACAGAAAATGATGTTGATTCCTGACTGTGCTGAAATTAAAGATTTACAGGATTTAATACATTCTGCTGAACAAGTTGGGAAACATACTTTGCAATGTTGTTTTGATTCATTAGAGGCATCTTGCAAGGCTGCTGTCACTGGGTCTGTACTTAGAAGGCATGCTTGGCTTAAGGAGCAATCTTTGCCAGATCATGTTAAAGCTAAATTGCTGGATGCTCCCTTAAACCAAGACTGCCTGTTTGGCAACAAAGCAGAAGAAGTACTTAAAAAGATGGAGGAAAAAGCTAAATCAATGCAAACTGTTAAAGATTTCCTACAAGTACAGCCTCCAACATTTAGTAAGCATTGGCCGTCTATAAATTGGTCCTTTCCTGCCTCTTCCAGGCTTTCTCAGTCCAAACCCAGATCTAGCAGAACACCCAGGCTTCAGTCCCAAGGTACTCACAAGACTAAGCAGTGACGGGGTTCCCAATTCCAAAGCAGGGAGTGGTAAGACCCCCCCCTATGGTAAACTGTCTCAGTGACTTAACTTTAAATCTTCCAAGCCCTGCACAACTGACTGTTCCTTTAAGTGGAAAGATAGCCCTGCAGACAAAAAATTGGGAACTCATTACCCAGGACAAATGTTTCCCAAGAATACAGATTCCACTTCCACTCCTTACCAACCCCAAATGGTTGGCCAGATCTACCCCCAAATCAGTGGGCAGAGGCTCAAAAACAAATTCTCTTAAGCATCTGGACTATTCAGCATGTTCCAGAAGAGGAAAGGGGACAAGGTTTATACTCGAGACTTTTTCTGGTGCCCAGAAAAGACAACTCCTGGCGTCCTATCCTGGACATCTCTATCCTAAACACATTTTTGGTGATCCCAAAATTCAGTATGCTAACTCTTCACCAGCTGCTTCCTATGTTAGACAAGGATGCCTGGTTGGCAACACCGAATTTAAAGGAAGCCTTACCTGCACATCCTAATAAGGGAATCCTGCAGAAGATAACTACACTTCCAAAGCAGGCTACATGCACTGTCAGTTCTCTGCACTGCCCTTTGGCTTATATACTGCGCCCAGGGTATTCACAAAGTGCCTAGTTCCAGCCATTGCATTATATATCCATACCTGGATGATTGTCTAATTCAGGCAGAAAGCCAGGACATACTATTGAATCATCTGGCGTTTGTACAGAAATTGCTAACTTCTCTGGAGTACACCATAAACGAAAAGAAATCACATCTGGTAGTTTGTCAACAAATTGTATTCCTGAGAGCAAGCTTGAACACAACTTCCCAGATGGCTTTCCTTATGCCAGAAAAACAAGTGCATTTGACAGCCTACTTCAAACTACTGGCTACAAAGAACCCAGCTGTCTGCAAGGAAAATACTGCAAGCCCTGGGGTTCATGGCCTCCTGCATTCTCCTAATTCCATATGCAAGACTGCATATGAGGAAACTACAATGGTATCTAAAAAGGCTATGGTGTCAACATTCTCAGGATCTAGAGGCAATGATTCCTATCATACCTTGTCTACAGATAGAGTTCCTTTGGTGGGCAGAGGCATGCCACCAAAACAAGGGACTGCCATTCACTCTACCCCCTGCCGCCCAAACCCTAACAACAGATGCATCAGACTATGCATGGGGGGGGGGGGCTCACTTGGCAGGGAAGTGCATTTAGGGCAAATGGAACCCAAGTCAAATGCACCTGCATATCAATCAAAAAGAAATGTTAGCTGTACAGAATGCTCTGACAGCCATCAAGGACCTCATTCTTCCAGGGCAATTAATGGGTAAAGACAGACAACACCACTGTTATGTGGTACATAAACAAACAGGGGGGAACCCACTCATACCCTCTCTGCAGACTAGCCATGGCTCTGTGGAACACAGCCTTGAGCTACCAAGTGCACCTACAGGCTCAGTTCCTGCCAGGAAAGCTAAATACACTGGCAGACGATCTAAGCAGAAATCTCATGAACCCACATGAGTGGAAACTGGAACCAAAGATATTCAACATGCTGAGAAACAAATGGGGGAGCCCAGATATAGACCTGTTTGCCTCCCTCCAGAACTACCAATTGGAAAAATTCTACACAAGGACTCCCCACAAACAAGCTTGGAAAGTGGATGCCCTGTCCTTCACCTGGAAAAAACAGTTTATGCCTCTCCTCTCCAAGGTACTGCTAAAGATCAGACAGGACAAACCAAGGACGATGCTGATTGCACCAGACTGGCCATGCCAACACTGGTACCCCCTTTTGCACAGTGTCACTGCTGACTCAGAACCCTGCCCTGCTGTCCCAGCAGGAAGGCCAGATTCTGCACCCACAGCTTCAAACCCTGAACCTGGCAGCCTGGCTAATTACCTGATCTCTCTGTTACCATCCCTCAGTAAGCAAGTGTTGGATGTCATTCTGGAGGCAAGGAGGCCTAGTGCTGGAAAGTCCTATGCTGAAAAATGGAAAAGATTCTGTTCCTGGAACCAAACTCAGGGGATGGGCACAGCAGCACCCAGTTTAGCTCAGATTATTCAATACTTAACTGAGATGCTTCACAAGGGCCTTTCCTTTTCCTCCATCAAAATATATGCCTCAGCCATTTCAGCTAATTACAACACAGAACCACCCCTCTTCTCTCATCCACTGCTGAAGCAGTTCCTCAGAGGGGCCAAGACCAACCAGGAGAGCCCCTACTCCAGTCTGGGACCTTAACTTTGTATTGGAAAAACTCACTCTACCTCCTTTTGAGCCAGCTGCAAATGCAGAGTTGAAATTCCTTTCTTGGAAAACAGCCTTCCTTTTAGCCATCACTTCAGCAAGAGGGGTGTCTGAATTACAGGCCGTCATGGCAGTGGAGCCTTTCATCATTTTTCATGCGGACAGGGTTTCCCTCAGGACCAATCCCTCCTTCATGCTAAAGGTGGTATCCAGTGTGGCCCTTAATCAGTCCATTCATTTGCCAACCTTCCTTTCTAATCCACAGAACAAAGGGGAATGAATACTGCACTCCTTAGATGTGCACAAGCAACTTAGATTTTATTTGTTCAGGACTAAACCTCTCAGGAAATCTGAACACCTGCTGGTTGCATTTGCTGCAGGGGCAGAGGGGAAGGCCATTTCAAAGCAAACCATTTCTAAATGGATAGGGCATTGCATTCATTTCTGCTATAAGCACCATGGAAAACCTACCCCACAGGGGATAAGATCACATTCAACCAGGGCTGCATCTATCTCTACAGCCTTTCTCAGAGGTGTCCCTACCAGGGACATCCTAGAAGCTGCTACCTGGAGTTCTGTACATACCTTCACCAAGCATTACCATTTGCCAATTTTCTCTAAATCCAGAGATGGCTTTGCCACTGCAGTCTTGCATGGCCTTATAGCTGGTCCTAGTGCTGTCTAATTTCCTCCTCCCATCCTTAGCTTTGGGAATCTACCCAGATGTGATGACTGCAACAGTGAAACACGAAGAACATAGTACAGTTGTGTACACTTACCATAAATGTAGATGTTCGAGTGTATTCACTGTTGCAGTCCTAGTTACCCTCCCTCCAGCCCCCTGACGTCTGTTGTCTATATTTCTGTTCTTGCTTACTATGCTTAAAGCTTTTTGGTGTATTTGCTTTTTTGTTGGAGGTGTAACCTTTTATATATAATTGCTTCCCTTTATTGGGGGCACCTGACATCTGGGGCAAGAAAAACTGATGTAATGGCGTCGGCTGCATGCTTTATACCCCTGACTACCTGACGTCATGGAACATGAGAGAACAACCAACGCAGGACCCAAGACTTTGATAATCAGGCCGACTGAGGGCTACTGCAAGCAGATAACCCAAATGTGATTACTACAACAGTGAATACACTCGAACATCTACATTTATGGTAAGTGTACACAACTGTACTTTTCTAAAGTAGCAGAGTTCTCCTCTATGACCCTAGTTGTACCAGAAGCTCGTAGTTTGCCACCTGCTTTGTTACTCATGTTTGTCTCTTCTAATGCAGTGCCAGTTCTGTAGGGTTCAGCCGGTTTGGGAGCTAACATTTTACTGATACTTTTTTAGCCTAGGCCCACCATTTTGACATCTAATTTATCTTCTGAGACTCTTCAGACCTTCTTTGACAGTATATACGTACTTTGCTGTAATATTCAAGAAAACATAGTAAAATAACAGGGAATCTAACTCCTTTGGTGAACTCAGGTATATGAATTACAGTATTAAAACCTAACTCTTTCCAAGTATCTTTGAAAGTTAAGATTGTTTCTGGGTTTTCCTTAAATGGACCTGCTTAGCTACCTATATTTTATACCAAGACCGAGAACTAAAGGGAAATATTCAGTGCACTCTCTACACAGGCAGCCCAAGTGTTATGCTAGTAGGACTGAAGATTACAGATAAATTGATCCTTTGCATGTTCGTAATGGCAAGTAAACTGAGCAGACCAGTATCCAGAAAGCTGTCTTCTAAGTAGTTGGCCATCTGTATCATATACTGCTGTCACCTTTGGAAAGATCCTTGCTGGGTAGGTCAGAAGAACACTTCACTAAGATGGCTACAGTCACATCAGCCTTCTTCAGGAACATATCCATTTGAGAGTGTTTGTGAAGCTGTCACTTGAACAACTGTAGTAACCTTCCCCAATCATTACAGATTGGATGTTTGCTCACTAAGCATGGTTGGCTTTTTATGATACTTCACAGTACGTTGTAGCTTACCTTTCTGGCTCAGGTTCAGGGAGCTTCACACTGTGTTCATTCATTTACGTCATGAGTGCATCACAGCAGTGTTTCTTTTGAAAAGCTTGGTAAAGGTGAGTTTGGATATTCACCTTTGCTAAGGTGTTCAAATAGTGTAGCCATTGCTGTAGTAGGAGTGCCTGCCTTTCTACCCCCCTCATTTTCAGTGCTGTCTTATGCTTCTGGTTTCACACACACTCTTGCTGGAGGTGTTTACTCTCTGTGTATTTTATAGGCATAGGATCATAGGCGTTTACTAGGCTATCGACCCAGAAGTCATTTCAAGCCTAGCCTTATCATCCAACTTTACTGAATACCCAGGATTGTATTTAGTAGTGACTTCCCATGTCTAACAGGGTTGTGTGTGCCGTCCCCACTAAGAATTTATGGTGCCCCGTCTGCTTATTCAGTGTCATAGAAGTGCTGTGTTTCACATGAATTGGTAGCCTATTCCAAAAACATGGCAGCCACTTGGAGACAAAGCTGTCCCTCCAGCATGTCCTATTCAAGTTGCAGGCCATATTTAGATGTGTGAAATGGGTAGCTCTAGTCCTGTGTGATTTACGGATGTGCAGCAAATTCATTAAGTTTGGGTCTGAGATCGCAATGTAAGCCAAGCATAAGTCTCCCCTGAGAAGGCTATATGATGCAGAGTATAGTGACAGGGATATTAGTCGGTCTGTGTAAGGCACGTGCTGGAGTCCCTTGATCTTCTTTGTTAGAAACATTTAGTTTTTGGGGGTTCTTGTATTATTTATGGTGGAGGCTATTGGGTGTGTTGGACATGTGTTGATTGGGGGAAGAAGTATACAAAGTACTCCTTTAGTCACCACCTCTTCTCTTTGACTTGTATGGATGGAGTTTTTAGTCCTTAGCTTCCAACCCCAGGTTTAAGGGTAGACTATGAAGTCTTAGGTCTTAAAAACATGAACAGAAAATGTCATGAATTGTGCTGTCCTTTTAGGCTGGACTTTCTGCTGTCCCTGATTGGAAGATTACTGTGAACCCTACCTGGAGAGTTTTATCTGACATTCAGAGCTGACCAGGAGCCTGATATTCACTTGCAAATTAATTCCATTCATGTTATGAACACTGCAACAGTGACACTATTATTTGAACATCTATGTTTGTGGGGAGTATCCCCTTACAAGTGTCTTGTGTATTAGAGGACCCTTCTTGATGGGTCTGCAGTACCGTCCACCTACAGATTGAGTGGTTTTGTATTAGCTGCTTCTGCTTTTGGAGTTCCCCTGTATGTTGAGATAATATTATTTTTATGTTTTTGATAATGTTATGTGTGTTTATTTCTAGAGCTACAGGAAGGTGCTTTATGTGTGGTAATGGTAGCAAACTAGTGGGATCAGGTAATGGTAACTCATGTCATATTGGGGTGTGTGGTTGTGGGTATGCAGATGTCCCTGAGTGTGTATTATACAAAAAGTGCTAAATTCTGATTGATGAAGAAATACAAAGCCAGTGACTCATCATGTATGCAATTAAGATCCACTTGCTAGCTTACTACTTTTTTTTTGGGTCAGGAATGCCTTGCTGCAGTCACCCGCAGGTGGGCATTCCCTCCAGCCAGCCATCCTTGGCTGTTAGTTTCATGTAAGTTGGGCTGATATATATCACTTTTAGCAATGGGGTGAATAATTTTCAGGAAGGTGTTTGCTAGGGGTAGAGTGTAGAAAAATGGGTAGAAGATACTAGTTTAAGTATTATGTAAAGGACAGTTCTCATGGGATCACGTCTGTCCTCTAGAGAAGGAAGTTCATAAAAAGATGCCAGATGCTGATTGTTGAAAAGGATGACTCCAACTATTTGACCTTTTATGGAGAGTCTTCTCTTAGATCACTATGTGGGGTTAGGAACATGTTTGTCTTGCCTAAGAAATGTATTAGGTTCTTACATAACTACGTTTGTTTTCCATTGTGTAAAATGTGTCAGCTCTGCTGTATGTGTTTATCTCAAATTAATACATTTCTTTGTTTCAAATCATCTCTCATTAGGGTGGGTATGGAGAGACATGTGATATTTTAATACAGCATCAACCCAGGTTGTTCCAGACCCTTATTCAAATGACACAGAATGAGGAACTTAAGGAGAATATGGTAAGTTGTGTAGTTAAGCAGTTGCCTTCCATTTTACTATTTTTAAATTAAGAAGCTAGTAGTGTGTTTTTTTTCCTTTCTCCATTAGCTGCGGCAGGTACTGGAACATCTTTCTCAAGTGAGTGAGGCTCAGTATCTGAAAATCCTAACCAGCCTTGCTGAGTCAGCCACAACAAATGGACACAAATTGCTGAGGTAAAATACAGTGCAGTTTAATGGTATTCCTGTGTACACTGGATCATATATTGTCAAATTCTGTGGTACTGAGCACTAGATTAAAGAAATGTTTTTTTAAAGTTAACCATTTCCCGTTGGACTGTTATTATGGAACTTACTTTTTTTGATTATGCTTTTTTTATCTGATTTTTAATTTTGCTGGAATATACAATTGTACAAGAATTCTGGTAAGTTTACACAAGTCATTCAGCTTGACTGGCTGAAAAATGCACATTGTTAAGGTATAAAATATAAATCACCCATTGGGAGGAAGCACCTCACTGTGAACAAATTGTAAATCCTTCCAACTTTTTTGAATAGTTTGCACTTGAAGCCAGACCTTAGTAGACTTTTTTTGAAAGTTTTGAAAAAAAATAACTGCTTCCATTTCATTGTCACACTTTGGAAGTGTCAAAACATGGCCCATAATAATGGGAGAAAGTGTGTGTCCAGAAGAATATTTACTTCTGTTTTATTGACTACTGAAAAGCCTTTGACTGCGTGGGCCATTACAAACTTTGGCAAATTCTTAGAGAAATGGGGATACCTTGTCACCTTACTTGCCTTCTGAGAAATCTGTAATCAGAACAAGAAGCAACAGTCACAGCTGAATATGAAATAACATTGGTTCAAGATTGGGAGAGTAGGTCAAACAAGGCTGCATACTGTCACCCTATTTATTCAGTGTATATGCTCAATATATCCTCAACATACTGGGCTAAATAAATCCGATGCCGGAATAAAAATCTGAGAGAGAAATATTAACAGCCTCATATATGCAGATTTCAGTGTATGGCTGAAAGTGATGAACAGCTCATGAATGTAAAAACATAAAGTGCAAAGGCTCATTTGCTGCTCAGTGTCAGAACAGTAAAATTTGGTTGTCTAGCTCAATCAGATGTCCTTCCATTATCACTGTTGCAGTATTCCTTACTAAAGGTATTCCCTGCCAAGGGTAGCCCAATGTCCAGCCAGTGTTGCAATGCCTTAGGTTTTTATAGATGTCGTACGTCACATGTATGCTGTCCGCTCTAGGCGTAAGGCATAAAAGTGACGTACAGATGTACATACATCAGAACTTCCTTGGCGTCTGTCTGAATGCCATCATTGAATGTCAGCCTGAACTTTCCTGTTGTGCTGGTTACCAAGCTGTGTTTCAGATAAGTGCCCTGATGGGGTTTCTTCTTTTCTTTCTTTTTCAGTGTTGTGGGCTGGCATGTCATCCAGAAAGGGAAAATGTCAGTGTGGGAGGCAGATTCACCATAAGGATCATCATGAACAGTGTCTTTTTTGTTTTTGTGTTTCTCATAACCATATGCAGTGTTCTATCTGCCAGGCGTTTGTCTCTAAGACCCTAAATAGTTGTCTCTCTTCCTTGTCCATTTGCCTCAAGAACCAGCATCTTAAATTGCGGTGCAGGGTGTGATGGCAGAATCCTCCCATCCCAAAGTTCAGCTGCCTGTCAAGAAAAAGTCCAAAAGAATCAGGTCTGAGTTGGCTGTCGTCCTCCCTTCCCTGGACATCTCTCTCAAGGCTGGTGAAGGCCCAGAGTATCACCTGGTTATTATGTTGAATTCCTCTGCTGTGACCATATCAGAGGGTATTGTGGATCCAACTTATCGCATATCTTCAGAAGCTCAGCAGACGTCGGTTCCTGATGTTGAGGGGGAACCTTGGCTGATCATTTCAGATGGTCTGAGGGGGATTCCGCACATACTTTTTTGGGAAGGGATTCCTACTATGTTAATTGAATGTAGGCACAGTGTGAACCTCCTAGGGTGATTAGGGCAGACATCCCTCTAAAGAAGAAACAAAATACTAAACGTATTTCTCCTGCTGCTAAAGATCCTCCGTGTGATTGGCAGGATTTTACCCTAGGGTTGTTTAATGCATTAATGGCATTAAAGCCTCCTCAAGGAGTTTCTGTACCTGTTCCCCCTGTTCCTCTACTCCACTCAAGAGGCCTTGAGAGCAGGACTCCTCTGTTGAGGACTTGGATACTCGGGAAGAGTATCTGGCATATTCCTCTCTGATCCCTTCTGTTTTGGATTATGGCTCTGAAGAGGATGACTGTATTAACCTAGACTCTCCTTTTGAGAAACTGTCTTTTTACTTTGAGTAAAAGATTGTTTGAACTTCAGGCTCTTATGGCTTTCCTCCTTTTTTGTTTTTTCATAGGGACGGTGTCTCTCTGTACTAATTCTTCTTTTATGCCCTAAGTGGTTAATGAGTTTTCTCTTAATTAGTTTATTAATTTACCCTTCGTTTTCCTTCTCTGCAGTCTGCTAGTGAGAAGGCCCTTCACACTTTGGATTTGCATTAGCAGCTCAGGTATTATTTGGATAAGACTAAAGCCATTTGCAAGTGTGAGCAGTTTTTTGTTTCTGGTTTGGCTGTTTCTAAGCAATTGACTTCTTTATGGATCTCTAGGACCATTTATTTTTGTTACTCCATTAATGGGAAAAGGCTTTCAACTTTTGTGAAGGCTCATTCTACCAGGGCTGTGGCTTCCTCTGCTGCTTTTTTCAAAGGAGTGGGTACCAGTTCCATCTTTGATATTGCCACTTGAACCTCTTTCATTACTTTTACTAAGCATTGCAGATTGGATGTTGTTTCCAGGTCAAGGACTGGCTTTGCATGGGTTCCTTGAGGGCTCTTCTGGGCCTTCCTCTTCCCAAGTGTCCTCTCAATCTTTTGTACTCTCTCTTTAGTAAGAAATGCTGCAACAGTGATATGGAAGAACATAGTACAGTTGTACAAAATCTTATAACAGTAGATGTCCTTCTGTTCAATGTGTTCACTCCCTCCCACCTTCCCTTTCTGCCCTTTTTTTTTTCCTTATCTCCTTCTGGATGCAAGTGTTCCTCCTACTTCCAAGGACCGTTGTTCCTACTTGGGCTATTCATTTCTGAGGTATGTATGTCTGTATGTCACATTTAATGCACTATGCCTGGAACAGGGAGCATACATGTGATGTATGACATCTGACAGATTTTATTTTCCATGGTTCAAACATCTGTGGGAGATGGTGATTACAGCCATAAAGTCAAGACCCTTGTGGTTTTGGAAGAAAAACTGTGGCAGATCTGCGTAAAATTTTAATGAATATTACATTGTCAACAAAGGTCTGTATAATCAAAATTATAGATCTGAAGTTGTTTTCATTTGCTTTTCAACCCAAGGGACTTGTATCCACCATGGATCCGACTCGGCTGCTTACTCCAGCATCAGATCCAAACTCCAAGCTCTTACCCTACCCATAATGCCCTCCCTCCTCCCCTCAAATCTTGTTTACCGCTTGTTAGAACAGCAGCGTGGTACCTTAGCTCTAAGCTCCTTTTACAGTAAGTGATTAATTTCCTGTTTTATTTTCTTCAGTCTTCTGTCGCCTTTATCTTATCTTCACCCTTTCAACCTTACCCTATCCCTGTGTGCTCAGGCATTGGTTACAAAAAAAAAAAAAAAAAACCTACTCTTTCTCTCTTTATCCCCCTTCCTTATGTGGGTGAGTGAGTGTGTGTGGTTTGTTTTTTCCTGTTTGCCATGGCTGATAGCCCCCAAGCCGGGCTACAAGGAAATGCACAGTGTGTGGCTTAAGCTCCCCCATCTGATGGCCATACTCTGTGCGTGATCTATTTGGGTGTACCTCACCTGGACACCTCCTGCTTGATCTGTGTGGGCTTCAACCTCCATACTTTGATCAACATAAGGAACAAACTGAGTCTTAAGGGCCTCCATCATCCATCCTTGGAGGCCTCTACTTCTTCCTCCACCCCAGCTTCTGGGACTCAACCTCCCGCTAAGAAGTCTGGGGATGGGGAGAAGGCCCAAGCCAGAGAGAGCGGGATCTCCCTAGGAAGCAGCCCCCAGGCCGCTCTTCCTCGGTCAAACCCCCGGCCAAGTCTCGCCCTGATCCGAGCCAAAGCTCTTCTTGACTCTGGTCGCCTTGTTTTTCACCAGAGCCGGACACCTCCCTGTCTCAGTCCCCTCTTTCTGACTCCACTCAGCACCACTTCAGGCCCAGGTCGGTGGCTTCTTCCATCTTGTCCTCTTGGAGCCTGTCTGAAGCTGAGGTAGACAGGATGATGCAGAAGTTTATTCGGGCCCAGATTCAGTTGGGAGTCTTGCCTGCAGTCCATTTTTCTCCCTATTACTCCTTCGCCGATCTGACCTCCGGTTTTGTAGTCATCAGGTCCAAGGTTTCCTGGTGTCTAGGGGTTGATGCCAATGGATCTTGGTACCTCAATGCCAACCATTGCCCTGAGTGGTTTGGCTTCAACGTTTTTGGAGCTGATGGACTTTCTGAGCCGTAGCCTCAGCATCGGGTCCAAGGAGATGTCATCGATTTTGAGGCTTTTGGGGTCATCCCTTCCTCTAGGAGCCTCTGAGCTGGGAGACTCGGCTCCAGCTCCCCCTCTCGACACAGGGGGCAATGGATCTGGCCTCTGTTTCCCCACAGGAATGCCCCGAGGCTTCTGAGTCTTCCCCAAAATTCTCCCCCCTCGGAGCCCCCTCGGAAGCATATGTGCAAGAGGAGGCTCTTGGACTCCCTTCCAGAGTTCCTCAAGAATGATAACGACTTGGAGGAAGGGAAGGGTTCCACTCGATCACCCCCAGAGGATGTCTCCTTTGGGGACATTATGGAGATTTTTCAGCAACACTGTGGGTGGCCCACCCAGAAGCCCAGCCCGGATGTGTCTGTGTTCCTGGAGGCATTTGGCACAGGACCCTCTACCTCCAGGGTTTATTTATTTATTTACTGGGAAATTCCGACTGGACGCAGGTCCTTTTTCAGCGGATGCCCGGGGAGAAAAGCTCCACAGCATGTACATGATAAATAGAGATACAAAATTGCAGCAGTAGTAAACAACATTACAGGTTGTTAGCTTTAATATAATAACAAGATATTGATTATCAACAGTATATACAGTAAATGTTGCAAGTTAAGATAGTTTCTTGTGGGAAGGTAAGGGTGAGGGTGTTAGTCTGGATTACAACAAGGACAAAGCCAGTGCAAATTTAAGTAGAATTTGAGTGCAGTCCTGAAAAGGCTGCTGGAAGGTGAAGTAGTTATAGAGGGTGGAAGATTGTTCCAAAGTTTAGATATGGTACATGAAAATGTGGCTTCTCCTGCTGAGTTTTTGGGTTTGATAACAGTGAGTTGATTTTTGTTGCATGATCTTAGGGGCCTAGTGGGGTGATAGGGTTGGAGAAGGGTTTGAAGGGAAGGGATGTTAAGGAGGTGGTTAATAGGTTTTGTGAGCCAGGGTGAGTTGATTAAATTGAAGGAGTTGTGGGAGTTCTAGCCAGTTTAGTTCTTTAAGGGCGCTACAGTGATGGCTGCGTTAGGAGGTTCCAGTGGCAAATTTAGCAATTTTGTTGTAACAAGCATACAGCTTGTGTAGGTCTGTCTGTTTAAGGTTGGTAAGTAGGGAGGATGCATAGAGTAGGGTGGAGATTAACTGGGAATTGACTATGGAGATTCTAGCCGCCTTGTTTAGGAATTGGCGGCTTTGATATAATGCACCAAGTTTCTTGTGAACTTTTTTTATTGTGAGAGATATGTGGGTGTCAAATCTAAGTTTGTTGTCTATTTCCACACCGAGTAATTTTGTGTGTTCTGATGGAGAGATGATGGTATTGTCTTTGGCAAGAATGTTGAAGTGGGGGTTGTTTTGGGTGGCTTTGGAAGTTTGGAGCAGAAGAAGTTTTGTCTTACTTGGGTTGAGTAGGAGCTGAGCATTGGATAGCCAGCTTTCTACAGAAGAGAATGATTCCTGTGTGATTTGTTGTAGTTTTGTTAGAGTGGGGGCAAAGCAGATGAGAGTAGAGTCATCTGTGTACTGTATAAGAGATGCTTGTGTGGCGGCAGTATGTAGGTTATTAGTGAAAAGTGAGAATAGCAGAGGGCCAAGGATATAGACCCCATGGGGAACTCCGAGAGTAACTGGGAGGCGAGGTGATATGTTATTGTCCCAATTTACCAATTGCTGGCGTCCGTTTAGATAGCTGTGTAACCAGTTGCAGGTTTCCCCTCTTCTGGATCCTCTATTGGACCTGATTTTTTCTAGGGCATGGAAGGAACCGGATATGGTTGAGCCTATCCCCAGGTGCCCGGATAAGGGACTCTTTGCTCCTTCAGACAGACAACACTGGTCCAAGGGGTCCCTGGTCGATGCCATGGTGGTTGTGGCGGCCACCAAAAAAGATCTCATACAGGAGAGCTCTTTGTTTCATCCTCCAGACAGCGAGTCGCGGGTGATGGATTGTCTTGGAAAGTGGACTTGTGCGTCAGTCACCTTTGCCTTACATGTGCTGAATTATTTGACACATGTAATCAAACTGCAGAAAGACCTGGCTAAAGATGTCACGGAGTCTGCCCCAGCATCCATGTTGGCAGAGGAGAAGGTTTTTTATTCCTGCATGGCTACCCTTACCTCCATCTCCAATATGTCCATGAGGCTGCTATCACATGCTACCGAGGGTGTCTCTAGGGCTGTGGGAGCAGGCATGGCCATTAGGCATCATACCTGACTCTGGCTTTGTGCCTTTTTGGAGTCCTTCAAGGCGTCTTTCAAGAATGCCCCCTATGATGGTTACATCTTGTTTGGGAAAATGGTTTGTGATACCTTAGTCTAGAGCGCGAAGCATGGGAAGACTTTGTCTGCCGTTGGGATACTCTTCCCGACCACACAATGATCCTTCTCAAGGAATCAGCGTGGAGTATGGAAGGTGTGGTTCCGGAAGTCTCAAGGTTCTTTCCAAGATGCTTAGGATTTGTCTTCCCCCTAGAGGCAGAGGGGGATACAATAGATGCTGCCCTCATGGCAGAAGTGGTCCAAAGAACCAAGGATGTTCTTTGTTTTTCACTGTTGCAGTCATTACATTTGGGTAATCTGCTGGCAGGTTGCCCTCAGTTGGCCTGATTAACAAAGTCTTGGGTCCTGCGTCGGTTGCTGTCCCTTCTTCCATGACGTCAGGTCGTCAGGGGTATAAAACATGCAGCCGACACCATTACATCAGTGTTTCTTGCCGTGCGGTGCCCAAAGCAGAAGCAGTTCGCAAGTGCCGGTCGGCTGACTCCTGAAATTTTCGTTTTCGAGTTTCAGAACTGAAGTCTTCAACTTAAAGCTAAGTACCCTGTTGGGCAAACTTTTTCTTGCTCCTTACCGATGTCAGTAAAAGTTAATAATTGCATTACTTGTGGAAAGCAAATACCTCATAAAGATTTTCATTTGTATTGTATTCCTTGCCTAGGCCCTGACCACAACGTACCTTGCTGTCAGTTTTGTGCTTTATTTAATCAACGCACTATTCGTCGTCGGTACATTTTTGCCTCTAAATATTTCGGTTGTCGGTTTAATTATCCAGAAATGACGTCAGTTATCCATCCGACTACCGGGATTCCGAAAAAACACAAAGACAGAGACAGGCCGTCGAGGTCCAAAACTGCCAACGACGCTTCTCCTAAGCCACTTGCCAGTTCGCCGGTACTCAGGCGCTTTCGCAGCCCCTGATACCCGCTACTTCTGACTCGCAGGCCTCTATTGAGACCCATTCAGAGTCCGGTATGCCGCGAGATACTTCAGCTATGGAACCCATGGATGTCTCTACCTTGGATGGGTCCGGAGCCGCTGTGCAGACACTGGCTTCTGAGGGTGTATTCAGGCCTACAGACCTGCATATTAAACCAACTCCACCTTCTATACTAAGGCCTAAATCTCGATCTATGTTTAAAAAAACGATGCCCAGGCCACATGTTCAGGCCCCTATGCCTAAAAAACAAATGATCAAAATGGCTGAAGATCTTATTACTCTAATCAGGGGTAGTCAACCCCCCTTTCTAAGAGGCGTAGGGCTGAGCTTGACTATGAATCGTCTGATCAGGACTCTGTTTCTTCTGATTCTTCTAATGACCTGGATTTGTCCATACCTACTTATGAGAATTCTGATGCAGAGGATTCTATTTCCTCTGCTTCCCCCCTGAGGACTTTTCTTTTGGGAAAACTTTTACATACCTTAAGGGAGCATTTCCACTGGTAAAGTTACGAATTTTCTGAATCAAAAAAGAGGTTTAGGGATTTCCCCCTTTTACCTCAGCATAGACCTTTGGCAATACCTCCTGTACTAGACATTGTTGATGATGTGTTTTTGGAATCCATTATGGCCCCTGATTCCTTGCCTCCGGCTCCTAGTAAACCTGACAGATACTACAGGGTTCCTGAGTCCCACAAGTTTCTTTTCAAAAATCCAGTTGCGGATCCAGAAACCATTTCTCTGGGGCCCAAGGGCATTAAGGCTTCTACTGCTAAAAATCCTACCCCTTCTGATAGAGACTCCAGGGCGCTGGATAGATGGGGTTAAAAGGTTTATACTTCTGCAACCTTGGCAATCAGGGCTTTAAACTGCCAATTTCATATGTTAAAATATCAACAGCATATTTTTGGACTGCTTAAACAGAAAATTATGTTGATCTCTGACTGTGTGGAAAATAAAGATTTACAGGATTTATTGCATTCTGCTGAACAAGTTGGAAAACATACTTTGCAATGTGGTTTTGATTCTTTAGAGGCCTCTTGCAGGGCTGCTGTTACTGGGTCTGTGCTTAGAAGGCATGCTTGGCTTAAGGAGCAATCTCTGCTAGAACATGTTAAAGCAAAATTGTTGGATGCTCCTTTAAATCAGGACCGCGTGTTTGGCAATAAGGCTGAAGAAGTTCTATAAAAGATGGACGATACAGCTAAATCTATGCAAACTGTAAAAGATTTCTTGCAAGTGCAGCCTCCTAGATTTAGTAGGCACTGGTCTACTAAGAATTGGTCCTTTCCAGCTCCTTCCAGATCCTCTCAAGCCAAACCCAGGCACGCCAAAAGCACCAGGTTTCAGTCCCAGGGAACTCTCAGAACTAAGCAGTGGGGGGGGGCCTCCACTTCCAAATCAGGAAATAAGAAGATACCCCCCTATGGTAAACAGTCTCAATGGCTTTCCTTTAAATTTACCAAGCACTTACCTTTTAGCCGCCCCTTTGGGGGGAAAGATTGCTCTTCATGCAAAAAACTGGGATCTCATAACCCAGGACAAATGGGTTTTAAATGTAGTGTCCCAAGGATACAGATTTCATTTCCACACATTGCCAACACCAAACGGGTGGCCAGACCTGCCCCCAAATCAGTGGGCAGAGGCCCAAAAATAAGTGCTTTCCCTCTTAAACATGGGGGCTATTCAACTGGTATCAGAAGAAGTAAAGGGACAAGGTTTCTATTCCAGGCTTTTCCTGGTACCCAGAAAAGACAAGTCATGGTGTCCAATTCTGGACCTATCTACTCTAAACACCTTTCTGGACATTCCAAAATTCAAGATGCTGACTCTTCACCAATTACTTCCTATGCTAGGCAAAGATGCCTGGTTAGCAACTCTAGATTTAAAAGAAGCTTACCTGCATATCCAAATCAGGGAATCTTGCAGAAGATACCTATGCTCCAAAGCAGGCTACTTGCATTATCAGTTCTCTGCACTGCCCTTTAGCTTGTCTACTGCACCCAGGGTATTCACAAAGTGCCTGCCTCCAGTAATTGCATTTTGCAGGCAAAGAAATATTCAAATATATCCATACCTGAACGATTGTCTAATTCAGGCAGAAAACCAGGCCACACATCTAAATAATCTGGCGTTTGTAAAAAGGGTTCTAACTTGTCTGGGGTACACCATAAACGAAAAGAAATTACAATTGGTACCCTCTCAACAGATTACATTCCTGGGTGCAAGCTTGAATACAACTGCCCAGATGGCTTTCCTCACGCCAGAAAAGCAAATTCATTTGGTAACTTACTTCATACAAATGGCCACAAAAACCCTGCTATCTGCAAGACAAATATTGCAAGCCTTGGGGTTCATGGCCTCCTGCATTCTTCTAATTCCATATGCAAGATTGCATATGAGGAAACTTCAGTGGTACTTAAAAAGTCTATGGAGTCAACATTGTCACAGCCTGGAAACAATGATTCCTATCATACCTTGCCTACGCCTGGAGTTCCTATGGTGGGCAGAGGCCTGCCACCAAAACAGGGGACTACCATTCACACTACCCCCTTCCTCCCAAACCCTAACTACATATGCATCAGGCTATGCATGGGGGGACTCACCTGGCAGGGAAGTGCATTCAGGGCAAATGGAACCCAAATCAAATGCACCTACGTATCAATCAAAAAGAAATGTTAGCTGTACAGAATGCTCTGATAGCCTTCAAGGACTACATTCTTCAGGACAACTAATGCTAAGGATGGACGACACCACGGTTATGTGGTACATAAACAAGCAGGGGGTACACATTCCTACTCCCACTGCAGACTAGCCATAGCATTGTGGAACACGGCCTTGAACTACCAAGTGCACCTTCAAGCTCAATGCCTGGCAGGAAAATTGAATACACTGGCAGACTGACTAAGCAGAAATCTCATGGAGCGACACGAGTGGAAACTGGAATCATGGATTTTCAACATGTTGACAAGCAAATTGGGGGGCCCAGATATAGATCTATTTGCCTCCCCCCAGAACTACCAGTTGGACAAATTTTGCACAAGGACTCCCCACAAAAAAGCCTGGAAAGTGGATGCTCTGTTCTTCAGCTGGAAAAAACTATTAGTCTGCACCTTTCCCCCTCTGATTCTGCTCTCCAAAGTCCTGCTAAAAGTCAAACATGTCAAACCAAGAATGATTTTGATTGCTCCAGACTGGCCACACCAACACTGGTACATACTCCTGCGCAGTGTGTCACAAATATCTCCATGGCACCTGCCTCAGACACCTTCCTTGCTGTCTCAGCAGGAGAACCAAATTCTGCACCCTCAGCTCCCAACATTGAACCTTGTAGCTTGGCTAATCATTTAAATTCACCCTTAGCATCCCTCAGCAAACCTGTGATGGACGTCATCTTGGAGGCGAGAAGACCTAGTACTAGAAAATCGTATGCTGACAAATGGAAAAGATTATGTGCCTGGAACCAGTCTTTAGGGATGAGCACCGCAGCACCCAATTTACCTCAGATTTTGCAATTCTTAACTGAGATGCTTCACAAGGTCCTGTCTTTTTCCTCTGTTAAAATCCACACTTCAGCTATTTCAGCTCACTATAACACAGAACCAGCCCTCTTTTCTCATCCCCTGCTCAAGCAGTATCTCAGAGGGGCAAATAACTTGAGACTACCCAGGAGAGCCCAAACCCCTACCTGGGACCTTAACTTTATTTTGGAGAAGCTCACTCTACCTCCTTTCGAGCCAGCTGCTACTGCAGACTTAAAATTTCTTTCTTGGAAAACAGCCTTCCTCTTAGCAGTCACTTCAGATAGAAGGATATCTGAATTACAGGCCCTTATGGCAGTGGAGCCTTTCATCATCTTTCATGTGGACAGGGTATCTCTGAGGACCAATCCATCCTTCATGCCTAAAGTGGTTTCCGGTGTGGCTCTTAATCAGTCCATTCATTTGCCAAACTTCTATCCCAATCCACAGAACAAAGGGGAACGGATTCTGCATTCCTTGGACGTGCACAGACAACTTAGATTCTACTTGGACAGAACTAAATTTAGAAGAAAATCTTTACAATTGCTGGTAGCATTTGCTGCTGGGGCAGAGGGGAAGGCTATTTCAAAACAAACCATTTCTAAGTGGATAAGCCATTGCATTTATTTCTGCTATAAGCACCATGGAAAACTTATCCACAAGGTGATCAGATCTCACTCCACCAGGGCTGCATCTACTTCTGCAGCCTTTCTCAGAGGTGTTCCTACCAGGGATATTCTAGAAGCTGCTACCTGGAGTTCTGTATATACTTTCGCCAAGCATTGTCATTTACCAATTTTCTCTAAATCCAGAGCTGGCTTTGCCACTGCTGTCTTGCAGGGCCTTATAGCTGGTCCTAATGCTGTATAAATTCCTCTTTCCAACCATAGCTTTGGGAATCTACCCAAATATAATGACTGCAACAGTGAAACATGAAGAACATAGTACAGTTGTGTACACTTACCATAAATGTAGATGTTTGAGTGTATTCACTGTTGCAGTCCTGGTTACCCTCCCTCCAGCCCCCTGTTTTTCTCTGACTATACCTCTACTTTCTTTTTCTATGCTTAAAAGCCTTTTTGGTGTATTTGCTTTTGGTTGGAGGTATATTTTTGTGTTTTTAATTTTATTTTGCTCCCCATTTGGGGGGCACCTGACATCTGGGGCAAGAAAAACTGATGTAATAGTGTCGGCTGCATATTTTATACCCCTGATGACCTGACGTCATGGAAGAAGGAACAGCAACCGATGCAGGACCCAAGACTTTGTTAATCAGGCTGACTGAGGGCAACCTGCTAGCAGATTACCCAAATGTAATGACTGCAACAGTGAATACAGTCAAACATCTACATTTATGGTAAGTGTACACAACTGTACTGTCTCGGGATTCCTTCCCGGACAGGTCCTTCCAGCAATTCTGAGGGGTTGTTCGACTGCTCATCTCTGGAGGCAGTCAGGGGGCAATTATCTGTGCACCCAACAGCCTAGGAGTCGATTATGAATGATCCTTGGGTTCTGCAGATCATATCCAGAGGCTATTCAATATCCCCCAGTTCCACCCAGACACCTCCCAGACGTGCCACCCGGTCAGTGGAAGGAGGCAGCCATAGAAATTGCCAGGCTGCTCGAAAAATTAGTCATCTAGCCCATCCTCCCCCAGACCCGTCCAGATCCTGCATTTATTCCAGGTTCTTTTTGGTGTCAAAGAAAACAGGGACATAAGACCCATTCTAGATCTTTCAGCTCTGAACCTGTTGGTTGCCAAGACAAAATTCCGGATGGTCACCCTTCAGTCCATTCTGCCCTTTTTGCAGATCAGTGACTGGATATGTTCAGTAGAACTCCAGGGTGAGTACTACCATGTCAAGATGGAGATATGGTCCCAGAAGTTCCTCCATTTCCAGCTCTGAGCAAGCACTTTCAGTTCAGAGCACTCCCCTTTGGGCTCACCACCACTTACCGGGTGTTCTCCAAAGTGATGGCAGTAGTTGCTGCTCACCTGTGGCTGCAGGGGTTTCAGGTCTTCCCCTACATGGATGATTGGCTCCTCTATGCTCCCTCCAAGCATCTACTAATTCAAGCCAGGGATCATCTGCTTCAGGCTGCTCATTACCTGGGTATAACCATAAACCTCAACAAGTCTCAGTTGGCACTGATGCAGGTGTTGGATTTCATAGGAGCTCTGCTAGATACCACCCAGGGCAGGGTGTTTCTACCTCAGGACAGACTGTTATCCCTCTGTTATCATGTGCTTTACATCCTCCAAGCCAGCCTTCCCCCAGCAGGATTAGTTCTTTGGGTGCTGGGATCTATGACGGCCAAGCTTTGTAAGGCCTTTTTAAAAGGCACCTTTCTTCTTAGGCTCTCGGTTAGGGACCCATTGGCCCCTTGGGATCTTACCCTTGTGCTGCATGCCTTGGTTTCTACTCCTTTCAGATCAGCGGCCATGGTTGACTTGCAGTTTCAGTCATGGAAGACAGCTTTTTTGGTAGTGATTACCTCAGTCAAGAGAGTTTCTGAGGTCCAGGCCTCCTCTGTCAAGTCTCCTTACATGATCTTCCATAAGGATAGTGTGTCCCTGTGGATCAGTCCATCCTTTCTACTGAAGGTGGCATCAGTATCTAATATTAACCAGGTCATTAATTTACCATTTTTTTCCCAAATTTCCAAAATAAAGGAGAGTACAAATTGCACTTGCTTGATGTACACAGGCAGCTGCATTTCTATTTGCATGGAACAAAATCTTTTCTTAAGTCGGACCAACTCTTTGTTTCCTTTTCCAAACTTTTCTTGAGTAAGCCTGTTTCTAAAGTCACTATCTTTTGATGGATTTTTGAATGCATCTCTTTGGCCTATCAAGCCAAAGGTTTATCTCCATTAAGAAATGTCTGGGCACATTCTACCAGGTCTTTTGCTATGTCTCCGGCCTTTTGGTGCAAGGTTTTTTTAGATGTTTGCTCTGCAGCTACCGGGCTTCATCTCACACATTTATCTCCCATTATAAATTGGACCTTCTTTCCAGGAGCAGGTTATCCTTTGGCTCAGCCGTGTTCTGGAACATCCTTCCATGAGGACTGCCCAGGGTTGATTTGTAGCTGGGGACTCTGTCCCTCAGGTTGAAGAGCAAATGAAAACAGCAACTTCAGATAATTAAATTATGTACTTGCAAGTCAGTACGTAAAAATCTACCGCCAATCATTAGCGGACCGGAGTTCCGCTGTGGCGACCCCTAACCGGGAAAAGCCGAAAGACACAAACAAACTTACCATAATGTTCCATCTGAGTTGTTGCTTTTCTTTTGTCTTCAACCGTCCCTCCCTCCTTCCCCCACCTTGTGTGAGCTGTGTAGTGGACAGGATGGAAGAATTATAGCCCCTCTATCCTGGCTAGTCTTCCCTTTGATAAGCCTTTTGTGGGTTGTGTCAGGTTTATAGGCATATTGTCTAGGTTGGGATGCTGCTGTTCTGCAACAAACTCGATCTGAGGGGAGGAAGGAGACAGGGGCATTATGGGTAGAGGAAGAGCTTGGAGTTTGGATCCGATGCTGGAGTATGCGGCCGAGTCGAGTCCGTGCTGGATCCAAGTTCCTCAGGTTGAAGACAAATGAAAAGCAACAACTCAGATGGAACGTCATGGTAAGTACATGACTTATTTTTCCCCATGGTGACATTTGTATGAGTTGGAATGTAAGTTAAGCCTACATGCAGGAAAATTCATACTTTTGAACTCTGTTGTTAGAGAAGACTTTTGAGAATTCCATGCAGTGCAAAAAGCTCATATAAGCCGGTACTTAAAAGGAAATATCGACTATTGATTGGAAGGCCTGATAGTAAAACTAAAGCTCAAACACTTTGGCCACATACTGTGAAGACAGAGTTGACTACAGATGACACTGGTGCTGGGAAAGTGCAAAGGCAAAAGGAGATGGCAGAAGCTAAGATGGAGAGAGAGCATTACTGAAGTAATGAATATGAACTGGTAAGAGACAAACCTGTTGTTCATTAATTATTGTGTAAACAAACCAGGAATGATTCAACTGTTTACATTAACTCCATTGTCTAATCATCAAATGCATATTTTAATATAGCAAGATCATGGAACAGTGTTAGTAAAAAAGTTTCTTCTTACCCTTAAGGTGATGTGGTCTTTGGAGTTAGTATATTTAGATATGTGAGAGTGCAGTTGGGCCCCCCATGAAGAATGCTGCTTTTTGGGTTTTTGTCAGAGTAGATGTTTTCTGTTGTCAGCATTGTGTTTTCATTTTGTAGCAATTTCTGATTTTAAGTCCTGTTTTTTTAGCCAAAGTTCCATTTTGCATGTGTGTTTGTAACACTATTAGACATGCCCACTTAAGAAGCAGTATACACAATCCTTTAATCAAAAGTTAGACAGTAAAGATTCCCCAAGGCATGTACTACATCATGATGTGTGATCTGCATGAGCATAATTAAACTGCACAACACTGTTCATGATCTTGCACCCCAATAAAAGTAAAGTACAGCAACAACACACCATAAATGCAAATTAATTTATTTAGGGAAAAAAGATTTGCAAGTGTTTTTTTCTGAAAAAAAATTGTGTAGCAAGAGCACATCACATTGGCGATTGTGGAGAGCTGCATTTACACATGAAAGCATGACTCCTGTCCCCAAGGGCAATACTGTACCACTATGGATAAATGCAGCCGTTTCTTGTACTCTTAAAATGATATATTCTTAAATAACTGGGTAGGAAAATGAGACTAATATTCTTGTAAGAGACCCTTGGTGCTGAATGCTTTAGCAGATTACATCTTTAGACACTCTGGCTATTTTCCACTGTTAACCTCTAGCTCTTTGTAAATTTTGGCCAGTGTAAATACTGATCTAGGTGATGTGGCCTTACTAAAGTTGATGTGGCAACCTGGCTGCATGTGAAAATGGGAAAAGGGGGTTGATGGAGAGTGATGGAAGCTGCCCTTATGCTTAGTGATGCCATTGTTCATTGCATAGGCAACAGCATCCCCACCTTGGTTCTTCCCACTGGTACCTTTGCAGGTAGAACTCTTATGAAGTCTCATTGTGCACCTAACCATTGTTTTCATTGTTATATATTTTTTATCCAGAAGAATAGTGTCTATAGTGAGTACTAAATTTGGAAAATTTGAATTTCAGGGACTTTCTAAAGGATCCCCTTTGCTGCATGTCTAAGCAAAGAGAAACAATTCCAAAAGGACTATGGAAAAATAGACAAAAGATACTGTACCAGAATTTTTCCACTTAAACTCTTGTAACAGCTGACAGCCCCTGTCCTAATGACCGGAGACACTGTACAAGACCACAAGGTTTTTTCAAAGAAGCCTTTTAGTTAAGTAGTAGTAAGTTATACACAAACCTGGTATTGACTGGCAGCCAGTGTAGATCTCTCAGCAAAGGAGTGGTGCGAGAAGAATTTGTACCTTTAAAGAAATGTCCCTTAGCTATTAGTCTTAGCTTTTCTAACTAACCTGTAACAAAAATCATATTGACAGTTCAACACTTAAATATCATCCTTACACTACTTTTCTAGCAGCCTTTTTTCAGCTATCTCTAAATGGAATCATTTTACCATCACCAGTAATTTCTCCTTCTCCTTCCTCTTTGCCCCATGCTTTTCTTTAAAGATAATAGTGTACAGAGTGGTAAAGATACTTAGTCTGCTTATTTACTACAGCAGGAAACTTAATATTCTGCGGATGCCAGTGTGTTTCATTTGAGTGACATTATGTAGCTATGTCAGTCTAACATTGGTTAATATAGCAATAACCCACGCCTGGGTATGGGTAATGCTGGATTTACCCACGGTTGGTGTGGAGAATCTCCGTTGCTTATTTTAAAGCTGTCTTGCTATGTTAAACCCATTTAACATAGCGAGACAGTTTTGAAAAAAGCAACGGAGAAAGCAAGATCTCTGTTGCTTTTTACAAACTGTTTCGCTATGTTAAATGGGTTTAACATAGCGAGATAGCTTTAAAAAAAGCAACGGAGAATCTCCGTTGCTTTTTTTAAAGTTGTCTCACTATGTTAAACTCGTTTAACATAGCGAGACAAGTGTTGCTGTAAGAGTTACACTAATGGAAAAAGTCTGGGCGACCAGACCTTTTTCCATTACTATAACTTGGATTTACAGCGTGCACGCTGACCAATCAGCGTGCACGTTTTTGAATATTAATGGGGGGGGGGCATTGTATAATATTTCTTAAATTCGTTTTGGTG
Organism: Protopterus annectens; assembly: GCF_019279795.1. Classification (NCBI taxonomy): domain Eukaryota; kingdom Metazoa; phylum Chordata; order Ceratodontiformes; family Protopteridae; genus Protopterus; species Protopterus annectens. The sequence continues at coordinate 1,240,760,478 of NC_056725.1, forward strand.
ACACATTTGTCCACATGTTAGTGTACACATTATGCAGTTACCTTTGTGTAATTTTCTGTTTAGCATTGTAGTCTTAATGTTTTGCTTGGCATTAAATAGCTCTTTTTAGATCAGTGCTGTATCCTGGCTAACATGTAAACATTCCCTGTTCATGATTCTACCACTGCTTCAGCCGTACCAGATTCTCATCAAACAGTCCATGGTAAAGGGAGATGATGTAGGCCAGTTGAGACAAGATCAGTGCATGGATCTCTACAGCAGAGTTTGAAGGCAGAATTAGGTCGGGATCTGGGTAGTATTTTTTAGATGATTCAGTGTCACCCTTTCATCAAAAAACGCACTTAAATCATAGAACCAAGCAGCAGATTCCAGCCTTTTCTCATTCCCCTCATATATTTTAAGAGAGAAAGGACAGTAAATTTATCCTTGATGCCAGAAGTCTTAACAATACATTACTGGATATTGAGGTACTCCTGTATTTCGAAAAATGTCTGTGTAGTTACTGAAACTTGGCTTAAATGTAAATATTATCAACTAATAGCTTGTTATGGAATACCTTCTTTATCCTTTGATAACCATAAAAGATTCCTTAGCATTTTAAATGATCCCCCTATTAGCTAACTCCCTTATTTTGGATGAATTTACATACTCTTCAATAAACTGGGACTCCTATACATCTTATGGATAATATTCCCAAAATTCATAGACAATAAATAAAAATTCCCTTGAGAGCTGCTAAATAAACCTACCAGAATGCACAGCATTCCTGACTTTATTCTTAGATATGACTGAGTCTTTCACTATTCCTATAGTATCCCTTTCCCAAGTGAAGTCTGACTATAAACTTGTGATCTTCTCCTTTAAACTCCCAAAAGCTCCTACAGTAAAACCCCACTATATTTAAGGACTACAAACATGCCAACTTCAGCCTGCTATGTGGAAAAATGTCAAAATTCACTTATGCCTGCAACTCCCGAGACCTTAGTAGAGCAGCAAGTGTCACTAAACTATTGTAGACTCATTTAGGGAAATCCATATAGCTAGCAGTCCCTACCAGAAGTAAATATAGGAAATTCAAAAACAAAACACTGTGGTAGTCCACCACCATAAATAAACTGTACAACAAAAGAAGAAATTTCCTTATTTAGTAGATTTAAAACCTATCTTCTCTATAGTATATCCAAAGCATTGCACACACACACACACACACACACACACACACACACACACACACACACACACACACACACACACACGCAACACTTTCAGATCCTCTAAAGGAGCTCATGAAGTTAGGCTAGCTGTTGAAGCCAAAGATAATTAGAAATTTTTCTTTAAAATCCCAAAATATCTGAATTTCTTACTCCCAAACTATTTCTAAAGATCATTTACTGAAAATGCTAATCCAAACCAAAAATACTTCCTCCACTGGACCTGACAATATACCCGATTACTTAATATTGTTAATTATGCTGTTGCAGACGCGGCGGTCAAACTGTTTTACTTAAGGTTTAGTTACTGATTTTGTCCCTGATGAATGGCACACTGCAATGGTGATGCCCCTGGGTAATTACAGACCTTATCAGCCTTACAAGCCATCTTGTTACCCCATCAACAATTTTTATTTTATTTGTATATGTTTTCTGAGGTGGAACACTAATCTCTGTTCACCTTTTTCAGACTCAGCCTGGGAGCTGTGTCTGACTAAGTGACTTGCTCATAGTCACACAGACAATGGAGGTTGAAAGAATCCAACCTTGCACCACTGGACCACAGGAAATGGCTTGCTAACAACTCATTAATCCTCTAAGCCATCTGCCAGGCAAAGTTTGATTCTGTGAAGGGTAAATCCTATCTATTTAATGTAGTACATTTCTTTAGTAGGGTTACAGAGACTGTAGATGGTGGCTGTGCAGTGCATGTGACCTATGTGGACTTCGCTAAGGTCTTCTTACAAAAGCTAAATGCTTTAAAAATCAACCCATATGTGGTACGATGGATAGCAAACTGGCAGTAATACAAAACCCACAAAGGTTGAGTTCCATGTGCCTCATCAGAAAGCGTGAAAGTGATCAGTGGTGTTCCTCAGGACTCTGTGCAGAAATCCCTTCTTTTTGGTATTTTCTTCTCAGATCTCCAAACAGAGAGCCAAGACCATTGGCTAACAGATTTTGCAGGCAGTTGCAGACTGGGGGTTGTTAAGTCGTACTGTGACACCCAAAACCTCCAGAATTAACTTGCTCTCGCATCCCTCGCCAAGGATAATCATAAGGCATTCTTTAACTACAACTGAAGTCTAAAAGGGAATGCCCATATATGTGCTGAACTGGTTGTAGATGGGATCACTCATACTACACTGGAAAATATTGCTAATCTGCTAACTGACCGATTAAGCGCAAACTTCACCCCTCCATCCCAACCTATTATATCCCAAAGCATAACTGACACCAGTCCTCTGCCCAGTATCTCTAGAGAACAGGTCACCCACCTTTGCTGTTGCCAAGGCCAAAAACACGGCCTCAATATGATCGCATAGTATCCCAGGTTGTTTACTAAACAATCTAAAACCAGACCTAGTGGACCCACTTGTCATTCTCTTTAATCATAGCTTGATACCTTTGTTCCTGCAGAATGGAGAACAGCATCAGTAATTGGGGGTCCATCAGCTGACCCTGGGAACTACAGACCCATAAGTCCAACCATCCTTTTCTGCAAAGCCATGGAAAAAGTGATAATAGACCTTATCAAAAAGGATGTACTGTAGGTGACCTCCAAATGCTTCACGCAACCCAGTTTGGCTTTAAGGGTAGATCATGCTTATTAAACCTGGTAGACTTCTTTGAGAATGCCACCAAAGCCATGGACGAAGGTAATATAAGAGCATACAACATATCTCAACCTTGCCAGGGCTTATGACATAATCCCTACTCGGGCATTGTTGAGAATCTCACCCAGCTGGGGATTAACCCTTATGTTCCTAGTTGGTTAGCCTGTTGGCTCACCAACAGAACACACGCTGTCAAAATCGGTGGCTCCACCTCCACCAGTAGACCCATCACCTGTGGAGTACCACAGGGATCTGTGCTGGGCCCCTTACTGCTTGGCATCTATTTCTTAGAAGTTCAGGCCAAAGTAGATGGCCTCTGGCTCACCAAGTTTGCTGATGATTGCAAACTGGGAGCAATCATTGAGTCCCCTAACAATGTCAACATATTACAAGAAGGACCAACACAAATAAATGATGGTGCCTAAGCCGTGGTCTAAAACAAAATGCAAAAAAAATGCATTGTATTTTCTTTGGCAAAACGGAATTCCCTACAAATTACAATATTGACAGCAGCCTCCCTGAGTTCCAACCCAGTGGTGTGAAACTTACAAACACAGGTTGATAACAATCTGAACCTCAACCATCAAGTTTCTACAGTGGTAAGGAAAGTCTACTGCTTATACTGCACCTCATAAGCAAGGGCGTAGCATCCAGGTCAAGGGATGTTTTAAGTCCACTGTACCTGCCCCTAATCAGGCCACTAATAGAGTATAATGCATCATTTTGCATGTACCTCACCAGACACCTACAGCAGCTGGAGAGACCTCAGAGGTTTCTCACTAAAAAATGCAGAAACTCCAAACCATGATCTAAGTGGGCAGGCTGAAAGCTCTGTCACTTTACTCTCTGTCTTGTAGGTTGCTGAGAAGCAGCTTGTGCTTGGCTTATAGGGCAATCTCCAACCCTGCCCTAATGGAAATGCTGCACATCTGCAAGTCAAATGGCACAAGAGTCACTTGCTCCAGGGATCTCAACCTAGCCCCTGACCCTGACATTAAGAGAAAATGCTGAAGAGACAGATACGTCTCCCAGAGACTGCCGCTTCTCTGGAATAGACTTCCTATTCATGTAAAGCAGAGCTCCTCACTGACCCTATTCAGATGCAACCTAGATAATTAGATGGGAGACCACAAATTTGCCTTGGGGTGGTGCCCGTGCCCCTCATGGACTGGGGTAGCTGCTGTTTATCATAGACCTGCTATGATCATAAAGTCATTCTGCAAACTACCCAAAAAGAACAAGTGGGGATAATTGGGATTAACATGGCTAGGATTATAAAGCCTCTAGAGCTGCTAGCCTAGTAACCTCCTATGAACCTGTAATAAAAATGGGCTCTAGATGCTAAAAAGTGTAGTATTTTAGTGAGAATGTAATTAGGAACCTAGGCAGTTGGGTTGATAGTCAAAATCCAGGGAACGATCATATAGTAATGGTTGTCAGTATATCCTTATATTTAGCCTAGCTAATTGCCAAAGGAATATGATCAAGGTGTAAAGAATTAATCATTCCCTTATACTCGGCATTGATTAGGCCATTTATTGAGAACATCATCCCCTTTGTGATGTATCTTAATAAACGTATCAAACAGTTAGATTCTAAAGGTTCCTAACCAAAAAAGATCACAGGCCTAAAAAAAATGTTTGAGGAGAGATCTGTATCTTGCTTATTGCACTATTAGAGACCTAGTTGTCCTGGATCTCCTGTTTCAAAGCAAGTCCAAAATCTCCACCAGTACTAGAACCAATGAACTAAATGTTCACCAAGAGCTAGTGAAACTGGGTGGAATGGCATATTTAAATCTACTGCCTCCTAAACATTGGGATATCAACAGAACTTGCTGGAGAGACATTTTGTCTCTCAGAGGTTGTCCCACATTTGGAATAAGCTTCCTATTCATGGTTAACAAAGCCCCTTGCTGGTCCTGTTTAAGTGTAATTTGTACGATTGGATGGGTACCGGGAAATTCACCCCTGGGTTTCACCTGTGTCTCTCTTGGACATTGGCAGTAGGTGATGATTTTAGTGTCTGCTTGAACCAGACACTCTTGGGAACATGGGTTGAGCTTGGCTGGGCTTGTAAGGGCCCTGAGGCCATTAGCCTAGTAACCTCCTATGAATTCAGCTTTCCTGCATGTTAGGTAGTGTGACTCACTTAAATGACTGGATGGTTGTCCATGAATTTACCTCTGGATTGACTACTGTGGCCCTCGTGGAGAAAGGAGGTGCTGCTAAGGGAGGGCACTGACCAGGCAAGAGTAGTCATTAGACTAGGTATCCTTGGATTATCTGTGAATCTGTAATCTGAGTAATAAGTGAAGGATGTACTTTAACATGCAGCTGTAATTCCATCTGTACTGGGTTGAACATAAGTTGTTTCACCATAATCCGGTGGAGAATTGACTCCACATAGTCTTTGAGAGTGGTAAAGTCCAGCACACACTCCTCAGTGAAGAACGGGTAAGCTGAATATCGTCACCATATGTGACTCATAAGACTCTCATAAGTGGCAGCATATGTACTGTAAATAGTAGTTATATGAAGCTTGAGCTCTGTAGCCTGCATTACTCCACATGATGAGTACTAGAGGAATTATCCCCCAACACCACCCTCTTTGAGGGACTCAAGGTGCCAGAGTGAGCCGTGGATCACAGTGCCAGGGCTTACACTGTAGTATTATAGTCTGGGATTTGGCTTAGAGGATTAAGAAGCCATTAATTAGCTGTATCCTATGGCCAGCTGCTGTAAGGTTGGACTCTCTCAGCTTCTCTTGCCTAACTGTTTGACTCTGAGCCGGTGACTTAACCAAACACTGCTCTCCGGCTGAGTCTAAAAAAAGACTAGGGAGATCAGTCCTGTACCCCAGAAAACCAATACAAATAAATATACTGACAAACACTTGATCAATATGGCATGATTGACAGTGTTAAAAGTCACTAAGAGTTAAAGGAGAACCAAGATGGAATATCACCTTTAGTCTTTGGACGTCAGAAGGCCATTTATAACCAGAATAAAGTTTGCATCATCTCAGAACGTTGTCTGGATCGAAAGCCATACTGATGGGTTAAATAAGTCCTGAGGTGTTACATTTGAATACATCTGTACATAAGCCAGTTTTTCATTAACCTTGCCTCTGCAAGTAGGTTAATAACAAAGTGGTGACTCTCCAGAAGGTTCAGATCAAAAGATTTTTTTTAATGATGGAGGTAATTAAAGCCACTTATAGGAATGCTAGGATAAAAAAAACACATCAAAAAGTTTGTGAATTTAAAGCTTGAAAAGTATAGCTCTTCCAGGAGTGTATGTCTGGCCATCAGGTCATGAAGGAGGGCTACTAGACAGGCATTTATAAGCATTGCCTATTTTAGCTTGATACCAAGATTGTGACATTGACAGCTTGGGCAACTGTTGCTGCTTTAGTAGCACAGCTCAGTTATATTGATGAGTTAACTTAAAGCTTTTATCAAAGCATTGTGCATAGCACTGATGGATGGAATAAAGTACAAGTACTGACTGGACTGCTTGTTTAAGGATTCCAAGCTGGAACCTCAAAGGTTAATAATAAGGAATTATCTTAATCTGAAGCCTGTTTTGTCTTTAGAGACCACTCTGCCTGCATTGATCTTCACTCCTTTACTGTCTGGACCATCATTATTTGAGTTTGCCATCCCACTCCTCATTCACGTATGGAGGTGAGGAGATTCCTTAATGTGTCTGCTCTTACAAGCGTGATCTGAGTGTAGCCACCACCTTCCCTTAGTTGCTAGGGCAAGTAGATGAGGAAGATGACCTTATGTCCCTTGTATGCATTTCTGAGGGAGAACTTCGGCCTAGGTATTCTTTTCCACTCTCACTCCCTGGGAGTTTGACTCTGTTTTATCACTGCTTGAGATGGTCAGTGTAAGTCTTCTTATTCCCATATTTAACCTGTCTGATTTCCCTTTGTGTATGTGCACTGCTGTGTGAGTATTTAATGCATGTTGAAAGATGTACACACCAGCAGATCTGACAGTGGATGTTCTGCTCTCCAGACCTGGATTTGGGACATCATTTTCTCTTCTGTTAGTTTGACTACTTTTCTATGAAGCTAGCACACTTGGGAACTTGTGGGTACCCTCTGCCAGTGTACATTGTAGCATTATGTACCTCCTTAGGAGAAGAGTACTTAGCCCCCTTGCACAGTTGAGATCTTGATCAGTGACACACATCACAGAAAAATTCCCCGTTTTTAATGCCTGAGAAATTTAGGCCATTAAATTGTGCAAAATTATAGGTGAAGGCCCAGATTAGCCTTGTATTTATTGCTTGGGATAGGAGTGTGGTAAAGGAATCATGTTAATATATCAACAAAGTGTTCCAGTGAATGCCAAAACACTAAAATTAGCTTGTTGAAACCACTTTTTAGCATAGAGTGGAGGAAAGCTTTTTTATAGGGGCAAGCCCTTATGTAACCTTCATACAGGGGGATTCCCCTTATATCCTCTGAACTTTTACTCCAAGGCCACAGATTAGTGGAGAAAAGAGAAACTCTCCCATCACTGAAAATTATTTCAGACAGATGATTTCAGTGTTTCGGCATTCACTGAAACAGTTCTTGATGTTCTGACCTGCACTCTTGACATAAAATAATGCCTTAAGCGATAGCATTTCAAGCTGGCCAACAAAAGATGTAAGAGAGAGAGAGAGGCTGTTTACCTGTCTTGCATCTCAGAAGATGATCTTGAGATTCCCTACTCAAGGATTGCTTGATAGGTAGGACTCTCACAATCTAGGTCTATGTTTGTAACATTGTCAGAAGTCAAAGAAAATGAATCAGACATCAGTCACACCCTCTTGGAAGGGTAATCCTCCTTCAAGATGATTTCTTATCCCCGTGATGTGTATTGTTTTACTTGACTGCAAATTGCTCAGTTAACATTTGGATTCCTGCTTGTCAGAGAATTGAAGAGCTCATGAAAAGTTCAACCCTAGCAACCACCTTGATGACATGCCAAAAGGTGTTAAACACCACCCTTCTCCAGATTGAATGGCCAGAAACTTATCACTGACCTGCTAATGGGGAGCAGTCCCAGTAGTCATCTGGTTGGAGCTTGGTTGTAGGACTCGGGATCAGGGATTCTTCTGCCCAGCCCCCCACCTCAGGTCTAACAGGACTGATTGATTCAGACTTAAGGAAGGGCTGCTAGTGTGTCTCATGCTAAAGCTCTCAAGTCAGGTCATTGACGCCAAGCATTTGTTTCATGTATGGTGGGACTTACAGGAATGTGTCCTTTTAGGACATGGCCTGATGCCAGTCCCTGTGCTGGTATGACACTTTCAAGAAAACAGCTCAGCTCTTTGTTTCCTAGAAGAAAGAACGTATGATAACTACATCATTAATAAAACACCACTAAAAGTTGATTCAGTAGTCGGGGATCTGGGAACTCTTATAGATAGTAACCTAGATTTGACCAACATGTGTCCAAGGTAATAAGACAGTCCTTCTGTTTTGCTCGACTTATAATTAAGGGCATAGCATCTAGGTCCTGAGAGCTCAATGCATCACTGTACTCACCCTCATCAAACCCATCCTAGAGTATAATGCCCCCTTTGGTATGTACCTGACCAGACATTTAACAAATGGAAGGTCTGCAAAGATTCCGTACAGAAATAATACAGGGAGTGAACACAATGCCCTACACTGATCACCTCAAAGCTTTGTCTCTTTACTCGGCATCATACAGACTTCTGAGAAGTCATCTTTGCCTGGTGTACAAGGCATCCCTGGATCCTGTTTTGATGAACCTTTGGACATTCGCAAAACAAACAGCATCAGAACACTAGAGTAAAATACCTAAATTTTGCTTGCAATGTAAATAAGACATGTTGGAGAGACAGGTATGTTTCTCAGAAAATTCACATTCTCTGGAACAGGCTCCCCATTCATGTGAAGCACAGTTCCTCCCTACCACTGTTTAAGCGCAACTTGGACCAATGGATGGGTAATCAGAAATTCAACCCCTCAGTGATGGACAGAGGCAGTCAGTAAATCAGTCCCTATACAAATCAAATTTGCGGGCCACATTTGGGTTGCATGGCTAGGACTATATGGGCCCTAGTGGTTGTTAACTTGGTATACACCTGTGAACAAGACTTGTTTGTAACCAAACAACCTTTGATTGACTAGCCAACTATATTGATTTTTATTGTGGTAATGTTAGTAAACCCTTCCTAGGCACTGTTAAGAGGTCATACTGCCATATCAACACACAGCATCGTACTGTAGAAATGCACATGCATATAATTAAAAACTACTTTATGGACTGCTATCCACACTACTGCAAAATGTTATACAATTAAAAGCATAGTGTAAGGCAAGAAAGTTTTTTGCATTACTGGGCTACAGTATATTTTTTTAACTCTTCCCAGGAGAAATGCAGTACTGCTTGATAGTCTGTTTAAATGTTATGATTTACTGTTATAGTGATCCTGACTGAAGAAAATAATAATAATATTGTCTGCAGTGCTCGCTATAAAAGTAAATCTTTTTTCTTTCTGTCATTTAGGATTTTATACCTAATTATGGTTTCTACATTTTTTTCTTTATGTGAGAAACGGGTTATTCTTTTTTTCCCCACATTCCCTTCTCCTCTGTTCTGTCGACCATCATATCCTCTTTCTGTAGGTCTTCAGTGCCTTCATTCTCATTATGGAGGTCTCTAAGTGCACTAAGACCTGACTTAAGGGGGCATCATCCATGCAGCTATAGAGGAGCTTGTGCTCCTCCCTACACTCCATCATTTGCTTGCTTTTTGGGAAGGGTGATTTTGTTGTAGTGGCCTGAGGGCCTGGTTTCACTCCCTCTTGACATGGACATTCATTTTTCATAACAAACCATACTTTTTCCCAGAGCGGAGAAACTATATGGCACTAATACAATCTTTATAGCCTGTATTATGCTGAGTTTGTTTGTTTGTGTCTTTCGGCTTTTCCCGGTTAGGGGTCGCCACAGCGGAACTCCGGTCCGCTAATGATTGGTAGTTGATTTTTACATGCCGAGTTACCAGCCCTGACACACAACCTTCAATGAAGATACGCCCATTCACGCATGTCTCCACGCAGAAGACGCTCTAGCTGAGAATCAAACCGGACAGAGTCTTACTGTGAGGTGACAACGCTACCGCAGCACCACCACCATGCTGAGTGTATATCATAAAGTTATTTCTGTTGTCCCTAAACCTACCCTCCTTCAGATAGCTGAGGTGAGCACTGGCATTACAGCGCAGGTGTACTACTACTCCTACTTTGTATGCACTAAAGAAGGCTCTAGTCAGTGGCTTGGCTGTGTCAAACGTATCTCCTCAGTCTGGCTTTTTTGGTAATGCATGAACTTTGCTTGCATAGCACTAGTTTGCTCTCTGAAATTGCCTTATCCAAACTGTGAAACGTTTACCTCCAGAATTAGGAAAAAAAAGCAATTCATTATATGAGAAACAATCTGTAATTAGGCATAGTGTTTAAAGTATGGCACTATTAACTTTGAACTTAACAAAGTTTCCAATTTTGGGACGTACAGATCAAAACTGAGTCCAAAATTAGGAATATTTCTACAAATGTTGAATGGTTGAGAGGTATGCCCCCACCTGGTACTTCCAGTATCTGGTCCTCTGTTTTGTAGTCAGGCTTTATCTCCCAGTGCCACAGAGCCAGGCAGTTATACTTGTTGTACATGTTATTGATGCATGATCATGTTAGATTACATGCTCATGTATCTAGCTGTAGCACTACATCTGTGAACCATTGCCTACACACTCCCATCTCTGGACTTCAGGCTAAAGAATCAAAGAGAATGTGGACCATCATCAGTCAAGTCTTGTAATAGTTGTGTTTGTACTTAAATTGATGTGAGACCAACATTGCTTACTGTAAGGAAATGGGTGCAGAAAACCCAGAGTTTGGAAAGATTGGGGAAGACGGTATATACCTCCTCTACCTTAGCAATTAGGACTGTTAATTACCATACACATATGTCTAGGTACTGTCTGGCTGTGCTTTCTCAGGCCTCCCAGACTCTTTCTCAATTACCTGGTTCAGAGGCTAGATCAGATTCTTACTCGTTTGTCTTTTTCCTCCCAGGTAGCAAGACATTCCATCAAATGTAGCTATGATGCTGTGGAGGCATCTTCCAGGGCAGCAGCTTCTGTATCTGTACTCAGAAGATAGTCTTGGTTACGCCTTCAGTCACTTCCTGATTATATCAAGGCCAGATTGCTTGATGCTCCTTAGGATAACTCTGCCCTTTTATTTTTTTATTTTTTTTATTTTTTGCAGAACTTTTTAAATCCTTGAAAGAAAAGGGTAAGGAGCTCCAGGATCTGAAACACTTGCTTGTTTCCCCAGTCCCTAAGTTCAATAGGAATTTTCCTGCCAAAATTCCCTTTGTTAGAAGGTCTGCTCACTCCTCCACTTCTATCACATTTGGACATAGATCGAAGAAGTCTTCCAGGAGACCACTGCAGTCAAAGTCTGCTGCTTCTGCCCCTGCTCCTCAATAGCCCTTTCAGACCAGACCAAGTTCTCCGTGATGACCAAGTGCTTCTTCCGAGTCATACTCCTTTATCTCTTCATCTCTTTCTTTGCCTTTCAAACTGGATGGTGATCACTCAGGATACCAGGGTCATTTCCATCATTCAGAACAGAAGACTCTTCCTCCCTTCCAGGGGATACCCCAACCCTCATCCAGCCAACTTCATCTGTTTCCCTTGTTGCTTACTCAGCTCTCAGACCAAATCTCCATTCAGGCTGTTCCTCCAGACCAACAGGGAAGAGGGTTTTACTCCAGGATGTTTCTTTTGCCAAGAAAATATGGTCCTTGGAGGCCTATCCTAGACCTCACCCTCTTAAATATCTTCCTGGTGGCACATTCTTTCAGGATGCTATCTCTGCAATCTCTTCTTCCCCTGGTCCCTCCTCAATCCTTCCTAACTTCTCTGGATCGCAAGGATGCTTACCTGCATATCCCTATACATCCTCAGTTCAGGAAGTTCTTGCATTTCTCGGTGGGTTCTTTGCACTTTCAGTTCTCTGCCTTGCCTTTTGGTCTTTCCACTGCTCCAAGGGCATTCACAAAGTGCCTAACCCCAGCCATTGCCTACCTAAAGGTGAAAGGGCTGCAAGTTTGCCCTACTTGGACGATCTGCTTTTCCTTGCCAGCAGCCCAGATCTATTAAAACATCTGGCCCTAGCTATTCCCTTTCTGCAAGGCCTAGGATTTTCAATAAATTAAAAAAAATCCAATCAAATCTCTTCCCAGGATCTCATTTTCTTGGGGTGCAGGTTCCGAACGGACTTGATGGTTTTCCTGCCTGCAGAAAAAGTCATCTTTCTAAGGGGTCTCATAGAGTCCCTTCTGTTTCTTCCTTCCTTCATGGCCAGGGAATTTCTGAGACTACTGAGGTTTATGGCTTCCACAATCTCCATGCTGCATTTTGCAAAACTACACACAAGAAAGTTCCAGTGGTATCTAAAGACCACTTGGTCCCACCATGCTCATCCTTTAGATGTCTCGATTCCTCCTCTTCCCTGCCTGAAAAGAGTTGCTTTGGTGGATGCAGTAACTCAGTCAGAACCCTGGTCTTCTACTTCATGTACACCAGCCTGCTCACCAGCTCTTTCCAGACACCTCAGATTTAGATTGTGGAGCAACTTTTGCTTCCAGAAAGGTGCAGGGTCTTTGGTCTCCCTCTCAACAGAAGGAGTACTACATCAACATCAGGGAGATGAGGACTCTGAGACATTTCATCCTCTGTTCTTGCCAGGACCACTCAGGATCCTTACAGACAATACCATGGTCCTTTGGTACATAAACTAGCAGGGGGAGGTTACAAAATCTTACCACCTTTGTTGATTAGCCATCAGGGCATGGGGACTGGCTATCCAGTACAAAGTGATTCTTCATGCTGTGTACCTCCTTTCTGATAAGAACTCAGTGGCAGATGCATTAAACAGATCCATGACACAATCCCACGAGTGGATGCTTCACAGGGAGGTGTTCCTGGATCTAGTTCACAGGCGGAGTACTCCAGAAATAGAAGTCTTTGCCTCCTCTCTGAACAGGAAACTTCCTCTTTTTTTTGCACCAGGGTCCCTCAACCTCAGGCTTGGAAGGTGGACACTCTCTCTCTTTGTCATGGAAGGGGATGTTTCTTTTTGCATTTCCCCCTTCCCTCTAATTGAGAAAGTATTGCTGAAAATTCTGCAGGGCAACCCAAAAATCTTGCTAGTGACTCCCTTTTGGCCAAGACCACATTGGTTACCTCTTCTTCTGCAACTAGCCAAGGGTCATCACTACAAGTTACCTCACTGGTTGGACCTACTCACTCAGGACAAGGGATCCTTGAGTTATCCACATCTATCAACTCTCCAGCTGACCTTGTGGGTGATCAACTTTTGATCCCTTTTTAGGCATCTTTTTTTATAAGGACATGCTTAGGGTTTTGCAGGAGGCCAGGAAACCCAATACTAGGAAAATATTTTTTTCTGGTGCCACAGAAGAAAATAGAAACCCCTCTCTCTGGGCATTCCTTTAGTACTTTCTTACCTGTGTGAGTTGATTAATAATGGCCTTTCATATTCCTCAGTCCAAGTCCATTGCTCTGCTCTGTCTGCCTGTTTGCCACTGACTCCCCCCTTAGCTTTCAGGTTAGAAGGTAAGCTTTTCCTTAAAGGTGTCCTATACATGAAACTTCCAGGAAACCAGTTCCTCCTCCTTGGGATCTTAACTGTGTTCTAGAGAAGCTTACTCAGACCCATTTTGATTCAGTAGCCTCTGCTTCTCTGAAGTTTTGCACATGGAAAACAATACAAGGGCAGAATATCCTTGAGAACCAATCCATCTTTCATGCCCAAAGTAGTGAATGTGGTGTCGCTTAACCAGTCCAGTCAGGTGCCCACTTTTTCCCTCACTTCATTCTCCTAGTGATAGGGTTCTGCATTCTTTGGATGTGCATAGACAGCTCAGATTTTATCTTGACAAAACAAAGTCTATCAGGAAGTCTGATCAACTCTTTCTATCCTTTCATCCCAGGGCTATGGGTTTACCAGTTTCCAAACAAACTATCTCTTCTTGGATCTCTAAGGCCATTGTGTTTTGCTATGACTTTCATGGGAAATCCTTATCTTCTGTTAAGGCCCATTCTACTCAGGGGTTTTCTTCAAAGGTCTGGATGCTCATTCCATTTTGGAAGCTACTACTTGGTCGTCTATTCATACTTTTACAAAACATTACAAGCTAGACACGGTTTCCAGATCGAGGGCAGGATTTGCTAGGCAATTCTGCATGGATTTGTATAAAATGTCTTTGCATTGTTATCGTCTTAAGAGCTTTTGCACTCTCCCATATGCGATAACCCAATAGAAAATCTGTGGGGTGACCTGAAGAGGGCTGTGAACAAGAGATGCACTCGCAATGACAGATTTGAAGCACTTTTGCAAGGAACAGTGGGCAAATATTGGCAAGTCGAGATGTGCCAAGCTGATAGACCCTACCCAAGAAGACTGAATGTTGTAATTAAATCAAAAGGTGCTTCAACAAAGTATTAGTTTAAGGGTGTGTACACTTATGCAACCAGCTTATTGTATGTTTTTTATTTTTTAGGTTTTTTCCTAACAGGTTTGTTTGTTTTTCAATTGAATTGTACAGGTTATAGTTCACATTAAAGTTGGGAAAAGTTTTGAAATGATTTATTGTGGTCTCATTTTTTATATCACAAAAACTTGGCATTTTAACAGGGGTGTGTACACTTTTTATATCCACTGTAGCTGAATCTACCTGTATACACAGGTCCTTAAATGAGTCTACAGTTTCAATCACTGTGTGATGCATTAAATATTCACCTTTCAATTTATGTCTCCCAAATCTCACATGCTTAGTTTTTGGTGTATTTATCAACATATTATTCTCCTGTGCCCAAATGGTCAATTTAGTCAAGTTATTTTGCAGACATGCCTTATCAGTAACATGTATAATCAGTTTACCCAATTTCAGGTCATCTGCATATAGACTGTAGAACACCTCAGATGAAAAAGTTAGGTCTGAAAGATGCAGTCTAAACAAGTAAAGGACTATGACACAACCCTGTGGGACACCCTGACTGTAACCAAGGATTTCACCTGTCCAGTTGCTGTATATTTGTCGTGTCCTATTTGTAAGCCATGCAGCTGTCCATCTTATCAAGAGTACATCAGTACCTAGTTGTACTAATTTGTTGATCAGTGTTTTGCATATGACCCTGTCAAATGCTGAAGTTAAATCTATGTTAATTACATCACAGTACAATTTTTCATTCATAGCTTTTATCGTATTGTTATAGAACATCATGTTACAGGTGGTAATAGATCTGTTTTCAACATATGCATGCTGATATATGGTTTCAAGTCCCAACCTATCCAGTTCTGACAATACCTTACCCAATATTACCTTCTTCATTATTTTTCCACAACATGAAAGTAGACTTAAGGGTCTATATGACCCTGGGTTAGTCCTTCTCCCCTTTCCCTTAAAAACAGGTTTAATAAGTGCATGTCTCCAATCTTGAGGGATCTCCCCATATTTATATGATCTAGTGAGTAATAGATATAATGGTACTATGAGGTCTTGCTGAAGTGTTCTCAGGTCATTGTTACTAATTCCATCTCCTCCCTGCGCTTTGTTTGGATCTAGTTTGCGCAGTTCTTTTACAATATAATCTAATTTGATTCCAGTATCTGGAGTTGTCTGGATGTCACTCGGACAACTTATCACCCCTTTTGTGGAGCCAAACTGTTTTGCATAAGATTTTGTAAATATATCTATAATTTGTTGTGTCTGAGAATAAATTTTAGAATCTGCACACAGGTTATCAAGTTTGTGTCTTTACTCCTTCCACATATTATGTATCTATAAAAAGGTTTTCTATTATGCTCAACATCTTTATATAAATTTTCTTGAACTTGTCTCACATTATGCTTAATCTGTTTGTCCAGCTTGTTTATTTCAGTGTTCAAAGTTCTATTTTGACCTTTCTTCCATTTCTTATATATTTTGTCTCTCACCTTAATCCGATATCTTGTTCTTATGGAAATGTATCCCCCTAATGTTGTATGCCTAGATCCTGATGTTAAACATTTTTATTTTTATTTTTTGCACTCAATTTCTTTCATAACTTTCCACATTCCATCTGCAGTTTGTCCACTGAACTCCTCAGTTAGTTTTACATAGTGACTGTTTTGCTTCAATATAATCTGTAATTAACCTTCTGTGCATTGGCTTAGATTTCATTTTGGCAGAACTATCTAGCAACAAATTAATCTTTATAACCCCATGATCACTGCACATCAGTGGTGGTAAAACTTGACTTGAAGTTGCAGTAATTTCTTTGGGAACACACACAATGTGTAGTATGTTCTGTCCCCGGTAGTTTTTTTTTACAGTCTGAAGCAATTGTTGATGTTAAGTTGTCAATCTCGCCTTCATTCTTGCTGGATGGGTTCGGCTCCGACTCGGCCAATACTAAAGCTCGAGAGCTAATTCCACCGGCTCGAGGCTCCCCTATATCCCACAATGCTAGGTGGTAACTACTCAGATCTCATTTGCCGCTTAGCTGACGAGGTGCTTCTTCTACCGGCTCTGGCAGGTTAGTAAGTTTTCTTGTTTAAAAACATCAAATTCTACCCCTATTTTTTTCCATTTAGTTTAGTTTTATATAGAGTATTCCATTAGTTTAAATCGGGTCCCCCTTGTGTTAGAATTCCAGTTTTATCCCCTTTTTAACTTTTAGACCTTTGGCCCACTCCCTCTTTTTTTCCCTGTCCTTCAATGTGACTGGATTTTTATTTGGTTAAGGGTGTGTCTGTGTGTTGTGTTTGTGTTTTTTTTCACACAGCTTTTTAGGATGTCTAAAGACTCCAAGGTCTCAGGCTTCAAGAAGTGTGATTCGTGCTGTCAGAAAATGTCTCTGACAGACGGTCACACTTCTTGTGTCTATTGCCTGGGACCTTTGCACCTGCAGGACTCGTGCTGTTTGCCATGCATTCAGCCCTAGAGTCCTGCAGGAATGCAAAAACAAGTTAATTCTCTGAGGCTTGTTAAAGCCTGAAGGCCCCCCGACCCAGTCTGCGTCGGGGAAGCCTTCTAAGACTTCCAGGCCATCGGCTCCAGCTTCAGAGTCGTCTCCGGGAGCTGATGTTTCGAAATCTCATACTGTTACCTCGGCTCCGGCTGGAGCCGAAGTTGGCAAGACTCAGTTGGCTCCGATAGGCTTATCGGAGCCACCTTCAAAGAAGAGGTCTAGTTCCTCTTCCATCGGCTCCATCCACTCGGCTCCGGGATCCCCTCTTCTGTTGGAGCGGAGCCATAGGTCTCATTCCTCTCGGTCCTCCAGGCTGTCCGACCATGACTTACAAAGGGTGGTGAGTAGACTTCTCAAGTCCGAGGCACTGGCCCAAATGCTGCATAGCCCTACTCAACAGTCAGCGGCTATTTCCATCCCTGATTTTATTCCTCCTCCGACTCCTTTGAGTTCGGAGCTGGGGCTCATCGGAGCCGTGGCTGTCGGTGCTTCGGAGCCGATACCTTCCCTTTCAGCTCCGTTGTCTGCTCCGATTTCCTCGTCTGCTCTGAGGGGGGAGTGGCATCGGACCCTTGTCCGACCCCGTTCTCCCTCTCGGGGCGTCGGCGCTGGTGAGTTCGGCTCTGACATCGGCCTCGGAGCCATCCCTGTCAGTGCCCAGGGGGGGTCCTTGTCTTCTCGGAGCGGGGACCTCCGGCCTTGGCTGATAGGGGCACCTTCTAGGTCATGCGGAGCGTGCTAGACCCAGTGTCTACCCCACAGTCGGCTCCGTCAGCTCCTCCTTCTTCAGTGCCTGCGGTGGTTTCTACCCATCCCCTTGTATCAGACCGTAGAGAGCCAGCTCCTCAGATTTCCCCATTGGGAATTTCCTCCTCTTCCGAGACCTCTCCTGATCCGGTAGGAGAACCCCCTCAGAAGAGACAGTGCAAGAGGAAGCACATTGACTCCCCTGAGTCTATCACCTCTGACACTGACTTGGAGGAATGTGAAGGTTCCCCTCGGTCCCCCTCTGAGGATGTCTCTTTTGCTGACATCCTTGAAATCCTGAAACAGAGGGGGAACTGGCCCGCCCTTAACCCTTCAGAGGACGAGTCAATTTACCTTGAGGCGTTTGGCTCTCGCCCTTCCACCTCCTGGGTGTCCCCTCCCTTTGACCCCCTTATGGAAGTGGTGGCAAGGAAGGCTTGGACGGCCGTCAAAATTTATTACTGCCCCTAAAGAGAAAGAGTTTCTATCTAAAGGTGTCTCTGTTGATGCCATGGTGGTGGCCGCAGCCACTAAGAAGGAGTTAGCTGATCCTTCGGTACCTGTCCATCCTCCTAATAAGGAGACTAGGACCATGGACAGGTATGGTAAGTGGATGTTTTCATCAGCGACCTTTTCAATGCAGTCGCTGAACTACTTGTGTCACTTCACCAGTCTCCAGAAAGATTTGCTGAAGGATATGGATGAGGCCATGCAGGATCCAACAGCTGAGGGGTTCCAAGACAAAATGAACTCCCAGTTGGCAACCCTGAATTCGATTGTTAACTCCTCCATGCGGTTTATCTCATATGCTGCTGATGGTGCGAGTAGGGCCGCAGGCACAGGTGTAGCTTTATGACATCATGCCTGGATGCGGCTTTGCAATTTTGCGGACCCTTTCAAGGCGTCCTTCACCAATTCCCCCTTTGATGGCTCAGCATTGTTTGGTCCTCAGGTGAAGGATACATTGACTAGGTGCGAGCAGGAAGGTAAGACTCTTTCTGCCATGGGAGTCCGTTTTTCTACCCCTTCTAGACCTTATCCAAAAGGTCAGAGGGGAGGAAAAATGTGGTTCCGCAAACCTCAGGGAGTCTCATCTGACGCACAAGGTCGATTCCCGTCTAGAAGCAGAGGGGGGAATAACAATAGATGCCGCCCTAGGGGCAGAGGAGGTCCGCAAAACCAGGGTAGCAGAGAAACTTTCTCTGATAAACCCTTTCAGCATCCCTGAGGAGCTGCCCGGCTGTCCACCTTCGGAGGCAGTCGGGGGAAGATTATCACTGTACCCAAAAGCCTGGCTTTCCCTCACTCAAGACAAATGGGTACAGTCAATCATATCCGAGGGTTACAAAATTCCCTTTATTCACATCCCATCCCAACCCAAAGGATCCCTTCCAGACGTTCCACCCAGTCTAAGGGAACAAGCAGCACTAGAAATATCAAAGCTGCTGTCAAAAAGTGCTATCCAACCAGTCCCAGCAGACCAGCAAGGATCCAGAATCTACTCCAAATTCTTTTTGGTACCAAAAAAAAGCAGGGGACTGGAGACCAATACTGGATCTCAGCAAGTTAAACAATTATATCAAAAAAACAAAATTCCGGATGGTCGCGCTACAGTCCATTCTACCCTTCTTGGGTCAGGACAATTGGATGTGCCCGATAGACCTTCAGGATGCGTACTACCATATCAAAATGCACAGATGCTCCAGGAGGATGTTCTTCATTCCACATTGCTGCAGTCCTAACTATTGGGTAGTCCGCTGTCCAGTCGGCCCGAATACCAAAGTATATGGCTGGCGCCGGTCAGGCGCATTAGACTGACGTCAGTACGTCAGGGTACTAATGCGCATGACCGACGTCATAACCTCAGTCTTTTTTGCCGCATGGTCCGATGCAGAAGCAATTTTGCGAGTGCAGGTTGGCGTTCTGAAAGTTTCTGAAGTCAGAGTTTCAGACCGAATCAAAGTTGGCTAAGTACCCGTTGGGAATATTTTGGTTTTTTCTTGCCTCAGTATTTAACCGGATGTCAGAAAAAGTGAATAACTGTATTTCTTGTGGGAAACAGATACCTCATAGGGATTACCATACTTTGTGTATACCTTGTTTAGGGCCTGAGCACGGCGTTGTTGGATGCCGCTCTTGTGCTAGATTTAACAAACGCACTATTAAGAGAAGGTTAGACTGTGCCAGGTTAGTTTTTGGGAAGCGTTGCAATTATAAAATGCCGTCGGAGGCTCCCGCCGCCAAAAGCGCAAGGACAAAGCAGCAAAGCCTAGAGTGGAAGAACCGACAGTCCCAGACGCCGGATCTTTAGAAGGCTCAGTGGAGCCGGAGGTTTTGCCAGGTGTTTCTTTGGAGTCTCAGGGAGAGACTTTACTGTTTCAGGATGTATCCTCGCAGGAAGTAGGCCAGGCTGAGGGGCTTCTCAGGTGGCTGTTCTTCCCTCTCTTCCTAAGGTGGTTAGAGCCTCCCTTCTGTTTCCAAGGCTTCTTTGAGAGGCAGGCCAAGTTTAACTTCAGTGGGGTTTCTCCTAGTGCTTCAGGGTCTTTGCCTAAGAAACATATGCTTAAAATGGCAGAGGATTTGATTACTATGATTAGAGGTTCTATGCCCCTCCTGATAAGAGGCCTAGGGTGGAACCTGAGTTTGAGAGTTTTGAGCAATGTTCGAGGCTTCTGAGTCTTCGGCTGAAGACTTGCAGGAGTATCCTCCTTATTCTGATTCTGATGTGGATGATTCTACTCCTTCAGCTTCTCCTCCTGAGGATTTTTCATTTTCAGAGACTCTGCATTCCATGAGGGAGCATTTTAAATGGGAAGGTCAAGATTTCTCTGATTCCAGGAAGAGGCTTAGGGAATTCTTATTTTACCCCAGCATAGGCCTTTAGCTGTACCTCCTGTTCTGAATGTGGTGGAAGATGTTTTTGCAGAGGCTTCCCTCAATCCTGATTCTTTGCCTCCTGCCCCAGTTAAACCGGATAGGTACTATAGGGTGCCTGAAGCTCATAAGTATCTTTTTAAGAGTCCTAGGGCAGACCCGGAAACTGTCTCTCAGGGGCCTAAATGTGTGAAGGCCTCTGTTGTTAAAAATCCTGTTCCTCCTGATAAAGAGGCAAGGGCTTTGGATAGATGGGGAAAGAAAGTGTATACTTCTTCCACTTTAGCCATGAGGGCGTTGAATTGTCAGTTTCACATGTTAAAATATCAGAATTATCTCCTTTCACAATTGAAATCTAAGGTGGATGCTCTGGCAGAAGGTATTGAGTGTAAAGAGTTGCAGGATTTAGTTCATGTGTCTGAACAGGTGGGTAAACATTCCTTGCAATGTGGTTTTGATGCTGTGCAGGCCTCCTCGAGGGTGGCTGCCACTGGTTCTGTTCTTCGAGGCATGCCTGGTTGAGAGATCAGAATTTCGCTGAGCATGTTAAAACAAGGATTTTGGATGCTCCTTTGCAGTCTGATGTGTTGTTTGGTTCGCCTGTGGAAGCAGTCTTAAAGAAAATGGAGGACAAGGCTAAGTCTATGCAAACTGTTAAGGATTTTTGCAGGTGCAGCCTCCAAGTTTAGTAGAAATTGGCCTACTAAGGGATGGACTTATCCTGCTTATGATTCCCAGTCTAGGGGTAGGTCTAGACGTGGTAGGGGCAGAGCTCAAGGTTCTTTTAGGCCTAGGACAGGAGTTCCCTGCTCAGACTTCTGGTGAGGGCAGGGGTCAGTCCTTTCGTAAGCAGACCCAATGACCTGCCTTTTCAGCTGCCAGTACATTCTCGCCTGGCAGCACCTTTGGGAGGAAGGCTGTCTCTTTTCAAAGAAAATTGGGATTTAATTACCCAAGACAGATGGGTTCTGGATATCATTCACCACGGTTACAGGTTTTATTTCCATACCATGCCTCCTTTCAAAGGCATGCCAGACATTCCTCCTCTACAAAGACAAGAGGCTCACAAGCAAATTTCTCTGTTGCTCCACATAGGGGCCATTCAGCCAGTTCCTGTGCCAGAAAGGGGCCTAGGATTTTATTCTCGCCTGTTCCTAGTACCAAGAAGGGGAACACGTGGAGGCCAATTTTGGATTTATCTATCCTCAACACTTATCTGGACATTCCCAAGTTCAAAATGTTGACGTTACAACAGCTTTTACCTCTGCTGGGCAAGGATCACTGGATGGTAACTTTAGA
This sequence comes from Protopterus annectens, assembly GCF_019279795.1. Taxonomy (NCBI): domain Eukaryota; kingdom Metazoa; phylum Chordata; order Ceratodontiformes; family Protopteridae; genus Protopterus; species Protopterus annectens. The sequence continues at coordinate 1,240,782,308 of NC_056725.1, forward strand.
TCTCAAGGAAGCTTACCTTCATGTGCCTATAAGACTAAGTTGCAGGAAGTATCTGCGTTTTCGAGCTGGAAATTCTCATTATCAGTTCTCTGCATTGCCCTTTGGCTTATCCACTGCGCCCAGAGTATTCACAAAGGTTCTGGCTCCAGTGATAGCTTACTTCAGGCTAAAAGGAATTCAAATCTATCCTTACTTGGACGACTGCCTGATTCTAGCTCAAGAAAAGGAAGACCTTCTACAGCATTTGGATTATGTCATAGCAGTGCTAAGATGCCTAGGGTATTCTGTGAACGAAATAAAGTCCAGTCTAGTACCCTCTCAAGACATGTGCTTTCTGGGTGTGAGACTGAATACAGCAGCCCAGATGGCCTTTTTAACCCCGGACAAACAAAAGAATCTTTCCAGTTACTTCCATCAACTATCTCTTCAGTCCGGGCTGACTGCAAGGACAGTCCTTCAAGCCTTAGGGTTCATGGCATCTTGTATTCTGGTGCTTCCCAATGCCAAACTGCATATGAGGAAGCTGCAATGGTATCTCAAAATGTATGGACACAGCACTGCCAGGATTTGGACACTGTCATTCAAATAATACCTTGCATTCAAAAGGAATTTTTGTGGTGGGCTCAGGAATGTCACCTAATCAAGGGACTCTCTGTGACCCGGCCAGAGGCGAGTCAGATTCTAACGACAGATGCCTCAGACATTGCTTGGGAGCTCATCTAAATGGAAAGTGGATACAAGACAAGTGGCCTGCCAGACTACAGCATCTACATATCAACATGAAAGAGATGTTAGCAGTCCAATTTGCATTAATGGCTTTCAAGGAGTTACTTCTTCCAGGGCAGGTGTTGATTCTAACAGACAACACAACTGTCATGTGGTACATCAACAAACAAGGGGAACACATTCTTACCCATTGTGCAGGCAAGCAATGATTTTATGGGAGACTGCGCTCAGTTTGCAACTAACTCTTCAGGCAAGGTTTCTGCCGGGAGCACAGAACTCCTTAGCAGATGTGTTAAGCAGACAAATCATGGATCCCCACGAGTGGAAACTGGATCTTCATGTATTTCAAATTTGACAGTGTCATGGGGAACTCCAGACATAGATCTGTTCGCTTCTCCACTAAACCACCAGCTGCCAAAGTTTTGCACAAAGAGGTTTCATCACACAGCTTGGAAAGTGGATGCTCTTTTTTCAGTTGGAAAAATCTTCATGTGTATGCTTTTCCACCTCTGCCTCTTCTCCCAAAGGTGCTTCTAAAGGTCAGACAAGACAAGCCAAGGATGATTTTAATAGCTCCAGATTGGCCTCGGCAGCACTGGTACCCATTACTGAGGAGTCTGGTAAGGAAGCCTCCATGGCCTTTACCCTTGATTCCACACCTGTTGTCTCAGAGGGACGGTCACCTGCTCAATGTCAAGCTTCAATCTCTTCATCTAACAGCCTGGCATATTCTGTTTTGAAAGACAGCAGGTCTCAACTTCCTCAACAAGTTTTAAATGTGATTATGGAAGCCAGAAGACCTAGTACAAGGAAAGTGTACGCAGAAAAATGGAAGAGATTTTCATTTTGGAGTGCAGCGAACAATTTGGAGATTTCTGAGCCTAATTTGAGTGTGGCTCTTCAATATCTTACTGAGTTATTGGACAAAGGTTTGTCTTTCTCTTCCATTAAGATTCATGCTGCAGCAATTTCAGCTCACTATGATTGTGACCCACCATTGTTTTGTCATCCTTTGTTCAAGCAATTGCTTAGAGGGGCAAAGAATATAAGACCCCACGTAGAGCTCCTACTCCTGCTTGGGATCTCAATTTTGTGTTGGAGAAACTTACTCTACAACCTTTTGAGCCTGCGGCTACTGCTGAATTGAAATATTTGTCATGGAAGACTGCTTTTTTGTTGGCCATTACTTCTGCAAGAAGGGTTTCTGAGTTGCAGGCCCTTATGGCGGTAGAGCCTTTTTTGATTTTTCATAAGGATAGGGTATCTTTACGTACTAATCCTTCCTTTATGCCTAAGGTGGTTTCTAGTGTGGCTTTAAACCAAACTATTCATTTGCCTACTTTTTATGCAGATCCCCAAAATAAAGGGGAAAAGATTTTGCACACTTTAGATGTACACAGGCAATTGCGTTATTATTTGAGCAGGACTAAGGATTTTAGGCAGTCTCAGCAGTTGTTTGTTTCTTTTGCTTTGGGTTCAGGGCAAGCCTGTGTCAAAACAAACTATTTCTAGGTGGATTGGGTTTTGCATTGCATTTTGTTATTCCCATCATGGCAAGGAGATTCCAGCTGGAATTAGGCCTCATTCCACTAGGGCTACTGCCACTTCTACAGCATTTCTAAGGGGTGGCCACTAAGGATATTTTGGAGGCAGCTACTTGGAGTTCAGTGCATACTTTCTCTAAGCATTATCACCTTCCTCTCTACTCTAAGTCTAGGGCTGGTTTTGCCACAGCTATTTTGCAAGGCATGTTGTCAGTTCCTGCTTCCTTATGATTTACCAGCCTCCCTTACCTCTGCTTTGGGATTCTACCCAATAGTTAGGACTGCAGCAATGTGGAATGAAGAACATAGTACAGTTTTGTACCTACCATAAATGTAGATGTTCGAGGATCCACATTGCTGCAGTCCCCTCCCTCCTTCCCTCTGTGTTTAAGGGTGGTTGTGTAGGTGAGGTTATATTCTGGTAATTTTGTATATATTGTACATATTTTTGGTGCAGGTATGTTTGGAATTTTTGGTTTTGGCCTTAGCTTTTCAGGGTCTTCTGACATCTGGGGCAAGAAAAGACTGAGGTTATGACGTTGGTCATGCGCATTAGTACCCTGACGTACTGACGTCAGTCTAATGCGCCCTGACCGACGTCAGCCATATACTTTGGTATTCGGGCCGACTGGACAGCGGACTACCCAATAGTTAGGACTGCAGCAATGTGGATCCTCGAACATCTACATTTATGGTAGGTACAAAACTGTACTTTTCTCCGCTTCAGGCTGGGAGCCAGTCACTACCAGTTCAGAGCCCTGCCCTTTGGTCTCACTACAGTCCCCCCGAGTGTTTACCAAATGCATGGCAGTGGTCGCGGCTCACTTGAGACGTCAAGGATTCCAGGTGTTTCCATATTTGGACGACTGGCTCCTTACCGCCACCACCAGACATCAACTGCTTCTATCCAGAGACTTCACCATCCAAACTTGCCAAGCTCTAGGCATTTCAATAAATTTCGAAAAATCTGTTTTTGTCAATCTATTACCTTTATAGGCGCCACCTTAGACACACTCAATCTTTCCGCCAGACTTACAGAGCAAAGAGTGTTAGATATCCGCAAACAAGTTTACCTTCTACTACAATGCAACAAAGTCAAAGCCAGGGTAGTCTTGAAGGTATTAGGACTCATGGCAGCTACTATCACACTTCTCCCCTTAGCTCGTTTCCACATGCGGATCCTCCAGTGGATGCTGTTTACTCAATGGTCCTTCCAACAGCTCCCGATGTCTCACATCATCCTAATAACTCAATCATGCAAGAATCACCTGTCTTGGTGGATCACATCACCTCAAGTTCTCCAGGGCAGACCTTTCATTCCCCTCCCCCAGTCGCCACGGTGACAACGGACGCCTCCCTGATCGGGTGGGTGGGGGGGCATTATCAGGGCAGGACAGTCCAGAGCACGTGGCAACCTTTCGAGTGCCACTTGCACATAAATTTCTTAGAGATGAGAGCAGTGCTTTTAGCGTTGCAAGCCCTTCAGGACTCTCTTCCCACAGGGACTATTGCAATTCAGACAGACAACATGTCCGTAGTGTGGCACATCAACAAACGGGGCGGAACCAGGTCCTACCCCTTATGTCGAGAGGCACTCAGACTTTGGCAGTGGACGATTTCTTCTCAGCGTTTTCTGATAGCAACGCACATTCCCGGGAAGTCCAACGTGATTGCGGACAAGTTGAGCAGGGCCATTCTCATGCCCCACGAGTGGTCTCTAAAGAAATCAGTTCTGGAAAAAGTCTTCCAAAGATGGGGCCAGCCTTGCTGCGATCTTTTTGCTACTCCCCAAAACAGCAAGTGTCACGACTTCTTCACTCTCGTCCTGTTACCATGCCATCCCACCAGAGATGCTCTAGTCCACGATTGGCCCCAGGGACTTCTGTATGCTTTCCCCCGATATCTCAATTAATTCAGAAAGCTATCGCCTTGAGAGTTACAATGATCCTCATTGCCCCTTACTGGCCTCAACAGATATGGTTTCCATTCCTCCATCATTACCTGTTGGAGCAGCCTTGGCATCTGGACCTGGTGCCAGATCTTTTGACCCACCAGTCGGGCCAGCTGCACCACTCCCTTCAATCTCTCAACCTCACAGCGTGGTTTCTCCGATTCCTACACTAGCCAGGCTTCCCTTAATCTCTCATTCGGCCCGTAACATCTTGATAGCCTCTCACAAGTCTTCTACCAGGAAGATTTATAATAGTAAGTGGAAACGTTTTTCCTTCTGGGCAGCATCAAAAAATATAGACCCCTTCACTGCACCTATCCAGTCTATCCTAGACCTTCTGGCAGAGCTCTTTCATTTAGGCTCTTCCTCATCTACCATTAGAGTACAACTAGCTGCTGTATCTAACTTTCATGTTGGTGTCTCAGACTCCAGTATCATGTCCCATAAGCTCTGCAAAGCCTTTTTAAGAGGTGTTTTTCTGCTCAAGCCCCCAATCAAAGATCCCCCACCTCAATGGGACTTGAATTTGGTCCTAGCATCCTTGATTCTCCCCCCCTTCGAACCAGCGGCTTCATGCCCTCTTAAGTTGCTCTTATGGAAAACACTTTTTCTAGTAGCCATAACTTCAGCTAGAAGGGTATCTGAACTTCATGCTCTGTGCAGTCGTCCTCCTTACTTAGTTTTCCACAAAAACAGGGTGTCCCTCTGGACTAATCCATCCTTCTTACCTAAGGTTTCCTCTGAGGCAAACCTAAACCAGACGATTGATCTCCCCGTCTTCTTCCCTGATTATTCCAACAGGTCGGAACAAAAGTTACATTTTCTAGATGTTCACCGCCAACTTAGATATTATTTAGACAGGACTAAACAGTTCAGGAAATCTGATCAGCTTTTCCTGTCTTATGCGGAAGGAAAATTGGGCCTTCCAGTTACTAAAGTGTCCCTTTCAAGATGGCTTACCTCTATAATTACCTTCATCTATGAAATCAGACATCAAAAACTGCCTTCAAGACCTAGAGCTCATTCAACTAGGGCATTAGCTACATCTGTAGCTTTTCAGGACAGGCTGCCAATAGATTCCATTTGTGCAGCAGCCACATGGGCTTCTCCTCATACCTTTATTTTACATTACAAATTGGATATGGCCTCCAGAAACCGTGCCAACTTTGGTTCCACTGTTCTCTAGAGTCTGTTCTGATAGGCCACCCGGGATAAGGTGCTAGGGACGCGGTCCCATCCAGCAAGAATGAAGGCGAGATTGACAACTTAACATTAAGAAGTTATGTACCTACCATAACGTTCCATGTTAGTTGTCTTCTTCTCGCCTTCTTTCTTGCGTCCCACCCTCCTTCCCCCTAGCCTGGACAGACCGATAGGAATTTTGGGATCTTCCATTGGGGTTTTCCTTCCCACATGTTCTACCACCTCTATTCTCCCTTTTATGTTTGTGATAGCTTACATACAGGTTTATATAGAGGTGGGTTCTTTTTATCTCTTCTCCATACTGTGGAGACCAGAACTGCTTGGTTTAGCTATCAGACGAGATCGGAGTAGTTACCGCCTAGCATTGTGGGATATAGGGGAGCCTCGAGCTGGTGGAATTAGCTCTCGAGCTTTAGTATTGGCTGAGTCGGAGCCGAGGATCGGCTCCGAACCCAACCAGCAAGAAAGAAGTCGAGAAGAAGACAACTAACATGGAACGTTATGGTAGGTACATAACTTCTTATTCCTGCATTTACACTGCGAATAATTTCTTTACTAACGTTGTTGAATCAATATTATTCCAGTCTGTATCTGGTAAATTTAAATTCCCAGCTAATATTCTTCCCTCCTGTGTTTCATGCAAGAAATGTATGAATTCCTCTAGGTCATCTGCACTTGACTTTGGTGGTCTATACACTCCAGCAATTGTTATATGTTTCAGGGTTGTCTTTATTGTCATAGTTACACAGTCTATAGTATTGGTATTATCACTGAACATGTAATAATCGCAGGTCTCATAGCTATCTTTAATCCCCATCATAATTTTTGTTAGAATGTCTGTTACAGTAAAAACATTTATACCCTGACAGAACTGGTTTCCAGTCATTGTTCTTTAACCATGTTTCACAAACAATAGCAACATCAATCTTGTGGGAATATAGTAAATTTTCCAATTAAAAAAAAATTTATTATTAATGCTCCTAACATTAACAACCATCAGAGATGCATCATATTCTGCTGTCTGTGAACTGTTAAATTTTTGACCTGGCAAAAAATACTGCCTAATGTTTGTCAAATACTGCAAAAATCTGCTGCAAAAACTCTTTCCTTATCTTGACAAATGCACAAAATCCTGTCTGAACACGTGTGGCCAGAACTAGACTTGGATGCCCTACACATTTCCATTTTTTTAAATAGGACATTTTTTCCATGTAGGTATTTACCCCAAAAATCTTTTCATTCACAGTGACCTGACTATCCTTTCTATAGGTGATTTGTGAAAAATATGTCCTAACACCAGTACAAGCTATATATCTAAGAGGTTTGTCAGTTCCCTACTAACAGAGAATCCTTGTGGGTGACATCATTTGTACCAACATGAATAAAAACAGAGCCATACTTCCTTACATTAAGGCATTCCAAGGCTTGTCTCACATCTTCTATCTTTGCTGCTGGCAAGCATAACACTATTAAATGTTCATTATCATCTCTGCAAATATAAGTATCAGTTCCTCTAATAATTGAATCACCAATTACAAGAATATCTTTGCTCACCAGCTCTGAAGAATCTTCAGCTTCTGATACAGTAATATCTGTTCTATCAGTTGTTACAAAGGATAGATCTTTATCACTGTTAGTCTTATTAATCCCACTGTTGTCATTGCATATTAAAGTCTCATCCAGCTGGCATTGTAAATCCACAGCTTGAGCCATGTAGTCAACATCTGTCTTTCTCTTCTTTTTTCTTACAGTAATGTTCTTCAGTCCTTCTACCTTCAATTTTGATTTCTTCCTTTTCATCTGCCCCTTGCCTGTTTTTTCTACCTTCTCTGTTGGAAAAATTATGCCTTTTTCTGTAGACTGAAGGTCTTCTGGTATAAAAATATCATCATTCCCTGTAACCCGCATGTTATGTAACAAAGCAGTGTCCTTTTTACAACGTGTTCTCTTTCCTTTACAGTCAGTTTCTTTTTCTTCCTTGTTATTTGTTAACTTCTTCCTTTCTTTCTTAGTTTCATTCTAAACAAACTCGATCCTGAGATTGTTGAATACTTGCATCCAGGCTTCCAAAGTTCTCAGGGGCATTGTCTTATTTCATAGGGGATGAATGATCTTTGCAGACAATAGCTGCATCATTTCCTAAATGTGTTCTTTTTGCCCTTTGCCTAACATTATTTATTTCACCAGTCCAGTCATTAATATATGAAACAACAGTTCCCCAAGCCATGCCAATTGCACAAGTGCAATCATCATCATCATTAAGTCTAGATTTACTTACTAACAGTAGTAAGCAAATCATCCAACTTTTGACACGAGAGAAACAGATCACCAGTGTTATCAGCAGTTACCTTTAAATATGCATAGTATTTATTACACTGTACAAGATATTTGTGCATTAGCAAATCGTTAATTGCATACACATTCAAGGAATCCATGTTCAGCTTCAAATAAATAAAATATTGCAAAAGAAAAGAATAATCAAAATTAGTATCTGTAGAATTCAAAGAGAACTTAAATCAACTTTTATGACAAAACTCACATCAGCAATATACAACTAAATAATAAAGTATAGTAAAGTTGTTCTGACCAAACAAGTTCTACAAGCCAGAAAATAGTTGTGATTTATTTATGTCGCGCGCAGTAGCTCCTGCTCACTATCACTTGCAGTCGGACTTCTTTTTAACAGTAAAGCTAAATAAATCACAAAAAGTCAGGATTGTTTAGATATGCTCAGGATTTTCCTCTCTGCAGTCTGTGTAAACGTATAGCTGTCTAGGCCCCTTGGAGTGGCTAGAGCTTGTCTGTCTAAGACCTATGCTTTTATAGCAGCCAGTAGTAAAATTAAAGGTAAAACAACAAAATATGAATCAAAGTAAGTCTTGTTAACAAGCAGTCCCTTCATACCTACAAACAGCGAAAAACAGTGATAACAAGTACAATATAAATTCAAATAAAACTTCTCTTACCAGCCTACTCCCCCGATATTGTATAAATGTTAGTGACTCCTCTAGGAGCCATCTTTTCCTTCCCTGGAATTACCCCTGGCTGCTGTGCGCTCCTGGTCCTGGTGCCTGCGACTGATGTAAGTGATGTGTTGTACCTTCCCTGTACTTTTTAGCTGATTTCTCAATGTAGTAGCATAGAAGCGTGTTTTAAATGCTAATTTTTGCTTCCGCTACAAAAATGTTGGATTCCTACTGTTGCAGCTTGGTAGCGTGTTTTACTTATTAAGTATTACAGTCTCGCCAAGCTGTGACTCGGTTCAAGTGCTTAGAAGTGTTATATTCTTTGTGTATTTCTTGCTAAAGTTTTCTAGTTCTCTATGTTCTTTGAATCGTTGTAATACTGTTCATGATTGCTAAGTAACAGGACTTGATGTGCTAGATTGTATAACACCAAAAAGGCTGGTCTGTGTTTTCGTCACTCACGTGGAGCTACTAGAAGCAACGAAGTGTGCAAAGGTGAAACTTCCAGTGCTACAGTTGCTGTTCAGCAAATAATTTCCCATATGTTTTAGCTATTTCAAGGGGTCTTTGTCTAAACTGCATCTATAACTACTTTGTGAAGGTTTTACACCTGATTGGAAGGCTGTGGAGTCCATTAAGCACCACGCCATTCTTAGCGTTCTAGCCCTTTACCGGGAAACGCTGTACAGCTACATGTATTACTCTTACTGACCTGTGTCTAATATTAAGTAATAAGGTTTTACTCCAGATAAGTAGGCTGTGAAGCTGTCTAAAGCACCACGCTTTCCTAGCATTCAACCCATTAAGAAACGCTGTGCTGCCAGGTGTACCACATCTTTTCCTTCGTTCATTACAGCACCATGCTTTATGAACACTTCCAGCTCAACAACGAGAAACGCTGAGCTGTTATGTCCGCCTCTTCATTTAATCATACTTTTATTTTAACTTTAAATCAAAAGAATAACCCATAGGGACTAGTTCAGTTTTCAATATTCCCGATCCCACTTATGCCAAGCTACCTCTGTGAAAGAATGCTTGTAAGGATTTTATAGGGGAACTAAATGATAACTTATTTAATATGGCTAAGCTTTGAATAGCCTCTAAGAAAGTGCATAGCTTCCATTTAGCGTTTTGCACATGGGCAACACAAGACAGCAGCCTCCCTATTGGTTATGAAAGAAGCTATATGTGGAAAGTATCTCTGCCTGAAGTTCTTGTTTGGTGTACTACGCAAGGTAAATGTGCCTATTAGTATTGAAATAGTACATTTTTATTATTTATTTATTTATTTAACATTTGTTGACCGGGAAAGTCCGACTAGGTTCCACAGAGCCTGTTTTCATCGGAGGCCCGGGGAGAAATGCTCCAGATGCATGTCTTTGTCTTTGAAACATATGGTCAAAGTTACATTTTTGCTTCAGCACTAGTAAAGCTGGATGTGCATATTATTACTTCTGTAAATACTGTACCCCAGGTGCCTAATAGTCAGCCTGCATATAAAAAGCCAATATAGTTGGTAGAATTTGCCTACATTAATACCTCTTTATCTGGACAGTGGCACTACAATATCACTAAGATTCACCTAGTAGCCTTATGTTTAAAGACTTATCAAGGGCTCTCTTGCAGTGTATTGAGTGTTTGTTTTAACCTACATTTGTAGCTTTTAGCCGTACTGAATGAATGTAAATTATTGCCATACCTGCATAATATAACTTCCTGTACTAAGTTTACTTCTTTTTTCTCCCCCTCTTTCAAAAGTTCCCAGCTCTGCATCCTGCCTATTTCAAATCCAAAACCTAGAGTCTATCTGCCTGCCGGCTATAGACCCCTTTCAAAATAACCTGAACTCCCACTGGACTGCTATCCTAGCACCCTTCCAGTAAAGAAGTAAACATGTATGTGTACTCCCTAAACTGGCAGTAAAGCATATGCTTGACATTTTTTACTTCTGGTGATTAAAAGCTCACTTCATAGCCAGGACAGCCAACAGCCTTAGCCCCTCTCTACCCTGTAGCTAGCATACTTTCTCTTCTCACTAGCACAAGCCCCTTCTCCTGAGTATTTTCTCCCTTCCCAATTCCTTGATCAGCCTTTCTCCCAGATAGAACTTCAATTGTAATACATAACCTGTCCACTAGGTGGCACCCTTATTTCAGTCAATCCCACACCTTATTTATTTAGCCCTCTGGCTTATAATATTAATACATCTCATCTCTGTTATTCTTAGCCCTGCTCTTAACATACTCTCAGCTTTAAGTCATACTTTTACAATGATCATCTAGCTATTCTCTAACCTGCTCTACTACTGTATTCTGATTTATATATACATAACTAAACTTACCTTAATAAACCTCTTCCACTGATTGTTACTCTCAAACTCCTTCCTTCTTTTGCGTCTACCTGCTCCGTTCGCCCTGCGGGCTCACTCCGCTCCCTTCCCTACCCCCATATCTCACCCACCCCAAGGTGTCCTACCTTTATTCATCACATACCCCTCCCTCCTACCTAATTATCCAATAGCAGCTCCTTCCTCTTCCCCCTCCCTCTCCACCTAACATAGGAATTTTCCCCTCCCCTTTCTTCCCAGTTACTACCTTCTCACTTAAACTCTCTTCACTTCTTCCTCCCTCCATAAACAATTAAAACCCTCTTCTCTCTCCTCCTATACCTTCACTGCTTCACAGACATCCTCCTTTCTTCTTATTCTCTTATGCCATTCTCCTTTTTTTCAATATGCATTTCTTAAGTCACCACTCTCTCTACACCCCTTGCTTTCTCCTTGTTTTCCTAATTCCTCTCTACTACACCAGCTTGTTTTCCTTCACTGCTTATGTAATATTACCTACAAAAATAACCTCCTCACAACCCCACCTTCACCTACAATCCTTCTAACATTTCTACTTGTACAGCGCAACCCACTTCACCTATTCCACCTTAAAATCTTTTCCTCCACAGTTAAGATACTGTCTCCTAAACTACTCCTGGATTTTCCAAAACTCACATTATTTAAACTCAAATGGCTAAAGGATACCTCCTTCAACAATCTAGTCCTTCCTGGAGATATCCACCCCAACCCTGGTCCTAGTCCCCCTACTTGCAACACCTACCTCCTTCCTCATCCCACAACACCCTGAAAATCTTTACCACTAACGCCCAGAGTCTTAACAACAAAGCTCATCACTTTCAAGCTTGGCTATGCCACAACCAACCAGACATCTTAGCAATCTCTGAAACTTGGCTCAAACCCCATATCTCGGATGCTGAGATCCTACCCCCAGGATTCAATATTCTCCAAAATTACCGACCAGATAAGAAAGGGGGTGGCTCTGCCTTAGTATACTCCAACCTCCTCACCTTAATACCCCATTCAAACTCCTTTTCCACATTTCCAGAACACAGAATTGACTGCTGGACTACTAAAAATGAATAAACACAAGAATATTTGCATAATAGCCCTTTATATCCTTTCTGATAATATCTCTACCCTTGTGGATATTCTCCTATGGGCCTTTACTGAATTTAAGTATGGAACTTATATTTTAGGAGATGTAAATATTGACTGGAACAATATTAATAGCATCTCTCCCTCCCTATCCATCAACCTCTATAACTTATCTCAGGTAATTCACTCAGTCACCCGACCTAACAAAGTAAATCTCCCTGGTTCCACTTTAGACTGGATCTTAGTCTCTGATCCTAATAAAATAACCAACTCTGGCACAACTCCTGACACAACTCCTGATTCCATCAGCGACCATTTCCCAGCTTAAATTCATCGCTCAACGACCTCTTCCCCTCACCAGCACCAATATATTTATACCCGTAGCCTCAGTAATTTCAACCCCACATCATTCTCAAACATTCTCAAACAAATGAACTGGCAAATACTAAACTCCCTTCCTCTTGACAATGCTATAGAACACTTCAACTCTGTCTTCCTAGACACTCTAAACTTCCTTGCCTCTCTTAGACACAAGAGGGTAAAAACTAATACAGCTCCTTGGCTATCCAAAGATGCTAAGGAAATTATGCACCAAAGGGACAAACTTTGGAAGCTCTACCAAAAAGATAAACTTCCCAATACCCTGCTCCAATACAAACAGCAATGTAACCTAGCAGAACAGCTAAAAACCAAGGACAAAAAGTCCTACTACATCAAACTCCAGTCCAACAACAACAAAAACCCCAAGCAATTCGGGAAATCAATAAACTCACTGCTTAATCCAGGATCCAAAAATAATTCTTGTCCTGACCCAAGCAAATCGGATCTTGCTCTAGCCTCTGATTTTAACTCATTCTTCCTAGAAACTATTTCTGACCTGACCAGGACCTTCCCCAACATTAACCCTCCAGCCCCTTTCTCTTCCTCATCCAACCCCACTAATACCCCCCCCCCCGTTCGACTTCAAACCTGCCTTTACTAACTCCATAAAAAGACTTCTATCCAAACTTAAACCATGCTCTAATGTTCCTGACAACATTCCCTCTGCCTTCCTAAAATGTGCTGCTGATGCCTTAGCTCTCCTAATCAGTATTATAATTAACAGATCTGTTAAGGAATCTTACACCCCCAAACTCTGGCCCTCAGCCTGTATTCTTCCCCTTCATAAAAGAGGCAAAAACACCAGCATCTCTAACTTCCACCCTATCACTCTGCTCTCTCCAATCTCTAAAATCCTTGAAAAGTGCATTCACCTTCAACTTATGCCTTACCAGGCCCAAAACAATCTTCTTACACATACACAACATGGTTTCCGCCCAGGTCTTAGTACTATAACTGCTCTACTCTCTTTCTTAGAAACACTCAATCTAGCCCGAGACTCTGGACATCTAGTCTCTCCTGTTCTGCTCGATCTGTCCAAAGCATTCAACATTGTTTCACACAAACACCTTCTTTATCACCTCTCAAAGCTCCATCTCTCCCCAAACACTATATCCTGGTTCTCCAGTTACCTATCAGATAGAACTCAGACGGTCAAATGGAAGTACTCTACCTCTTCCTTCTTACCTACCCCAACTGGCGTACCACAGGGATCTATCCTAGGGCCCATGCTTTTCAATATCTTCATAAACAACTTTCATGCTGCCATTCCTGATTCCAAAATTATTCAATATGCAGATGATTCTACCTTAGTCTGCTTTGCCTGTAACCTCTCAGAACTGCTGTCTAAAACACAAACTGCCTTCTCAACCACTGAAAACTGGATGCGCCAAAACCACCTTCTCCCAATGCAAACAAATCAAAAATTCTACTTTTCCCTCCCACAAAGTCATTCTCCTACAACAAAAATGCCTTCAAAAGTGCTAAGTAAAACTAATTCAGCTATAGAAGTGGTTCCTTCTGCTAAACTACTTGGTATTACTATTGACGAACATCTCAAGTTCGATATCCATATTCAACAAAATATTAAGAAAACCCACCAAAAGCCAGGTATGCTGTATAGGAACAATTGCTTCCTCTCTTATACTACGAGGAATACTCTAGCCACCACTTATCTACTGCCTTCCTTATTATATGGAGCCCCCCCCCCCCCTGCTAACTAACCTGTCCTCTTCTATTTCCTCCAAATTAGAAAACTGCTATAATAAAATGTCAAAATGTGCTACCAAATCTAAACCTTCTACCCATCACTGCCTTACCCTAAGATCCCTAAAGTGGCTTGAACTCCCAAACTACTTAGACTTCCTCCAACTCACCACTGCACACAGACTTGTATATCACCCAGCTAAGTGTCCAGCACTAACTAATATCCTCCCCCATTACAACCCCAATAGAACTCCGAGCATCAAAACCTAATTGCTATCCCCAAATCCAAAAGTACAGCAGGCCAACTTCTCCTCGCTCTCTCTCTCTAGGCAAAAAATGGAATTCCCTTCCTCCCTCTCTAAGAACCATCCCAAACTTAGAAACCTTCAAAACTCAGCTTACCAAACATATGGCCACAAAATGGAAATGCAACTGCCACCATCCAACCTAATCTTCCTTAGTCCATTCCCCTGGGGGTTTTCCCACTCTGGTTCCTAAGCCCTCAACAACTCTCCTTCAGCTATGCTCCTGGGGGGTTTCCCCCTCAGGTTCCTAAGACCTCAATAACTCTTCTTCTGCTATGCTCCCATGAGCATTTTCTAAGCTCTCCCTTCTCCATTAGCTATCAATAACTATCAATACAATAACAATAGCTATCGATAACCTCAATAACTCTCCTTCAGCTATGCTCCCATGAACATTTTCTAAGCACTCCCTTCTCCATTAGCTATCAATAACTATCAATACAATAACAATAGCTGTCGATAACCTCAACAACTCTCCTTCAGCTATGCTCCTGGGGGTTTTCCCTCTCAGGTTCCTAAGACCTCAATAACTGTCCTTCTGATATTATCCCATGAGCATTTTCTAAGCTCTCCCTTCTCCATTAGCTATCAATAACTATCAATACAATAACAATAGCTATCGATAACCTCAATAACTCTCCTTCAGCTATGCTCCCATGAACATTTTCTAAGCACTCCCTTCCCCATTAGCTATCAATAACTATCAATGCAATAACAATAGCTATCGATAACCTCAATAACTCTCCTTCAGCTATGCTCCCATGAACATTTTCTAAGCACTCCCTTCTCCATTAGCTATCAATAACTATCAATGCAATAACAATAGCTATCAATAACCTCAATAACTCTCCTTCAGCTGTGCTCCCACAAGCATTTTCTTTGCTCTCCTGTCTCTATTAGCTGCTTATTTCTTATGGCCCAAGATTGTAAACATTGTATACAGCTTTCCATTACTAATTTCTTTTCTGAAATTGTGCATGTATAGTGTATCCTCATTTTACTTAAAAGTATGTATATAAAACATCTTCTCACCTAATATCTGTGATTGCACACTAAAGAAAATGTACCACACTCAGTGCTTTTCTGCTTATTATGCATATTTTCAAGGTACTTACTTGTAACTGTTTCCATATTATGTAAGAGTGACATCGTATTTCTGTACCTTATCTGTATTATGTATCTTGGAGTTTTTCTCCTCCACTGAAAATGGGTCACTGACCCAGTGGACTTCCCCAGTAATCATACTGGAAATAAATAAACTACACAGTAAATCACAAACCAAGATAGGATTGTTTAGATGTGATCTTTAGTTCTTTTTTGCTGCAAGAATTGATAATTTATCAGCACATCTTTTCCTTCTGGGTGACATCTGGAGAATAAGGTGTCCTTTCTTAAATCACTGTTGAGGTATTCCAAACTGTTGAATTAACTGTCCAAATAAGACTATTTCAGAATCAGACTGAGTCACAGTTCTCCTCACAGCATACATCTACTGTATTAATTCACAAAACTCTTAATGAAGTCCACATCATTGTAGCCTCTAATGGAGAGACCAAGAGTGACCCAAAATGCCCATTTCCCCTGTTGCTGGAGGACAGGGCACTTGTACTGCCACCTGTCCTAGCTAGTACCCTCTGATCACAAGAAGCTTGCTAAAGAGTATGTGGATACATAGTGTAGAGTTTTCCTCTCCATCATCCTTCCTTTCTGACTTTGGAGTGGCCCTGCCAGCTAAAAGAAAACAGAGGAGCCTTGCCCCCTGAAGTATAGGATTCCACCTTAGATGATGACCTGGTTAGTACTTGTTTAGGGCAGCGTTCTTGGACATGCTGTCCAGAATATATTGTTTGATGAATCCTTCATCTGTTAAGGGAACACTGGTCCACAGTTAGATCTCTTGGTCATGGAAGAAATCAGGCCTGCCACAGTAAGCAGGGCAAAAGTACTGTTATTTGTCTGTCTTGTACATTGATCTTTCCACCAGGATCTGAGTGTTCACCGAATGCTTACCCACAATTATTGCCCACCTTTAGGTGCGGGGAGAACACATGTTTACCCTTACCTGGACAACTGAGCCAATGATGCTCACTGGAGCAGTACATCATTCATTTCCTTGCCAGCTATGGAGTCTGTCTGTACCTACCAAAATCCATTGTAGCTCCACTAGCCTTAAAGACCTCTTTGTAAACATTGATAGGTATGAAGACAAGAAGGCCTTCTCTGTTATGAGAGAGAAAAAGAGAGCGAGAATATGCATGTAGTACGTTTTTACTCAGATGTCCAAAGGATGCACATGACTGCAAGAATCTTTCTGAAATCTGAGCAGTACTTTTACTCAGATTCCTGCCTCAGCTGTTGAGAGTTCCTTGTAATTCACTCAAGTATATACTTATATATTTCTTGTAAACATTGTATGTACCAGATCGTCATTATTTTTTTATTTTCTTGATTTGTATGCTGGAGGTGTGCTTACAGACCGGTTGAGGCAAATTTATATGCTTTTATAGCTGATGAAGTGATGGGATTGGACAACATCAACTGTGGATGTTCTGTGAGTGGGAGCTTATTTGAAAAAAGGGCTGAACCAGAACAGAAAAGTGGATAAAACCCAGTGTTGACCCTCGAAGGATGTTAAAAACATGTCTTGTTATGATGAGCATTTTGCGCAACGATTCTGTTGTTGTCTTATTGTCTTTCGGCTTTTCTCGGTTAGGGGTCACCACAGCAGAACTCCGGTCCTCTAATGATTGGCAGTAGATTTTCATAGTGCCGAGTTGCCAGCTTGACACCCAACCTTCAATGAAGGCACGCCCATTCACGCATGTCTTTCAGAACGCCACCCAACCGCGGGGAGGGCATGCAGATTCCACACAGAAGGCACTGCCCACACTCCAGCCGAGAATCGAATGGGAGAACCTCTTGGTGTGAGGCAACAACGCTACCGCTGCACCACCACGGCTCGATTCTAATAAGTAAAATTAAATAATAAGTTAATAGTAACAAGCAAGTAAATATATCCATACAGTGGATATAAAAAGTGTACACACCCTGTTAAAATGCCAGGTTTTTGTGATATAACAAAATGAGACCGCAATAAATAATTTTGAAACTTTTCCCACCTTTAATGTGACCTATAACCTGTACAATTCAATTGAAAATCTGTTGGGGGAAAATATAAATAATAAAAAACATACAGTAAGCTGGTTGCATAAGTGTGCACACCCTTAAACTAAGCACCTTTTGATTTAATTACAGCATTCAGTCTTCTTGGGTCAGAGTCTATCAGCATGGGACATCTTGACCTGGCAGTATTTGCCCACTCTTCCTTGCAAAAGTGCTCCAAATATGTCCAATTGCGAGGGCATCTCTTGTGCACAGCCCTCTTCAGGTCATCCCACAGATTTTCTATTGAATTTAGGTCTGGGGTCTGGCTGGGCCATTCCAAAACTTTAATTTTCTTGAGGTGAAGCCATTCTTTTGTTGATTTGGATGTATGCTTGGGGTCATTACCGTGTTGAAAGGTGAAATTCCTCTTCATCTTCAGCTTTCTGGCAAATGCCTGCAGGTTTTGGGCCAAATGTGACTGGTATTTGGAACTGTTCATAATTCCCTCCACCTTGACCAAAGCCCCAGTTCCAGTTGAAGAAAAGCAACCCCAAAGCATGACACTGCCACCACCATGGTTTACTGTGGGGATGGTGTTCTTTTGGTGATGCGAAGTGTTGCTTTTGTGCCAAATGCACCTTTTGGAATTGTGGCCAAAAAATTTAACCTTGATCTCATCAGACCATAACACATTTTCCACATGATTTTGGGAGACATGATATATTGTTTTGCAAATTTTAGCTGGGCCTGGATGCTTTTCTGTGTAAGAAAAGGCTTCTGTCTTGCAACCCTACTCCATAGGCCAGACATTTGGAGAATACGGGAGATTGTTGTCACATGTAGTGCACAACCAGTACTTGTCAGAAATTCCTGCAGCTCCTTCAGTGTTGCTGTAGGTCTCTTGGTAGCCTCCCAGACAAGTTTTCCTCTTGTCTTTTCATCGATTTTGGAGGGACGTCCACTTCTTTGCAGTGTTACTGTTGTCCCATATTTTCTCCACTTTTTGATGACTGTCTTCACTGTGTTCCATGGTTTATCCAATGCTGTGGAAATGTTTTTGTACCATCCTCCTGACTGATACCTTTCAACAGTGAGATCCCTTTGATGCTTTGTAAGCTGTCTGTGAACCATGGCTTTTGCTGTAGCAGGCAACTGAGTAGATGTCAGGAAAATCCTACTAGGACAGCTGAACTTTAAAGAGACTCTGATTAACCCCAAATAATTTATGGCAGGTGTGTACCTAAGAAGACTGAATGCTGTAATTAAATCAAAAGGTGCTTCAACAAACTATTAGTTTAAGGGTGTGCATACTTCTGCAATCAGCTTATTGTACGTTTTTTATTTTTTATTTTTTCCCCTAACAAATGTGTTTGTTTTTCAATTGAAGTGTACAGATTGAAGTTCACATTAAAGGTGGGAAAAGTTTTGAAATGATTTATCGTGGTCTCATTTTTTTGTGTCACAAAAACCTGGCATTTTAACAGGGGTGTGTACACTTTCTATATTCACTGTATCAGAAGTGACATCTCCAATTTACTTCTGTCATTTGTGCATATCCTTGTTTACCTCTTTTTAAGGAATGAAGAAGACTCCACACTTATCAAATTGTATATGTGCTTTATGCACTGTTGTAGCTTTAACAAAGGAACAGAGAAATGCAAGCCATTTGTTTGTTTCTTCAGCCTGTAACTTGTGGCAAGGTGTTTCTGTATTAGTTGACATTGCCAGCATTGCCTTTTGACAAGTGCAGAAAGTCATAGTTTGGGTCTGTCTCACTATAATAATGCAATGTCTGTTTTTCTGGTTGTGATGCTGTTTATGGGACAGTGTGTGAATTGCTGCCTACTTTCACTAGCTCTTTTAGCGCCTTTTTATGCTTCCATTAAACACACACATCAACCTATAATATCCAGATTTTTTTGGATCTGGCTTCTTTAAACGATTTACTAGTTAACAGGGAATATTAGAAGGGGCAAGGATGTATTAACAAAATGACACTAAGCAGGGTCGGCCTTAGGTCAAGTGGTGCTCTAGGCAAAAGGGATCCATAGCACCCCCCCACACCACCTGGCACCCCATCTTGGTCTGTTTACACCATCCAAATTACTTGAAAATCTCACCTGCTAGAGCGGTGCCTTAGGCGGCCGCCTAGTTGGCCTATGCCTAAGGCCGACTGACACTATGATTGTTAATCCAGGATGTCTTGCAGTGGAGAAAGTAATTACCAATGTTAAGTTGTCTGTATCGCCTTCATTCTTGCTGGTTGGGATCGGAGCCGATCCTCAGCTCTGACTGGACAGACCCTTCATTTGGCCCCCTCCGATTGCCAACCAGCAAGAAAGAAGGCGAGATGAAGACAACTAACATGGAATGTTATGGTAGGTACATAACTTCTTTATGTTAAGTTGTCTATCTCGCCTTCGTTCTTGCTGGTTGGCAATCGGAGGGCGCTGAATGAAGGGTCTGCCCAGTCGGAGCCGAGGATCGGCTCCGTTCCCAACCAGCAAGAAAGAAGGCGAGATGAAGATAACTAACATGGAACGTTATGGTAGGTACATAACTTCTTTTTTGCCACTTTATCATTCATATTCTCATGTATATGGTCATACTTTAAAAGACATGCAGGTAGGTGCATGTGGGTGCGCCTTCCATGAAGGTTGGGCGTTGGGCTGGCAACTCGGCACCGTAAAAATCCACTGCCAATCAGTCTGTGGACCGGTGATCTGCTGTGGCGACCTCTAACTGGGAAAAGCCGAAAGATATTGCTTTGTTTTTATGGTCATACTTTCTTAACTGAGAGACCTACATGCTGTTGAGTATGGTGTGAAATATCATGGTAAGAGACAGTTTCATTGTCATTGTCTATTTGTATCACACCACTCAAGATATTGCTAGTTCTTTGTTAGTAATTATAAAAATGAGCAATATTTCCATTTGTACTTAATATTTCAAAAACCTAGCGACTTACAAACTACTATATGGCATCAGGTGAAACCTTAGATGATGTTGAAAAACACTGTCTTTGATATTTGCACTTTGTTACACATCTTGCTAGGTCAGTGTTTTTTACATTGCTAATTCTACAATTAAGCATATATTTTCACTTCTAATTCTACAATTAAGCATATATTTTCATATTTTTGTAAATTTCTAATTAAACTTGAACTCAGGGAAGAATGTTTTGCTTTCGCATGAAAATGTATGTCTGGTTAACAAAAATGTTCTAAAAATATGTTTTACATTTTTTCAAGGTTTTACAAATTGTTAGTGAAAGTTTAGCAAAAATATAATTCTGTGTTTGTGTGAATTAATTACATATTATAGTATTTATGGAAAGACTATGAATGCACTGACTATTATCACTGCAAAGAACACGCCTTGCTGATAACACTGCTATTTGTACAATTGTAATAGCTTTTATTGCTCACAAAATATTCACATTTGTTTATCTTATGCTTTTGAAGTCAATTTTTCAGAAAATACTCTGGAAAGCAAGGATGTGTGTAGGCTGCCAGAGGTGTGCCATTCCACACCACAGAGGTGTTACCGGATTACTAGATGTTAAATGTAGTGATGACTAGACAAAACACCTTGCGTTCATTGTTACGATGATCCTTAGTGCAGTATTATTGTAAGTGAGCCTTTTGACTCCAGCTGTGCAAATGATGCATTTCATTTAAGTTTTGAATTTGCCTATTGTTATGAATGAATTGTAAAAACTGACCCAGAAAGGTAAGAAATATAAGATATTGTCTTAATTTCTGAGCTGCATAGCCTTTAAATTTCATTCTAATGTCTTCTTCCTTCACAAGGTTCAGTAAGTATTCCTGCCTTTGTCTGCGGTCTTCACCATTAAGGGCAGTTTTCTGTGCTGGTCTTTTATATTGGTGCCAGAAATGCCTTTATTAGAAAAGTACTTGAGGTTTTTCAGTGCACTCACCAAGATAAACGTTGGCACTTGTGGAACTGCATCACAGCGTTTTGCTTACGTGCCTGACTCGAATCTCACACCCAAAAACTGTCTTGGCTTTTGCTGGTTTCTAGCATTTCTTGTGCTTGAACACCCTTCACTGTATTAAACCTGATTGGTGACAGCTAAATAATGTAAGATGTTACATTGAGCATGCCATTTTCAGTTATTATATTGCAGAGATGGTTCCATCATTGGATGTTAAAAATGAGTATTTGTTATTGATGGAAGGTTTTACTCAAAGAATGTGCTGAAAAATTCAGTAATGTGCATCATGGCTGTTGCTATGTTAGTGATTTGCTTTTATTTTCTGTTGTCATGGTTTAATAACTGTTGAACAGTTCTGATTAAAATATTTTTTTTTTTACAGTTTGTCAAGTAATTACGAAGCTCAGATGAAGAGCCTGTTGAGAATTGTACGGATATTCTGCCATGTGTTTCACCTAGGCCCAACTTCCCCCAGTAATGGAAATGACATGGGGTACAATGGAAATAAAACTCCAAGAAGTCAGGTGTTCAAGGTCAGAAAAGTATATGACGTTATTAGGAAGATTGACGTTAAACAGATGAATAACACAAAGCATACATACATTAATCACACGACTTCTGAACAGGATGTAAGTTTGGATAAAGTCATGCAGCCATTTTTGTTTTTTTTACATAATGCCCACCTTTTTTGTTTATCTCTTATTTAATTGCGAGGGGCTCCTTAATACTACTCTTTGCTAAATCTTTTCTTTTTGTTTTGTTTTCACTTTCCCTTCAAAGAGTGTTTTGCAGTGAGAGCAACTTCTTCAGTTTTCATTTTTTTTTGGATTACTGTTTAATTGTACATTATTCTAAATGTGCTTCCCGCATATTTATTTTGTACTTATGGTTATGGCAAATCCTGCTGTGATTTTACTTTCCTTAAGAACTATCCCAATTAGTAAGGAAATATACCACTTTTTGAGGAGAGTACCTTTTGACCAGTAGAGGTAAAACAGAATAAAACTAACATAGGCTTATCACTTCAAGCTTGTGTTAGATTAAGCCTGAAATTACTTCAGTGTAATTCTTTTTTTCCTCATTGATATTTAGAAATTTTTGTAATGGTTAAAAAAACTACTAAAGCTTTTGGTATATTTTTGTATATAAAGGTAAGTAGAATACTGATCCATTGTGGTTGTACGCCCATTTTTTCATTTGCTACAACCTCCGGGTTCAGTTGGGATTATTTCTTTCTTTGTTGTACTTGCATATTCTTTATGTAGTAAATAAACTTTTTTTGTCTGTTTTTTTTTTTTTTTTTTTTACATATTAAGGTGGACAAGTAGCGTAAGTGGTACACAGTGCTTTCATTCAGTGCATTTTGAGATGCTGTAAGTTGGATTTAAATCCAGTAAAGCCATCAAGTTGATTTAATTGAAGAAATATATTTAATACCTCAGAATTTTTATTGAATTGTGCTGTTTCTAAAACTGAAGAAGCTTCTTACCTCAGAAAAGAGCTATATTTCACATTTTACACTGTCTTGCTGGTAAGTTGTCTGTACTTTTCTTCTGTGCTTCTTCATAACTTCTTAATGATGTTTTAGAACTGTTTTCAAATATAATGTGACAATGTGTGCCATTTAATAAATAATATAGGGATTTCATAAAAAAGTAGTTAGCTTGTCACGGTTTAATAAAAATGAAAAAGGAGACTCCTAGAGAACAGACCCATCAGTACATGGGCTTTGTACTACAAAGTCAAAATAAGGTCTTCATTGTGAAAAAAACATTTGAATCCTCATGCCTTCCTAATTTTCCTAGTTGGTAAACTAGATATAGGGCTTCTTGCAGAGGAACTGAGGATGAATGAAGCTCATTCTAGTAGGTAAGTTCTGGGCAGCTGAAAAGTTGATATCATGTGGTTTTATGTAATCACAGTGTCCTTTCATTGTATCACAGTGGAATGATAAATATACACTACAAGCAAGCAGCACTGGTAAGACATTCTGACATGCAACTAAGCTGTAGGCTGCTTTTGTTTCAGAAATAGAGTCTAGTTCTTATTACTTGAGGTTGCAGACATTTGTTGATGTATAACTTGGAAAGATGACATAATAAGTCTGGAGGTGGATCTGTCCCCCCCATTTGCATGTTTCCAGATGATGATCAGCTACCTGGCTGCACAGCTTACCTTTATGTATTCCAGGTACTGCCTCCCCCTGGAGGTGTGACCAAATCAGTAGTAGGTTAAGCAGGGTAAGTGGAGTGGAGCTGCTTTTGCAGCATCACATACATAGGCCCTGCACACCAAGGAGGTTTTCTGGAATAACCTAACTTGGTGGAGCTATGGACGTCACACATCCTCAAGCTCTGTCCCATCCCCAACATGCCATAGTTTTACCAGCAATCTGTCCAAGTTCACAGCACATCCCTGTCATTGTGGATGTGCCTTTATCATGGACAGAACCCTTCCCTTCTGGACTGGGCAAGCTGGCAAAGCCAGATACCTTTTATTTTGGCTTGCAAAAAGGCAGAAGTATTTTGTATAATGAATATGGTACTTAAAGGTCCTTAACACATTTTATTACATTGAAATGTTTAAATGTTGTGGAAGTAGATGTACAGTTTCATTCACTTTCCTTTGACTCGACAGCTCTGAGATTGTCTTGGTATGAGTGCGAGTCCTTCAGAAATGTGAAGCATGCTGATTTGAACAAGTTTGGAAATCCTTCATTTGGATGTGATGGCAAATAAAAGCAAACTAATAGTTGGGAAAATGTTGCATTCTACTTAAAAATAATATACTTTTCATCTTTTTTTTAACAAAGCCACACGAGTCCTGATGCCTTACTGTGCCTTATTAGCTTTCAGGCCACTGATTATGCCCCAGAAATGTTTAAAAAAAATTTTTTATGTGCATGGTATGTATGTGTATGTATATATATATATATATATATATATATATATATATATATATATATATATATATATATATATACACACACACACATACACATATGTAGAATATAAAAGTACATGCACATCTATAGTAGTTTTCCATTATAGATTACAAAAATAAGAAACCGAGAAATGAACCAAAAAAAACAAAAAAAAACATGGACCATGGAACTCCAAGAAAACGAACTTTAATGCAGTAAAAAGTAAGCACTTTCATTCTAAAAGTATCAGAACTTCATTAGATAAATAAAAACATACCCACATCGATTTAAATACTAAAAATCAGTCGTGTGATTTAATTAAAGACCATTAAAAATATTTAAAGCTATACAGCCTGCATTAACACCTAATATTCATTATGTTATAAAAAAAACTTAAAGTATTTATAAACACCCCCCATAAATACACAAACTGAGCAACCTACATAAATAAGAAATATTCATTTCATCTTTCTAATGCCCTCAGTTTCAACAATGGAGCAATAGAAACATAAACATTCAATCCTGGCCATCTATATGAATTAAAATAAATCTGCCAAAACAGTTCCTGTTTCTTCAACATCAGCTCCAATGGGCCTCCCCTTGGATTATGTTCCACCTTTTCTACTACCATTAATCCAAATTTGTGATTCCCAGGTGCCAGTGTATGCCTACACAGGGCATTAGTGGTCCTCCCTTTTCTGATACTATAATAATAATATGCTAATTACTAGGCAAAAGACCACAAGCGCCTTTTTAAGCCAGTAACACATAAAAAAATGGATTCCACTAGCAAAGCTGTAGACGTAATATATAAGCTTTTATTAAAACACTATGTGCTTTCGTCCAACATATGGTTCGATTTCACTTTTTAAGCCTAGCCATGCATCCCAAATCTCTGACAAGTTCTGATAACCTTGATAAGTGTAAGCAGGGGCATGGGAGGTGAAACATTTACAAGCAGGGCCCTGGGAGGTGAACCATTTACAGGTTGCCTGTGTCCATTAGAGATACAGGGACCAAGCCAGGGATGGACTTTTTGCTGCCCTTCCAATTGTCCAAGTTACACTTGAATTGGGTTAGGGAGGACGGCTGCTTTACACGAATGCTGCTTCAGAGAAGGGGTAGTCTCTCGGATACATACCTGTCTCTCCAGGAGGTCCTGTTTATATTACAGGCAATGTTTAAGTTTTTTGAATGGCTAATTTAAGTGCTGTTTGTTTTGCAGATATGCAGAAGGTCCATCAGAATGGAGTTTGACAGTGCCCTGTATGCAAGGCATGGAGCTCCCCTCATTAGCCTTAGGCATAGGCCAACTAGGCCGCCGCTCTAGTAGGGGCGCTTTTTCAGTATTTATTTGGTGTAGGTAGACCAGGAGGGGGGCACCGGGTGGTGTGGTGGGGGGGTGCCATGGAGCCCTTTTGCCTAGGGCACCACTTGACCTAAAGCCGGGAGACAGAGTAGAGTGATATGGCCTTGAGGTGGTCTGCATAGGATATTTTACTTGCGTCTTGTATTCTTTTAGTGATGAACCTCTGTGGACATTCCATTTGTTGGATATGCCTGGTTAGGTACATACCGAAGTGGCATTGTACTCAATGATAGGTCTGATGAATACCGAATACAGTGGAACAATTACTTCATTGGACATAAATTCCATACCTTTGTTTATAAGTAGTGCAACATAGAATGATTTCCTCACTATTGTAGACACGGGATGGTCAAAGGCTAGATTACTGTTTGTGTCTCCCCAAGTCCTGACTACTGGGTTAACTCTAAGTGGTGTGTTGTCAATGTGATAGTTACCAGTGGTGGATGACTTCCCAAAGAATACTATTATTCATTTTTTGGCATTTAGTTTTAGTCCATGGTTCTGACACCAGTTGTTTGTGTCAGTTGTTCCTGGGGAACATTTGTGTCAGTTGTTCCTGGGGAACATTTGTGTCAGTGTGGGATTTAGTGACAGCTCCTAATTTGCAATCATCTGCAAATCTGGTCAGCTAGATACCACTGACATTGGCCTTGACTTCAGAGAAGTAAATAAAAAGGAGCAGTCCAAGGACCAATCCCTGAGGGACATCGCTTGTGACAGGTCTCTTTGTAGAGGTGGTCTCCCCAATTCTAACTTCCCAGGTCCTGTCTGTGAACCAGTTAGCTATCTACCTGTTAACATTTAAACCTCACAGATACAAGGTACAGGGTTTGATTCTGACTTTTCGCTATTGACTAGGCCTGTAATATTCTACAAATTGTTAGTCTAGTACTTATCTCTAAATCTTAAATATGTGGATTTTTTTGGGAACAGCACATGCATAATAATGTTCACAAGGAGGAATGACATTTAAGGGATGGCAGGAATTCATCCATTTATGTAATGTTGGAATGAGTAATTGTTAAAAGGATGCATATGGTATAATTCAGGAAATTGAAAAATATTTGCTATGGTTTCTTTACTTTTCTGTTATGTATGTGTACCTTTGTCACTGTATACAATATAAGAATTTTATAATGGTGTCTACGTATGCATGTTTAAAGTAGGCTGCTTAGGCAGCTACTACCCTGGTATAGTTTGTTTTGAAATTGGTAAGTCTTGGTTTGATGAAGTGTAACTAAGTAGGACAATCTGAGATCCATCTTAAGAGGGTGATCTTGAATGCTTTAATCCCTTTCCTCTGATGCAGAAAAGATGAAAAACCTGGTCATTTTCCTGAATTTAGTTCTAATGATGTATATTCTTGTGCATATTTGTGCAATACAGGATGCACTCAGTTTTTTAACTGGGAAATACATAATGAGGTTGTCTATTTTAGGTTGGACTGTGTTGCTACTTTTGGCATGAGTAAGGAGTTTGTGTGCGATATTGGTGTCCTTATGGAGGATCCGATAAAAAGGCCAAACTGACAAAGATTTTAGTTCATCTTCCTTTCTGGTTGAGCCACTAGAAAAAATGCTTCCTAAAACAGACATTTGAGATCCCCTGAAGTTGCTGACTTGGTGGGGCCTTGGTTAGTTTCACTGTGATAAAATAAAGGCCCCAGAGAGTTACTGTGTCATGAATGGGGGCCTTAAGTAGGTTTTGCCTTTGAGGAGTGGTTTGGTAAATTCAGAGTTTGCTAGAAAGAGGAAGTTAGGTTCTTAGTGAAAGTTTGATATAGCAACTAGGTGTACTTTTAATCAGAAATAACTGAAATTGTGTTCAAATGGCTATATTAAGTGCCACAGAATCTGTTAAATAAGTGCTTAGTGTGGAGTGATATCCTCCTTAGCTGCAAAGTTTTCAGCCCTTTTTTCATTTGTCTTTGTAAGTCTTCTGCATTGTGTCCAGAATTTACTAACCCTTATCTGAGAATTTAGAGTTACTGGCTATACATAGAAGTGGGTAAGCCCCTCTGACAAGACTGATTGCACTGATGACCATGTTTGAAGGGATGAATGGATGAAATATAAGGTCCTTGAATGGAAGTAGTTGTAGTGAACCTTCCTTATTGTGGAGGCAAGCATTTTAAACCACATCAGAATGTCCATGGTGGTTCCCAGTATGAGTCTTGACCTGGACAACTTTTCTTTCTGTATGGTCATTAGGGTTAAGGGAAATGGACTGCATGTGTAACATAGGTCCTTCTGCCTTGGTTTCATCAGAACATTCCTACTCATCCCTGTAAGGTGTCAGGATAGAGGGAAAAGAATTTCCATCACTTTACACTTGAAGGAGAGACAGAAGTTTACTTTGGGATAATCCTTTCTAAAGACAGTATTGCTCATCACTGCCTAGTTTATAGACCATTTGCCTAGAAAGAGAGTCTTATTGAGCTTGTATGTTAAGATGCTGGACTCTGCTGGATGTGTAATGCCACCAAGAAGAGATATTAATGTAGAGCAGAGTCACATAGTTTGATGGCTCCTCTGCAGAGGAGGAAGATCAAACCACTGACCTATTGTTGGATTGCATGGCTAGTGGACCTTTTGGTAGGAAAGGCTGAAATGCTTTCAGTGCTAGAGGGACTACTTTGAGCTCTAGAATGTTGATGTGTAATTATACTTCCAGCTGAGTTCATGATCCTTGTGCTGCATTGCCTTGAAAATAGCCACCATTCTACAGCAGAGGTACCTGTGGTGAGTGAAAGGGGATGGTTGTGGCATCTGGGAGAGAGTGACAATTATGGTAATGTATGCTTCAGCTTACTGTGGTAATTATTAGTGATTGCTCATGTTTCCACGACTGTGGTCTAAGGACTCATTATATGTTGACATACAAAGAGAACCATGACAATGGCTGATGCCTTTTTAATCAGTACCTTGCGCACAAACTCTGCAGTCCCTAGCCTAAGATGGTAGGTGTTGATGCACTGTCAGTTGCAGAACTGTTAGTTTATTTAAATATAGAAAGGTTTGCACTCCCAAATATCTGGGATGTATCCCAAAAATGTGATGCTGTGCTTATAGCAGAGTTGTGACATAGATGCAATGAGAGTTATTCCCGGCCAGCTAAAGAGTCTAGTTAGAGATATAGGTTCTTGCATTAATTGATCCCTTGATGATGCAGCTAGAAGCCTGTCTGAAATGTAGCAGAAATGTTAGATTGTTGGCTTGTGGGAAATTGTTTGCCAGGGAGTTATAGGAGTTCCTTGATGCTGCCATTGTGAGTATAATTGAGAACTGTGGCAGTTAGAATTTGTGGTTAAGTCTGCACTGCTTTAGACTGCTTCCTTATGGTATAAAATTAAGTTTTCATCATGTTTCTTTCTATTCCCTGTCAGTTTTTGCTCATCTCAGTGCCACCAAGCAACAGTGTCGCTGTCTCACTGCTGCAGCAGTCAAAGGTTATTTTCTGGTCATTTTTCTATTTGTTTTCAGTTACTTTTTGCTTATATTGATGCTATTAAGCAGTGGTCTATTTAGCAGGTGCCACCAGGATGGGAAATTATCTAGTTCAGTGCAACAGTGAGCTCTGTTTATAGGCTCTTGGGGGAGGAGGTTTATATATACATATAAAGTAGTGGTTGTTTCTTTTGTAAACTTATCAGTGACATTATTATCACTTTATCAATGTTCTTAACCCTTCTAAAAGGGGGAATTTATTTAAATTTTTGAAATATTGTGTTTCTGATATTTAATTCCCACAAGAAGTGTATTTAACAGAAAAATGTAAGTGTATTGAACTGGAAAGGAGAGAAGTGAAGAGTTAATTCAGCAGATAATAAGGCAAGAGGTGTAGCAGTTTTATTGTATTTAGATAACATGAACATTTTGAATCAATAGCTTGATAGAGATGCAAGAATTTTGTTTGATTCAGAAAGACAATCAATTTATCGAATCTACTTATGCACTTGTAACAATTATAATGTATTTTGCAAGAACTTACAAAAGACTTGAGTCAATTAAGACTACAAAAATTCATTTAACCAGAGAGTTTAATGTTGATCATTTTTGTTTTGATGAATCCAGTCACCCCAGACTTGTGAAAAAAAATCATCTCTGTCTGTAGTTGATTATTAGCAGTTTAAATATCTATAAAATATTTGCTATGTTTCTTTTAGTTATAAACATAAGAAAACTTTCAGAATAGACTACTGTTTTATTTCAGAAAATTGTATTCATTGTGCAGTGTTTATGAAAGTCTTACCAAGATGTCCATCACTTCATTATCCGATTATGATAGGCTTGTTTCAGGTAGCAGGTTAAAAATAAAAATAGAAGTTAAATTTATGAAGAAATGTTTTCAGTTCATTACAATAAAATTAAGGAGGCAATTCTTTTAGGAAAAACAATTGAGTTAGTAATGGATTAGAAAGTAGCCAGAAATTGTCCTAGTATGGGCCTGTTTTAAAGTTCACATTGCAAGTGTCCTTTTCAGTGTAACAGTAAAAGATAAAAGAAATTGAAGAGGGAAGCTAGATCTTTTGATTGAGCAACTTTCTTTATTAGACACCCTTTATTATATAAAGCTATAAAATATGTTTACCAGTGGTGTGAGCAAATCAATTTATTGATAAATTTACATGATGCAGAAAAGATTATATCGTTAAGATAACATGGATAAATATGGATATGAGGACTTTTATGGTTCTTTTTTAAAGAATAAAGACAAGAAAACAAATTATATAGGCAAGTTAAATTTAAGAGGTAAATCAATCACTGCCCCCTCCAATATTCAGACAAGAAGTCAAATCCTACTGTAAAGAGTTTTGTGATTCCAAAATGGATGTAGACCAACAACTAATGAAAACATGTGATTTTACTTTTGAACCACTGAAAAATATAATGTTTTCTGAAGATAAAAAGGCACCAGGACCAAACTCCCTTCCATTTGAATTTAATAAGCTTTTTTCTTTTTTTGAGATATCCTGTCTTTTTAAGATTTTTGTTTGAGTCATTAAATCTTTTTTCCTTACCAGGTAGACCTGTATTTTTCTTCAGCTAGGATAATTTTGATACATAAACCTGGAAATGATCAAAATATAATAGGGAACTATAAGCCTATGTAATTAATGTCAATTATAAGATTATTGCTAAGCTGTTGAATCATTTTTAAAACCGGTTTTATCAGTAGTTTATCCTTTCCAATTTGGTTTCATTCCTAATAACAGTGTCTACTCTAATTTAACTTCGATAGGCTGTAATATTATATTGTAAAAAAATTGCAAAAGCATTTTAAATAAAGAAGTGGCATTGTGTTCATTAGGGTTCACTATCAAAATGTCGGTTTGGAAAAAAAAAAAAACATATTTTACATCGAAAGACAATGCCAAATGCCTGCATATTAAGTAGGTATTAATGTAGAATCTGCTGAATGGATTCAGCAGATTTGACATTTTTGCCGAATATCGAATGTGATGTCCATCTAGATGCCAATGTGAGTGTAGTTCCTAAATTCAAATTCACATTTTTGCAGGGGAGCAAGCCCCCCTGCACACCCCTCTGGGGGGCTGCACCTCTCACACCCCCTGAAAACTATATATTCCAACTCTGAGATCACACTACAGTGAGGAAAGGGATAAATTTCCCAATTTGCACTGTACTGCAATCTGTATTCAAAACATTGAGCACGTATCAGCGAATGCACAGTGGCATTTGCTGAAAAGGACTTTCGGTCAATTAACTTTTGGAAACACAGGAGTCTGCCAACTGCAGTTTGACATTCCTGTGTTCGCCAAACATTAATTCTATAATTTGATAGTAAACCGTTCATTAGATGCACAAAAAAACCTTTTAATTCTATTAATAGACTATTTCTATTTTATATTCTTAAACATTAATTTACCAGAGAAAATCATTAATTTAGAGATTTATTGCTCGATACAACACAGTTGTAAATAAGAGATATAGATTCTGATTTGAAGAAGTCTGGAGTCAGGCAAGGTTGCCCTCTTTCTCCAGCATTGTTTCTGTTAGTTGTTAACCGAATTAGTAATAATATAGCAAATTATGGTAATATTATGTCACTAATATAGATCACATGCCTTTAACTTATTAGCTTACATGGATAATTTAATGATTATTTTGGAAAATGTTGCTACTTTATTATTAAACGTATTTAAGTTGCAAAACCAAGTTAAACGGATTTCTGTTTTTTCTATTCATAAGACCAAATCAAAGAGCATGCATATCATTAAAATAGCTGAAACAATAACAGTTGTAAAGACAGTTAATGAAATTAGATTTTTAGGTTAGGTTTTCATACTTAACTATGATCATGTGGCATTGACATAGTTGGGGCATATTCGTATTCGAATGTGGACAGTCCACAGCTCTTGATCCAGTTTAAATGTTTATTTTGCAATGAAGATTATCCTATATGAATTTTCTTTAGCCAGGATATGCTTTTCCCTGTAGACTTCCAATGGTAAGATAAGATTTGGATTCTTTAGTCAAAAATTTTTGGAGCGGAGGCAGCCCAAGAATTCCTTGGAAGCTTCTAATAAGATATTTAAATAAGTTTGTTCTTAAGATTAAAGATCCTGAATTGTTAGTTTTTTTCTCAAAATTTGGGCAAACTTTTATAACTGTAATAGGTATAAGATATTTTTTCAAAAGTTGTAAATGTTATTTGGCAAACTAGATTTTCAGCCTGATGGTGGGAGTCATTGAATTATTTGCCTTTACAAGATTGTCAGTTAAGAATTATAAGACAATGTACTTATATAAGTATTTATTTATATAAATGAATTTTTCATAATTTATATTTCCATTGTCTTTCTGACTTCATAGAATGTTTAAATGGTTTCTGATTAAAGTAAACAGATTAGTAGTTGTTTTTTTTTCTTTTAGATTTTAAAATTTTGATTATCAAGTTAAGACAAGATGTTAATTATTCAGTGGTATTAAAATTGATGGTTATATGTAGAATTTAGCAATTTGCCTATTTTTAAATTCTCAAGTTAACAACATTAATGCTACTTGTATTAGTCCCTTCTGGGTTTTTTCTCACTACAAGTATTTATTTTAATGCCTCCCAAAGGTTTAGATAATGTTCTGATGAAGTGAAATATGGAGTTGAAAGAGCCTTAGGGTTGTTAAGGTTATGGAAACAGTACCATACTTTAATCAAGTAATGTAGAAGTAGAATTATTCAATAGAAGATTGTATTGAGAGCCCATTTAACACTAGAATTAATAGGTTGGTTACATCATAATAAATGTTATTGGTATGGTTGTTGGGAGAAAGGATCTTGGAAACCTATCTGGGGGGAATGGAATGCTCTTGTATTATACTTTGGTGGAATATTTTCTTTTTTTATTTTTTTATTTAACAGTACGTTATTTGGGCTCTGTGAATGACTGTTCATTTGATTTATGGATATTAAGTAGATCTGATAATATATGATTATTAAAAGTAAGGCTGGTAATGGGCAAGGAAGAGGATGATTTTACAGTGGTGGAATGGAGAAATAAGTTTAAGTGAAGATTTTCTCATGGCAGAATGATTAAAATAGTTTAACTATTTGTTGCCATATTAAAAGACTGCAATCTAAATTAAGCATTTATTTTGTCACCTGGAGGTCAAGGGAGTGGTTGATAAGAGAAGTATGGGTCTAAGTTCTTTATTAACTAAGGTTATATTATGATGTGATATGTTAGTTTAAAGTAATTAAAAAGTAGAGGAAATACCAAAGAGCAGTTTTGTCTCTGATGAGCATTAGCTATGACCATGCACTTGATGCACACCCTGGGGGTTATGATAAGGCTGTAGTTTGGTTGCAGTCCAAAAAGGCAGATTAACTCCTGGATCTCTTAGCAGTCCTGAAAAGAAGGTAGGTGTCCTGTTGGTCCAAAGATCAAATCCAAGCTCATCTTCATAGACATGGGAGGGTTGACTTCACAATGACCTTTCAAAATTTCTATTGTACCTTGAATTCATTAAGGTCACTGAGGTCCTCCAACTTCTTTGGCACCAAAAAAGAAAAGAAAAACTGAAATGCAGTCCTTGACCTATCTTGTCTGTTGGGACTTCTTGTATGGATTTTTTGTTTGAAGGTTGTATATCTCCTGTGCGCCTGTTTCTAACATTTTAGTGGTATTTAAACTTTTTTTAAACTAATTTTATGTAGTGTTTAGCTGGAAGTTGAAGTTTTGTACTTTTATAGCTTTCTGACTGAAGTACTTTATTTTTCCCCTGTGTTAAATCTTCTGAGTTAAGTGCTGTGTTTTTAGTCTGTACTAGGTATAGTGTTTACCTCCATTTTTAATTATTTGGTCCAATGTATGGGCAGTCTGGGAGATGATGGTGGTTATTTTGTAAGACAGTATAAGCTGCTGCTGTTTCTAGCAAACTGGTATTATTGGCTGAAACCAAAAGCTGTTTTTTTTCATTTTTTTTCTTTAAATTCTTCAATAATCTATATTGCACCAAGTTGTGCTTTGTGCAGTGCTGCAGAAACCTGTACTTGTTAGACACAGACACTTCAATTGAAGCTTTGCACCTGGCAAACCTAGTTACAACTGTACCCATTAACAGACTACACTAACACTCTACCTCTCAGTTCAGGACCAAATTCATTTACTGCTATTTCTTCCTTAGTGTATCTCTTCCACTAGTTGAGTGTTATACTACAAGCGTGTTATGACACACAGTAATATTTAATATTCTGCACCCATAAGAGCTTATTAAAGCAAAAGAAACATTTAATGTTGTATACTCGTAAAGATTTATTAAAGAAAAGAATGCATCAGCAAACCAAGTATCATACAAATAAGTCTTGTATTCCTAACATTCTCTACTTTTGGTCTAAGTTGTAGGTTAGC
The DNA here is from genome assembly GCF_019279795.1 of Protopterus annectens. Taxonomy (NCBI): domain Eukaryota; kingdom Metazoa; phylum Chordata; order Ceratodontiformes; family Protopteridae; genus Protopterus; species Protopterus annectens. The sequence continues at coordinate 1,240,816,754 of NC_056725.1, forward strand.
TAGCTTGTCTTCCCTCTGTTACCATCCTCATGCCATTTTGTATTTTCAGGCAGTGTAACAACTGCCTGATACTCGAGATCATGACTACTACTTACCATGTCACAAACTACCTGAGAGAGATGCACATGTTTAACTAACATGGAGCCATCTCTCTCACAAAACAATACGGTCCTTAAACACCACACACCTTCCCAGCACTCCACATAGATATATGGAAAATTATCATTTGGTGAGGCTGTAAAAAAAATAATTGCCTAAGCTTCCAAAGTCAGACAAGACTTTGTCACAGTAGAAATTGAGCACTACAGCACATACTGCTGCATCCGTACCTGAGAGGCAAAAATAAGGTGATGAATTGTGTTTCAGGTGCCAAGAACACTAATGTTTCAAGTGTCCTCAAGACCCATAGGATGAAAAGTATGATTATGACATGGTTGGTGATGGTCCGTGTTGGATGTAAATGAACTGGTGCACAGAACCATAAGGGATATACAGAAAAACATTAACAAGCTCTCTGTGCTTGGCATGAATCCAGAAAATATTCTGGTATTTAGCAGAATCCTTCCTCTTTCAGAAATGATGCAGCGATTGACTGATTAACTGGTGTCATTTGAGGGAGATTTAGTATGCGTCACTGTGCAATGAGTTGCTGCACATCCTTCCTCCTTCTCCAGTGATTGCTTCCAACTTCATTCCTGGGGGGCTTCAGAGTATTGGTTAAAGCCTTTGCTGCTCCATAGTGCCTTTTTTATTAGGCAGAGTCCAGCTAATGGATCTTTCATCCTGTAGAACAAAGCAAATTAAATGAAGGATGATATCATAGTGATGCCGCTCAGCTGTAGGAGTCTAAATAACAAATTGCCTGACTTTGAAACCCTTTTACTTTTAGACCAAATTTGTTTGTGTATTATTACTGAAACTCAGTTTAAAAGTACAAAACAACACCCCTCTATGTCATGGTTTTAAGTGTACCATGCCTTTAGAGCTGATGGGAACTGCATTGATTGGAGTATCCATATTTGTTAAAGACCACTTTACCTCGAGGCACATCCTAGAGATCTACGAACAGAACTTTTTGCAGTAGCTTTATTGTGTCAGTTATATCAGTGGATAACATGTTGTAGGATCCCTTCAGTGACCCACTGAAAACCACATCTGTTTTTAAATATATTGGATGAGCTTTGGATATATACAGAAAAATTCCATTATCCTTGTTGACTTTAATTACCCATCTGAAACAGGGAGACCTATACCTCATATGTAGAGTATGGCCAAAAATTCCTCTCTCTCATAAACAGTTCCATTGATCAAATGATCAAAGATTCCAGTAGACAACAAAGTATTATTGATCTGATCCTTACAAATATAGCCTCTATATGCACTATCCCACTAGTAATAATGATTCCAAGGCAAGTCTGACCACAAACAGGTAACCATTTCCTTCAAAGTCCCCAAACTAACAGATGCAAATTATCATAGTATTTAAAGACTTCAGCTGTACAATTCAACCTACAATTCTATGATGAAGTCTCTAAGTTCACGTGTTAACTATAAACTCCCAAATGTTGACATTGTCAGTATTTATGCAAGTAAATTCTACCTCTCACCTAGAAGACTGTAAAAATCTAACAGTCCCTACCAGAACTAAACAAAATAGGAAGTGTGAGAACTGCCTGGTGGCCTACATGCATAAGTGAACAGTACAATTGAAGGAAAAGTCTGCTTAAAATTTACAGAAAAACTAAAAACCCTCAATCAAGGTCAACATCAAAAAGTTATCAAAGGTACTTAATACTATCAGGAAAATAAAGCCATTTTGTGGACTTAGGCTGGCATCAGAAGCTCATGATAATTGCAAATCCTACTTGGTTTATATAAGGATGTTTTGAAATAACAAACAACATTGACCTGAACTTGTTCATAATGGCAGTACCTTCTCAGATCCAGTAGATATTACACCTATATTTGTAAACAATTTCAATATAAATTTTACCCCAGAGACCTCTGTACAAAAACCATATGCCAGTAAGGATCTCAAACCTCCTATCATCCCTAAAAACCACTTGCTAAAAGTACTCTTCAGAATAAAAAAAAAAGTATATGTTCATAAATACTTAATAGAGTATTGATCCATGATGATCTTAAGAAGCCTAGTCCTGCATCCCCATACATTTTTTAGCCCTTGTAATTTAATTACAAATAGCCCAAATTTATATGTTACTCCTGTCCATAAGGGTCAAGGGTGATAAACTATGGTGAATGTGTGGTTTCCCATCCATTTGTCTAGATTACATTTGAATACAGTAATGGAAATACTTCTTATGTGGAAAGGAAGACGATTCCAAAGAAATGTTTCTGTTTGTGATGCATATCTCTCCAACATGTCCTATTTATTTTATAGAAGTGATTAAGATCTCTTGAGTGGGTATTTTTACGACCATTGGACTTTCAGCTCTACTGTAGGTCTGAGAAGATTGGAAGTGATGAGGCTCTATATATGAGGCTGGGCTCACTCTTCAGTGGCCTGGATGATACCTAAAAGAGGGACAAGGCTTTGAGACCATCAGTATGGTTTTTAATGATTTACGCCCTTGCTTTTTTTGGTAGGCAAGCATTGGGATTACTCATGTTAAATGTTTGGACAAGTACATACTGAAAGGGGCATTGCGCTCATTGATTGGCAATGATTGGTCTAGTAAGTACAAAATACAGTGGAATGATCACATCCTGGATCTAGATGCCATTCCCTTAATAATAAGCCGCTCAGTAAAAAAAAAAAAAAAAAAAACTTTCTTGCACAGTGATTTGAAGGACAGTTTGTTGACAGTGTAGGTTTCCAGGTCTGTGGGGTGTGTTGTCTATGTGATATTTACCAGGGGTGTCATGCTCGCAGAAGGAGACTGTTATACATTTTTGGTGTTTAGTTTTAGTCCATGGTTATGACACTGGCTGTTTGCTTGGGAAAGGGCCTCTTGGAGGATCTTGGTGTCCTCTGGAGAATTTATGATGGCACCAAATTTACAGTCATCTGCAAATGTGGTTGTCCATAATCCCTTAGCATTAGCTTTGACTGACCTTTGCTTAGTAAATTCTAAAGAAGAGTGGCCCAAGCATTGAACCCTAAGGTACACCACTACTGACAGTTCTTCTGGAGGAGGTAGAGCCACCTACCCTAATTTCCTGGGTTCTGTTTGTGAGCCAGTTTATCTGAGTTAAGTAAGAATTAGCATTTTGCTAGGAGAGTTCATCAATAATGCCTAGAGTATGGAATGTTGTAGAATGCCTTTGTGAGGTCTAGATTTGCGGTGTGTACTGATTTTCTGTTATTCATTTCTTGGGTAACCTGAAGAAGTCAAATCAGGTTAAACAATCAGGATCTCTGGTAACTATTTGAAATATCAGGACCCACTAGAGTGAGTCCTGAAAAACTGAGACTGAATGGCCTAAAAATTTAACTTAAATATGCCAGATCTGAGATGGTCACTTCTTGGAATGTTCCTTATTTTTCTGAAGTATGGTGATCTCAGAGTTAGTATACAAGTTTCGGAGATATTAGGGTGCAGGGGGTCTAGTCCATCCCTGGGAAAAAAAGAAATTTAAAGGAAAAGAACATTGTTCAAGATTATCTCTTTTCCTACATTTCTGATTTTTTTTCTGTGTGTCTGTACCTGGCATGTTAAGTGCAGAAATTTCAGTAGGAAGCTGGATCTACTCTTAACAAAACTGAACTGGCTTAAGTTAGGCATTTGTAGGTTACTTAATTCCTGATTTATTATTTTCATAGTGATCCTTTCTATCGCTGTACCGATGAGACTGGTCAGACTTATTGTTCTGTAATTCCATGCCTCACCTTTGTGCAGGAGAGGGGGTGGCTGTTTCTGTCCTCCATTCACTTGGCACAAAGTCTGTTTGGAAGCTGGTATTGAATAGCCTCTATAGTGGGGTTGAAAGGTCCAGTTTCAGGCTTGCCAATAGACAGCCTGGTATGTTATCTGGCCCCACAGAAACAGCATTCTTGGGAGATTTGAAGGGGGGTATAGATGTGGTATGTAATGGGGGAGAGAGTTCGGTGGAGTTAGAACTAAGTTATCTGCTAGTAGAGTGGGTATGTAGTGAGAGTAGGGAACAGGTGGAGGGGACCCTGGAGAGATGGAGATATGCTCTAGAGAGAGAAGGAATGAAGGTCAGCAGGACTAAGACAGAATATATGTGTGTGAATGAGAGGGAGGATAGAGGAATGGTGAGGATGCAAGGAGTAGAGGTAGCAAAGGTGGATGAGTTTAAATACTTGGGGTCAATAGTTCAGAGTAAGGATGAGTGTGGAAGAGAGGTGAAGAAGAGAGTACAGGCAGGATGGCGTGGGTGGAGAAGAGTGTCAGGAGTGATTTGTGACAGACGAGTACCTGTAAGAGTGAAAGGGAAGGTCTACAAGAGGGTAGTGAGACCAGCTATGTTATATGGGTTGGAGACAGTGGCATTGACAAAAAGGCAGGAGTTTGAGCTGGATGTGGCAGAATTAAAGATGTTAAGATTTGCACTGGGTGTGACGAGGGTGGACAGGGATTAGGAATAAGTATATTAGAGGGTTAGCCCAGGTTGGAAGGTTTGGAGACGAAGCCAGAGAGGCAAGATTATGTTAGTTTGAACATGTGCTGAAGAGGGATGCTGAGTATATTGGGAAAAAGATGCTAAGGATAAACTACCAGGTAACAGGAAAAAAGGAAGGCCTAAGATAAGGTTTATGGATGCGGTGAGAGAGGACATGCAGGTTGTTGATGTGACAGAGCAAGATGCAGTGGACAGGAAGAAATGGAAACAGGTGATCTGCTGTGGCGACCCCTAACAGGAACAGCCGTAAGATGATGATGAGAGTGGGTATGTCTTCAATGTCTGAGTATGTGATATAATTTAGTATTAGCTCTGTGCAGTGCTGAACATTATTTCTTAGGTTTATAACACAGTCAGAAAGGGCTTTATGGTTGTCTTTTGTCTGGATATCAATTTACCTTGTATCTTTCTTTGATTGTTTTGATCAGGGACCAGTGTTCCTTGATACATTTTGCAAGAGTGTTTTTGACATTGTGAGAGTTGTATTTATTATTGCATGCAGTGAATTTTCTTCTTTTATTGTAGAGCCTGTTTATATTTGGGTTCCACCACAGAGGTTTATTTTTAAATCTGGCATTGTATTTACTTTGGTGGGTGGGGACAGTTGCATACATGCTACTTCTCAGTTGTACTCAGAATTTGGTGGTGAAGGATTCCGCATAAGCAATAGGAACATCAGACTAGAGGGGATGTTGAATTTAGCTAGGTCAGACCTCTGTTTTACTAGGTTATCCTTTGCATACTCTCTGGAAACTGATGTATTTGAACATGCTTGCAGTCTTTTGGTGAATGTGACTGATTTCTGGTCCCATTTCACTAGGGAGGGATTTGCATTGCAACTGGTGCAGAACAAAGCTGTCCTATGTTAGTTAAGACCAAGTCCAGGATTTTTATCTTCCTAGATGGGGTACAGGCTAGTTTGTGTAGAGGGTTTGTATTTATGAAGCCCAGAAATCTGTGGACATAGGGGATGTACAAGTCTCCCAGATGATGGAGGGTGGTTGAAGGTCCCATAGGAGACTGGCCTAATGCATAGGAATTCCTTACTGGTCATGTGTGATCCAAGAGTAGAATAAAGGGGATCCTACAGTTAGATGTGATGTGATAAGGGGTATTGTTAATGGTATGTTGAATTTGGAGGAGTTCAGGTTTTTATCCTGTATCACTAGCCTGATGTTTAGGTCTTGTTTTAAAAATATGGAGACACCACAGCCTTTAGTGTCTTTGTGTAGTGCAGTGGGCCTGAACACATGATATGGGTTGAATCTCTGCACTGGTGGGTGCTCTCAGTGTTCCTGTACCATCTCTCCATGACTCTGCCTATATAGATGCTTTCCAGGGAAGCAGTGCCTGTAGTAAGTGGATATTTTTTATTGAGGCTCAAAGTGTCGAACAGCAAAATCTTTTATCTGGATTCTGTTTTGTTAAGCTGGAAGGTTTTGAAGACTTCTTCTTTCGGCTTTTCCCGGTTAGAGGTCGCCACAGTGGATCACATGTCCGCTCATGATTGGCAGTGGAGTTTTACGGTGTCGAGTTGCCAGCCCGGCGCCCAACCTTCCACAGAAGGCACACACATGCACGCACTCACACCTAGGGCCAATTTAGAGTATCCAATCCACCTAAAGCATGTGTTTTGGGATGTGGGAGGAAACCGGAGCACCCGGAGGAAATTCACATGACCACAGGGAGGACATGCAGACTCCACACAGAAGGCACCCCAGCTGAGGATCGAACCAGGGAACCTCTTGCTGTGAGGCGACAACGCTAACCGCTGCACCACCGTGGCCGCCCCCAAGCTTTTGATGACTGATGTTGCCTAAAAAGGCACTATGGGGGGGGGGCACTATATGGGGGGGGACAAGATTTTAGCCAATGTACAAAAGCCTTGGAGAGATAAGTGCAGGCTGTCCCTGGCAAAAAAGCGCTGTCTATGTTTGCTCCCAGGTTGATGTATATTGGACCCTCCTTTTCCCATTGAATGACACCAGAAGCTAAGCGAAATGTTGAAGTTGATAATCAATTATTTGTATTGTAACATAATTTGTGGCGATGTGAAATGTTGCTCAGGACTGGGTTTGTACCTGCCATGTCACATATTGTGAGAGCCCTGTTTATGTCTGTGTTCATATAATCCAGGGAGGTGTCTCAGTCATTTACATCCATGTTTACTATGACTATGTCATATGTGTACTTTTGGTACAAAGACTTGAGTGGCATGGATGATGAAGGATCCTGGTCCTGATAGGAAGCTAACCATGATCTTATCCTTACTCGGTCTGGTGATTGGGAATCACTATGTCTCACTGTGGAGTCACCTCTGACTAGGATGTTAAACTGTGTGGAAGTTCGCCTTATGAGCTTTTGAGTTGAGACGCACTGAGTCTTCGATGCATGTTTCATGGTAGGTGCTACCTGAGTTGAGTGTTTATGAAGTGACTGAAAGTACTTGTTGCTTAGGTTGCATTTACGTGGCTTTGTAGTTTACGTAGGATCCAGTGTTGGATTTAACCTCTGCACTGAATTTGAAACTCTTCACTTCCACATCTCTCAGTCCTCCCCAACCTACAATTCCCTAGTTTCCAACTTATTATCTCAGATCTCATTTACCACCTGAAGTATTTGGTCATGCATCCTAAGGCTCTATATTTTTGTATCTTTGTGGATATTTTTTCATCTAACTCCTCCATTACCTAGAGAGTTTTTCTCTGCCTAGTTGTTCAGAAATTTAATAGAGTTTATATCTTAAATATTTTGAGTGTGCTGTCTATAGGTTAGGTAGGAAATAGGTATTTAGGATCAAAGTATAGGTGTGTTTAGATTTATATATGTATATATGTAAAGAATTTCTTAGTGTTATACTTCACAGACTAAGCAATAACATTAGAATTACGTAAATTGTTAGAGAATTGCTTTGTGTGCTTCTTAGCTAGTTGAGGTAGATAGTTTAATGTAACAATTTTTTCTGCTTGTACATGTATTTTCCCTGTTACCGTGGCTGATGGTCAGGGTTTCAAAAACTGCACTAAGTGTGGGCACAAACTGCCTCCACAAGGCCCACACTCCCACTGCAACTGCTGTTTAGGGGCCATTAATCTGGATACTTTTGCCAGGCTTGCACATTGTTCAGCGCCAGAACCTTGCAAAAAAAGACAGGAGAAACTAATCACTGAGGAATTCCTTCGTCCCCGGACAGGGACTGCCATCCTTTCTTCCTCAACAACCACTTCTCCAAGGAACAAGAATAAGAAGTCAATTGAGAAGGCAGATAAGGACTCCAGACCTGACAAATTCAGAGAGAATTCTAAAAATTAGGATACTGAGGACTCTGAGAAGTTCCATAACAGGATCCATCATTGTCTGGAGAATCTGATCAGAAAGTACCTTGACTATTGTAGCCAACTGTTTCTTGGCACGGAACATCTCTTACTCAAGCCTAGTTTTCACAGAAATCAATCATTTCCAGAGTACAGTCTCCAGTTTTACAGGAGAAGAGAGATTCTCAACCACAATTGGTAGCATCATTGTTCCAGTCCTCAAAGTCTGACAGAACAGGATGTCAACAGAATGAAGAGAAAAGTTTCCCAGAATGCAGATACAGCTCTGGATTCTATTGGTACCATCCTCTGCAAATGTACCGAATACTGGTCCCAACACCCCTCCTCTAATTTCTTGCCCTGAACTGGTTTTCCCATTGGCTTCAGTAGCTTTGGGTCCAATCTATCCTGGGGCATCTTTGCCAGAGCGACAGTTAAAGTGACCTTGACTCTGACTGGATCCCCTACCTCTTTTGGGTTCAACCTGTTTGGATCCAGGGTAGTCTTGGAGCCGAAGTTTCGATGACAAGGGTTGTAGGGTGGGAGATTCAGCCCAGAAAACTTCTGAGCCATCTTTTCCCCTCAGCACTTTGGCACTAAAAAGCTCAGTTAAGAAGTCATCCTCAGGGTATTGACTTGTTTTTGAGGCTTTCCTCTTTTCTGAGGATATGAGATAGCCTACAGAGCTGATGGCTTCCTTGACCTTTGAGACTTTCCAGCGGATACTTTCAGTACCGAAGGAAGAGGTACTCTCTTCAAGTGGTGCTGTCCAAATCCAGACTGGAATCCGCTTCTGTTTCTCATCCTTCTGTTAGACAGGGACAAGTAGATTCCACAGGCTTCCCAGGTAACCTGCTATATAAGCTCCTAGTCTAATTCTGAACCCTTTGATTTCCCCCGTTTAATGTTCATAGAAAACAGACATGCAAATGGAAGCACTTGCACTCTTCACTGATTTGGAGGAAGGCAAAGGCTCCCCAAGATTCTCCTCTGAATTTATTTTGGTGAAATCTTAGAGTTAATGGAACAGAGAGGGGGGATGGTCCACAGTTTAGTCCTTCTCGTGATGAATCAGTGTTCCTGGAAGCCATTGGGTCCAGCTGAACTTCTTCCTGGATGGTACTACCCGCTGATCCAGTGATTGATGTGATGGCTCAGCAGGTATGGAGGGACCCTGACATGGTGGAGCCTATCCCCAGAAAGACAGATAGGATTCTCTGTGGCCCTACAGACAGGAAACACAGAACAAGGATCCTCTGGTAGATGTGATGTTTGTAGCAGCAGCCACAAAGAAGAAAATGTCTGACTAGTTCCTCGGTTCATCCCCTAGCAGGGAGTCTAGGGCGATGGATCGATTTAGTAAACAGACTTATGCTTCAGCAACCTTTACTCTCCAGACACTGAATTATTTGGCTCATATCACCAGATTTCAGAGAGACTTGATGGAGGAGATGTTAAAGTCTGTCTCAGGTATTCTGCTAGTGGATGTCCAGAAGAGGGTGGACTCCCAACAGTCCACTCTCCAATCTTCCTTTAATGTAATTCTGCATGTACTCTCGAATGCAGCTGATGGCATAGCTAGGGCAGCAGGCAGTGGCATCTCCATGTGCAGCCATGCTTGGATGTACCTTTGCAGAAAGCTTCAGGGCATCCTTCATCAACACTCCCTTTTGATGAATTCACTCTCTTCAGTCCTAAGTAAGAGACACTCACCAGGAGACAGCAAGCTGGTAAGACTCTCTGCAGTAGACATCAGCTTCTCCACACACCAGAGCTCCTAGTCTAGGAATCAGTGGGCTGAGAAGATGATGCGGCTCAGGAAGTCAGCGTGTTTATCAAGAGAATCTTGGCAGTAGCTTCCTCATAGCAGAGGAGGAGGAGGAGGCAACAATAATGAGTATTGCCGTAGAGGCAGAGATTGACTGCAAAATCAAGGCTTTCATTGACTATTCTTCAAAAACCCCATTCACTGTCCCTGAAGGGTTGCCTGGCTGCTGCACTCTGGAGGAAGGTAGAGGATGTTTATCTCTGCACATACAAGCCTGGCAAAATGAAAGTTCCCTGTGTTCCATCCAGTAAGTGGGAACTCGCAGCTGCAAAAGTTTCTAAGCCGCTAGAAAAATTCATCCAGCCAGTTCCCATAGACCAGATAGAATCCGGAGTCTACTCTTGGTTCTTTTTAGTACCCAGGAAAACGGGGACCTCAGACCCTTTTTGGATACAAGTCATCTGAATCAGTATGTCAAGCAGGCAGAATTCGCAATGGTCACACTCCCGTCCATTTTGACTCTACTGAGTGTGGACAATGGGATGTGCTTAATAGATCTTAAGGATGCATACTATCATGTAAAGATGAATAGTAACACAAAACACACCAGAGTCTGCTGAATGCAGCCTGATCAAATAGGAAAATAGGCAAGTGTAGCTGTATGCGAGTAAAATCAAGTACAAACTTTAATAGCAAATGTGAAATATTTATGAAGTCACTAGTAGAAGGTAATAAACATAAGTAAAACGTACCGGAGCTCTAAGATAAGCGCTTTCGGCTTAGTGCTGTCTTCAGATTTTCAAGAGCTTAAGAAACAGCTGATACCCAAATAATTAAGGAACACCTTAATGTCTTAAAGGACCAATGCAGTTGAGATTTCATCATCTTAATTTCTGCCCCGTTAATAGGGGTTTTAAAGGAACCATTCCATTCAGTCCCAGTGATTTATCTGTGTGCAGATCTGAATCCATCTTAATTCATTTATTTCAGTTCTATTAACTATATCACCACATCTTGGACTTCCATTTATAATTTCTAGTGCCATAAAATGGAATCTATGGCCAGGATGAGCTGAAATATGTTGGTGCAAGGCATTATTTTTTATTGTGAAGCCTTATATCACTCAAATGGTGTAAAGTTCTGTCCTTAAAAGGTTCTTGGTTTTGCCAACATAGAAGTTAATACATGTATTACAATTTGCACTCTATATAACATTTTTGTTATTGCAATCAGCATATGTACTATGCCTATGTTCTCTCCCAGTAATTGGATTCTTGAAGCAATTGCTTGAGTCAGTGTGTTTACAAACTTTGCATCTTCCACAAGGAAATGTACCTTTATGAGTAGTAGTTGAAATGCTGTCTTTTTTGAATTTCTCTTGGCATAGTATCCGTTACAAATATTTTTCTGTTCTTAAAGCAAAATCAGGGTTTGTTGCCAACAATATGTATGATATTCTCGACAGCCATGAGAATCTCCTGATTGTTCCTTTTAACTTGGCAAATCTGTTTTACATCATTGCTAAAAGTCAATAAACATCTTATTCCTCCAGCATAATCCTGATTTCCTGTTACTTTCTCAGTTTTGGCTCGCTGAGTACCCTTCATGAGATGAGGCTTACCCCTTGTGTGCCTAAGTGCCCTGTTTTCCAAAACTTTTTCATGGATTTCCTCATCCCTGTAGCGTCGTTGTTTGAGATCTTTTCTTTGTTGTTCTATCTCTTCTTTATAATCCTGCTGATTGGTACAGATCCTAGAGATTCTTAAGAGTTGTCCTGTGATGATCTGCAGGTAGATATGCCTAGGATGCATGCTTGTTCTATGTAATAAGTAGTTTCTTACACAGTCTTTCTTATGTCAGAAAGTATCAAGGCTGCCATCCGTACCTGTCTGAAGGGTAATGCCCAAAAAGCTCATTTTGCTACTAGAGCTATTGACTTCAAACTGCAAAAAAAGATGTATTACTACCCAAGTAGTCAACAAAGTCATTTAATTGTTGTAGAGATAATTTTGGAGAGTAATGTTTTACATATGGTAACAAACATTAACATTCGTACTGTATTCCTTGCTTAGGCCCTGACCACGACATACCTTGCTGTTGGTTTTGTGCCTTATTCAAACAAAGAACTATTCGTCGTCGGTATATTTACGCTTCTAAATAGTTTGGTACTCTGTTCAATTACCCATATATGGCTTCAGTAAGCCACCCGACAACCGACATTCTGAAAAAAAGCAAAGATAAAAACAGAGACAGGCCACCTAGGTCCAAAGCGGCCAACGATGCTTCTCCTAAGCTAGTCGCCAGCTCGCCGGTACTCAGTGAGGCACTTTCGCAGCCCCTGATACCCGCTACTTCAGATTCGCAGGCCTCTACTGAGACCCATTCGGAGTCCGGTATGCCGCAAGATGCTTCAACTGTGGAACCTGCGGATGTATCTACCTTGGATGGGTCCGGAGCTGCTGTGCAGGCACTGGCTTCTAAGGGTGTATTCAGGCCTACTGACTTGCATATTAAACAGATGCCATCTACTTCTTCAAGGCTAAAACTCGATCCATGCCTATAAAACCGATGCCCAGACCGCATGTTCAGGCCTCTATGCCTAAAAAACAAATGATAAGAATGGCTGAAGATCTTATTACTTTAATCCGGGGAAGCCAACCTTCCCCCTCTAAGAGACGTAGGACTGAATTTGCTTGATTCTTCTGATCAGGATTCTGAAATTTCTGTTTCCTCTGATGACCAGGATTTACCCTTATCTACCGATGAGGATTCTGATGCAGAGGACTCTATTCCCTCTGCTTCCCCTCCAGAGGATTTCTCTTTTGGTAAAACCTTGCATACTCTTAGGGAGCATTTTTGCTGGGAAAGCCAGGATTACTCTAATTCTAAAAAGAGGCTTGGGGATTTCTTGCCCCTGCCTCAACACAGGCCTTTAGCTATCCCCCCTGTACTGGACATTGTTGATGATGACTTTTCAGAATCTAGCTTGCCCCCAGACTCCTTACTTCCTGTTCCTAGAAAACCAGATAGATATTACAGGGTCCCAGACTCTCACAAGTTTCTCTTTAAAAATCCTACTGTGGATCCTGATGCCATTTCACAGGGACCCAAGGGCATTAAGGCTACTTCTGCCAAAAATCCTACCCCCTCTGATAGAGATTCCAGGGGGCTGGATAGATGGAGTAAGAAGATGTACACTTCTGCAACCTTGGCCATTAGGGCCTTAAACTGCCAGTTTCATATGTTAACGTATCAGCAGCATATTATTGGATTGTTTAAACAGAAAATGATGTTGATTCCTGACTCTGCTGAAAATAAGGATTTAATGCATTCTGCTGAACAAGTTGGAAAACATACTTTGCAATGTGGTTTTGATTCACTAGAGGCATCTTGCAGGGCTGCTGTCACTGGGTCTGTACTTAGAAGGCATGCTTGGCTTAAGGAGCTGTCTTTGCCAGGTCATGTTAAAGCTAAATTGCTGGATGCTCCCTTAAACTAGGACTGTCTGTTTGGCAACAAAGCAGAAGTAGTACTTAAAAAGATGGAGGAAAAAGCTAAATCTATGCAAACTGTTAAATATTTCCTGCAAGTACAGCCTCCAAGATTTAATAGGCATTGGCCCTCTAAGAATTGGTCTTTTCCTGCCTCTTCCAGGCCTTCTCAGTCCAAACCCAGAACCAGCAGAACACCCAGGCTTCAGTACCAAGGTACGCACAGGACTAAGCAGTGGGGGGCTCCCACTTCCAAAGCAGGGAGTAGTAAGACTCCCCCTATGGCAAACTGTCTCAATGACAACTTTAAAACTTCCAAGCCCTTCTCAACTGGCTGCTCCTTTAGGGGAAAGCTTGCTCTGCAGGCAAAAACTGGGAACTCATTACCCAGGACAAATGGGTTTTAAATACAGTTTCCCAGGGCTACAGATTCTACTTCCACACTTTACCAACCCCAGACGGTTGGCCAGATCTACCCCCAAATCAGTGGGCAGAGGCTCAAAAGTAAGTTCTCTCTCTCTTAAGTATAAGGGCTATTCAATCTCTCCCAGAAGAGGAAAGAGGACCAGGTTTCTACTCAAGACTTTTCCTGGTGCCCAGAAGAAGACAACTCCTGGCGTCCTATCCTGGATCTCTCTATCCTAACCACTTTTTTGTGATCCCAAAATTCAAGATGCTAACTCTTCACCAGATGTTCATTGTGTTGCCCTGCTGCAGTCATCACACTTGGGTTATCCTGCCGTTAGGCGGTCCCGCAGTCGGCCTGAGTTCCAAAGTCTTGGTCCGGCATCGGTTGCTGTCGCTTCTTCCCTGATGTCAGAGCGCCAGGAGTATATAAGAGGCATCCGACTCCATTTTCTTCAGTCTTTCTTGCCGCGCGGTGCCCGAAGCAGAAGCAGTTCGCAAGTGCCGGTCGGCCGACACCTGAGATTTTCGATTCGAATTTCAGTCCGAAGTCTTCAATAAAGCTAAGTACCCCATTGGGGAACCTTTTCTTGCCTCAGTCCGATGTCAGAAAAAGTTAACAATTGCATTTCTTGTGGGAAGCAAATACCTCATAAGGACTTCCATTCCTATTGTATTCCTTGCCTAGGCCCAGACCACAACGTCACAGGTTGTCAGTTTTGTGCTAGGTTTAATAAACGAACTATCAAATGCCGTTTTGACTTCGCACGACATTACTTTGGTAGGAAATTTAATTATATCATGCAGTTGGAGCAGCCGGCGACCGGCATGCATAAAAAACGCAAGGATAAGGACAGGCAGCCTAGGAACAAGCCAGACTCCGAGGCCTGTGCTGGGCCTGTCGCCGGTTCTCCAGTTTTCAGTGAGGCGCCTACACAGCCCCTGATGACAGCAGAACTGGAACTCCAGACAGCTGCGGATTCTCAAGCGGAATCTACTAGGCCGACGCAGCCATCTTCATTAGGCCCTTCTGACACCTGAGCAGAAGTAGACCTCAGTGCAGTAGAAACACCTTCGGTTGCAGAAGGTGTCTTCAGACCGACTACACTCACCATTAAATGTTATGCTAAGCTTAAAACTCCTTTAAAACCATAGAAGACTGTACATCAGTCTACAGTTCAAGGCCCCATGCCTAAGAAACAGATGCTTAAGATTGCTGAAGATTTGATTACCCTAATCAGGGGTTCCCATCCCCCTCCTGATAAAAGACCAAGACAAGAGGAGGATTATGCTTCCTCTGACCAGGTTTCAATTTCCTCAGATTCTTCTGAGGAACAGGATTACACTTTTCCACCTTATGAAGACTCTGATGCTGAAGACTCTCTTCCCTCAGCATCTCCCCCTGAAGACTACTCCTTTGGGGAAACTTTACATACCATGAGGGAACATTTCCACTGGGAAGGCCAGGACTACTCTGATTCTAAGAAAAGGCTCAGAGAGTTCCTTTTACTACCCCAACACAGACCTCTTGCTATCCCTCCAGTTTTGGATATTGTGGATGATGTTTACTTGGAGTCTAGTCTAAATCCAGACTCTCTACCTCCTGCTCCAGCCAAACCAGACAGATACTACAGAGTACCGGACTCTCACAAATTCCTTTATAAAAGCCCTGTGGCTGACCCAGAAACAATTTCCCAGGGTCCTAAGGGAGCTAAAGCTTCTATGGCTAAAAATTCTGCGCCTTCTGAAAGGGATTCCAGAACCCTAGATAGATGGGGAAAGAAAATATACACCTCAGCAGCTCTGGCTATGATAGCATTAAATTGTCAGTTCCACATGCTGAAATATCAGCAATTCCTAATGTCTCAATTAAAACAAAAAATGAGCACACATACTGAACAGTCTGAATTCATAGGTTCATAGGTTCATAGGTTTATACTAGGCTATCTGCCCTAAGGCATTTATAAGCCTAGCCCAAATTTTTGTGGCTTACGCCACCCCTTATATGAAAAAATACTGTGCCCATTAGTTTGTTGTGCCTCTGTCCAGCAGTGACACAGAGATGATTCCCGGGGTAAACCTACGATCTCCCATCCACAGGTCTAGATTTCTCTTGAACAGAGTCAGCGAGGTGCTCTGCCTCACATGGACCGGGATTTTATTCCACAGCATAGGGAGTCTCTGAGTGATAAATCTATCCCTCCAGCACGCCTATTTATATCCGTGCTAAGGTTTAAGTCGCTTGCTCTAGTGGTTTTGGTGGATTTGGATTTTTGAGGTGGAGCATGTCCATTAATTCCGGGTTGGACATGGCCTTGTATGTCAGGCACATGTCACCTCTGAGCAGACGGTATGCGACTGAATAGAGCTGGAGTTTCTTCAATCTGGCAGCATATGACAGATTTTGGAGTCCCTTTATCCTTTTGGTGAGGAACTTTGGGGTCTCTCCAATTGCTGCAGATGTCGGGTGAGATACATCCCGAATGGGGCATTGTACTCGATCATTGGTCTGATAAGTGAAGAGTACAGGGGAACAATAACCTCACTAGATCTGGATGTGAATCCCTTTATGATCAGGTGGGCAATGTAGAAGGTCTTTCTAACCACTTTAGCAATGTGAGTGTCAAAAGAAAGGCCACTGTCAACCTGGGTCCCCAGGTCCCTGATAACCTCTTCTGTGCTTAGTGGATTGCCACCTATATGGTAGCTTGGGGTTACCTTGTTTTTCCCGAAGGGTATGACTATACATTTTTTGGCGTTTAACTTCAGGCCATGGCTCTGGCACCAGCTATCTGTTTCCGTGAGTCCCTTCTGAAGGATATCCGTGTCTGATGCACTTTCCACTATGGCGCCCAGTTTGCAGTCGCCTGCAAACTTTGTCAGCCAAAGTCCTCCTATGTTGGCCTGTACTTCTGAGAAGTAGATGCCAAACAATAGGGGCCAAGGACTGAGCCCTGTGGGACACCACTTGTGACCGGCTTGGAGTCTGACACAGCGCCAGCAACTCTAACCCTGTGGGTTCTGTCCTTAAGCCAGTTTGCAACCCATCTTGTGACATATGGGTTTACATTTAAGCTGGTAGTTTTTTCTACAATACCCGAGTGGGGTATTGTGTCAAAAGCCTTTGCAAGGTCAAGGTAGGCTGTATGGACTGCCTTTCCCTCATCAATGGCCTTGGTGACTGTTTCAAGAAGTCGACCAAGTTCAAAAGGCATGATCTTCCCTTGACGAAGCCAAACTGGGTCGGATCCAATGTCTGCAAGTCCCCTATATCTTTGTTTATGAGCTCCATTATGATCCTCTCCATAGCTTTGCAGACTAGACTTGTTAAGCTTATGGGGTGGTAATTACCAGGGTCCGTGAGGCGCCGCCTTTGTGGAGTGGGACAACAGTTGCCGTGACGCCACTCCTTGGGCACGTATCCTGTGGTAAGGCTGAGATTAAACAGCTGCCTTATGTGCGGTTTAATTCCTCATTTAGCTCGTGTAGCACACAGCCGGGGGCACCATCCGGTCCCATTGATGCTGTGTTTTTAGCTTTAGAGAGAGCAGCTTTCACCTGCGCATTTGAGATGTCCGGGAGGCTACACTCGGCTGGGATAGTTATCTCTCCTTTAGGGGAGAGGGGTGAAGTTTGCACTGAACCTGTCTGCCAGTATGTTGGCAATGTCTGTGGGTTCAGTGATATTTGTATCATTTTGGACTAATTCTGAGCATATCTTGGAGTTTCCACCCAGGTTCCTAACATAGCTGAAAAAGGCCTTATGATTGTCCTTTGAATCCATGGCAATTTTTCTCTCAAAATTGGCCTTAGTTGATTTTATGAGTGCTCGAAATTTTTTACTAAAAATGATCAGGGGAGACTTCCTTTTATGGATTTTGTTCTATCATGTAATAGCTTTCTCCTCTTATTGTAAAGTTTGTTAATGGCTGGGGTCCACCAGACTGGACGCTTGCCCTTTGTGGAAAGAGTCTTGGTTTTATTTGGGATTGCCTGATCCATGCAGTCCTGGAGGTGTTCATAGAAGGCATTTGTAAGGGCTTCCGCAGCTTGGGTTGTGGTTTCCACTGGCTCAGGGGCCTTGAAGGATACCACACCAGTCTTGAGTAGTGTGAAGTTTGCTTTAGAGAAGTTCTTCACTATGGTCTTTTTGTTTGGGGTGGGGCGGATGTGGATTTCCAGTGAGATTAGTTTATGATCAGATCTCACCAATGAGGGATATACTTCCGTGTGGAGCATTTTGTCCCCATGTTTGTGACAATGAGATCTAGTATATTTTCTCCTCTCGTGGGAACAGTGACTAGCTGTTCCATGGCATTTGAATTTATGAACTCCAGGAACCGTTGGGCTAGAAAGTTAGGGCTTGAGTAATGTTCCCAGTCTATATTCGGGTAGTTGAAGTCACCCAATATGATGGTGTTTGGAGATACATTTATACCCTCCAGTGTCTTCAGGAAGGCTGTGTGGGGTTCCTGAGTTTGAGAGGGTGGCCTGTAGCATGCTACAATTTGTAGAGCAGTTTTGCCTATGGTTAGTTGCACCTGGATGCTTGCGCAAGCTGCGTGCATTGCCACCAACCTGGAGGTGTGGGTATCCTTTATGAATATGGATACACCCGCTCCTTTTGTGGTGTGGTCGGGGTTTTGGGGCCGGAACGCATGATATGAGGTAAAACCTAATAGTGCCGGGTGCTCTCAGGAGCCTTGAACCAGGTTTCAGTTACAGCACAGACATCGATGTTCTCCATACTGAGAAGGGCCTCGAAAAGGCGTGCATTTTGAGATTTAGACTTCTGGCATTGAGCAGCATTACCCTCAGTTTCTTCCCATTTTTGTTTTCTAGGGTGGTAGGTTTAGAATTTGAGCCTTGCCTAAAAAGGCACTATGGGGTGGCAAGAGCCTTAGCCAATATCCGAATCCCAGGGTGACAGGTGCAAGCCGCCTCATGGGCAGCGTGGCTTGTCAAGCATGTCATCCCAGGCAGACAGACACTGATCCCTTTGAATGACACCAGACATTAAGCCAATTGTTAAAGCTGATCATCTTGTCTCTATATTGTGGCATCATTCTTGGTGAAGGAAGGATACTGCTCAGGGTTAGGGTCATACCTGCCTGGGCCACATAATCAGAGAGCTCCTCTGTGTCTCTTTTCATGTAGTCCAGGGAGGTACATCTCAGGTCGTTCACACCAGCATGGACAATGACTGTGTCATATTTGTACTTGCCATGGAGTGACCCGAGTGCTTGTGTTATGTGGCGGATTCTAGCGCCCGATAGGCAGCTTACTGTGACCCTCTCCTTGTTCAGCCTGGTGAGTGGGACGTCAGTGTGTCTGACTATGGAGTCACCTATGACAAGTATGTTTGGTGTTGTATTTGGCCTTAAGGGCTGTGACTGCTTTGCACACTGCTTTTGTGGTTTATGTGTTGCTTGTGGGGTGTCTTGAGGTAGCAGTTGTTTGGGTGTCTGCTTTGGAGGCCTCTGCTGTTTAGGTAAGTTTGTACTCAGAGCCTCCGAGTATGTCTTTGTGTGTTTATGTGTTTGATTCAGTGGAGTGGTAGCATTATGTGAGGCTGGTTTTGTGGTGTGTGTAGTTGCCTTCTCCTCCTGTCTGGTCTTGCCAGTCCTGAGTTGAGAGAGCTCAGCCTCCAGTTTGGCTAAATAGCTGCATCTCTCGCAAGTATTTGTGTTATGTGGGAGGAGGAGAGGGTTGTCTGTGTACATGAGGCAGTTATAACATTGCCTCAAGATTCCCAGATTCACCAGCTGGACCGGAGAGAAGATTGACAACTGACCTTTGGACATGCTAGAATAATATTGGGAATTCCTTAATTGAAAACAAGGGCCAGTGGGGAGTGAGGGTGTAGTGCTTTTAATTTTTAGTGCTGACTTATATAATTGCTTTAGTGAGCAAGTGCCAGGTAACTTGAGTGCAATGTGTTACAAGTAACTAAATGCAAAAACGACAAACAGTAACTTTCTTTCAAGTGAAACAAGAGATGCAGGATATGTTGCATGCAGCTGAACAGGTGGGCAAACATACTTTACAATGTGGATTTGATTCATTGGAAGCTTCCTCTAGAGCAGCTGTTACTGGCTCTGTCATACGTAGACATGCTTGGTTAAAAGAACAAACCCTTCCTGATCATGTTAAAGCAAAATTATTGGATGCACCTTTACAGCAGGCTGTATTATTTGGTGTCGAAGCAGAAGAGGTTTTAAAGAAAATGGAGGATAAGGCAAAGTCTATGCAGATGGTCAAGGACTTTTTGCAGGTACAACCCCCTCATTTCAGCAGAAATTGGCCAACAAAAAACTGGTCCATTCCAGCTTCAGACAGATCACAGAGAGGCAAATACAGACGCCCAAGGGGCAGAGGTCAGTCACAAGGCCCTTACAAACCTCGCCAATGGAGTACTGCTACCCAGAAAGGAGGAGAAGACAGGCCCCAGGCTAGCAGAAGACAAACACAATGACTCAGTCCTCAAACTACCAAGCAAATCTCTCCTGGCAGCTCCCTTGGGAGGAAAATTAGCATTTTTTGCAGACAACTGGCACATCATCACAAAAGACAAATGGGTTCTAGACATTGTCTCTCAAGGATACAGATTCCACTTTCATACCTTACCAAAGGATAAAAGGAATGCCAAACCTGCCACCAAATCAATGGGCAGAGGCACAAAAACAAATTACAGCTCTCATGGACATGCGAGCCATTCAACAGGTACCTACACAGGAGCAAGGACAAGGATTTTACTCAAGACTCTTTCTAGTCCCAAGAAAGCACAAAGCATGGAGACCCATACTGGATCTTTCAATTCTGAACACCTATCTGCAAGTACCAAAATTCAAGATGTTAACACTACAGCAGCTTCTTCCCATGCTGGGCAAAAATGCTTGGCTGGTAACGTTGGACCTCAAGGAGGCATACCTGCATGTCCCTATCAGACAAAATTGCAGAAGATACCTCTGCTTCATTGCAGGTTCAATGCATTATCAGTTCTCTGCACTGCCCTTTGGCTTATCTACTGCGCCCAGGGTCTTCACAAAATGCCTGGCACCAGTAATTGCATACTGCAGACAGAGGAATTCAAATATACCCATACCTGGACGACTGCCTTATTCAAGCAGAAAGCAAGGACATTCTTTTAAAGCATCTGGCATCGGTCAAACACCTTCTAAGTTGCCTAGGGTACACAGTAAACGAAAATAAATCAAAACTAGTGCCCTCACAAAACATAATATTCCTGGGTGCCAGCTTGAATACAACGGCCCAGATGGCTTATCTCACGCCAGACAAGAAACAACAGCTGACTCAATATTTCAAAATAATGGCAACAAAGACCCAACTCCCTGCAAGAAAAATTCTGCAGGCCTTGGGATTCATGGCATCTTGCATACTACTAATACCATTTGCAAAACTGCATATGAGGAAATTACAATGGTACCTGAAAAGCGTATGGACTCAGCACAGCCACAGCTTGGAAACAATGATACCACTCATTCCCTGCCTTCAACAGGAGTTTCTATGGTGGGCACAGGCATGTCACCTCAACAAGGGTCAGCCTTTCACCTTACCCACAGCCAGGCAAACTATGACAACAGATGCATCGGACTATGCCTGGGGAGCACACATGGCAGAACAGTGCATTCAGGGCAAATGGACTACAGATCAGAGGCATCTGCATATCAATCAAAAAGAAATGCTAGCAGTACAGAATGCCCTAACAGCTTTCAAGAACCTCTTACACCCAGGACAGCTAATAATAAAGACAGACAATACCACAGTAATGTGGTACATAAACAAACAAGGGGGCACACATTCCTACCCTCTATGCAGGCAAGCAATGACCTTGTGGAACACTGCACTGTCTTACCAGGTTCAATTACAAGCACAATTCCTACCAGGATAGAAAAACACATTGGCAGACGACCTAAGCAGAAACATCATGGATCCACATGAGTGGAAACTAGATCCACAAGTATTTGCAATGATAGCTCAAAAATGGGGACACCCAGACATAGATCTGTTTGCAATCCCCCAAAACTACCAACTTCAAAAATTTTGCACAAGGACATTCCATCCACAAGCTTGGAAAGTGGACGCCCTCTCATTCAGTTGGAAAACATTAACAGTGTATGCCTTTCCTCCACTGCCCCTTCTAGCAAAGGTACAGCTGAAAGTCAGATTAGAGAGGCCACAAATGATACTCATTGCACCAGACTGGCCACGCCAGCATTGGTATCCAATTTTAAGGAACATGGCCCAGGGCCCACCATGAATTTTACCACAAATTCCTCACCTGCTCACCCAGCGAGACAATCAGATTCTACACAGCCAGCTCAAGACTTTAAACCTGGCTGCATGGCAAATTACCTAAACAACCAGCCAACACCTCTATCCAAAGCAGTTATGGATGTCATTCTACAGGCCAGGAGGCCCAGCACCAGGAAAACTTATTCAGACAAATGGAGAAGATTTTGCGCCTGGAACCAGGCTAAAGGTCAAAATCCCCTTGAACCAAACATTCCTCAGATTCTACAATATTTAACTGAGATGTTGCACAAAGGTCTTTCCTTTTCATCTATTAAGATCCATGCCTCAGCAATTTCAGCTCATTACAACACGGATCCTCCTTTATTCTCACATCCACTCCTAAGACAGTACCTCAGAGGGGCTAAGAACGTAAGACCACCAAGGAAAGCACCAACACCTACTTGGGATCTCAGTTTTGTTCTGGAAAAGCTTACACTGCCGCCCTTTGAACCAGCTTTTTCAGCTGATTTAAAATTCCTTTCATGGAAAACTGCCCTGCTACTTGCAATAACCTCAGCTAGAAGAGTCTCAGAGTTACAGGCACTAATGGCAGTGGAGCCTTCCTCATTTTTCATCAAGACAGAGTCTCTCTACAAACTAACCCTTCCTTTATGCCAAAGGTGGTATCCAGTGTGGCCCTAAACCAAACCATTCATTTGCCCACCTTTTTCCCAAATTCCCAGAACAAAGGAGAAAGACTCCTGCACTCTTTGGACATTCACAGGCAATTACGTTACTACTTGGATAAAACTAAGGCTTTCAGAAATTCTGACCAGCTCTTTGTAGCCTATGCTACAGGATCACAAGGGAAAGCTTTCCCAACCAGTTCAGTGCACACCTTCACCAAACACTATCACTTACCTCTATATTCTAAGACTAGAGCTGGTTTTGCCACTGCAGTTTTGCAGGGCCTACTAGCTCCTTCTAACCCTGTTTAACTCCACCTCCCATCCTTAGCTTTGGGATTCAACCCAAGTGTGATGAC
Source organism: Protopterus annectens (assembly GCF_019279795.1). Taxonomy (NCBI): domain Eukaryota; kingdom Metazoa; phylum Chordata; order Ceratodontiformes; family Protopteridae; genus Protopterus; species Protopterus annectens. The sequence goes on from NC_056725.1 coordinate 1,240,839,641, forward strand.
TGCAGCAGGGTAACACGATGAACATAGTACAGTTTTGTACCTACCATAAATGTAGATGTTCGAGTGTTCACCCTGCTACAGTCCAGGTTACCCTCCCTCCATCCCCTCTGAACTAGCTGAACTTATCTATACTACTCTATCCTATTCAACCTCTGTGGTGTATTTGCTTGTGCCTAAAGGTATTGTTTTATTTTTATCAAGATATATATATATATATATATATATATATATATATATATATATATATATATATATATTTTGCCTACCTATTGGGGGCACCTGACATCTGGGGCAAGAAAAACTGAAGAAAATGGTGTCGGATGCCTCTTATATACCCCTGGCGCTCTGACGTCAGGGAAGAAGTGACAGCAACCGACGCCGGACCAAGACTTTGGAACTCAGGCCGACTGCGGGACCGCCTGACGGCAGGATAACCCAAGTGTGATGACTGCAGCAGGGTGAACACTCGAACATTTACATTTATGGTAGGTACAAAACTGTACTTTGCTTCCTATGCTAGGTAAGGATGCCTGGTTGGCAACACTGGATTTAAAGGAAGCCTACCTGCACATCACAATCGGGAAGTCTTGCAGAAGATACCTACGCTTCTAAGCAGGCTACATGCACTATCAGTTCTCTGCACTGTCCTTTGGCTTATCTACGGGGCCAGGGTATTCACAAAGTGCCTAGCTCCAGTCATTGCATTTTGCAGGCAAAGAAATATTCAACTATACCCATACCTGGACGATTGTCTAATTCAGACAGAAACAGCCAGGACATACTTTTGAATCATCTGGCATTTGTACAAAAGGTGCTAACTTCTCTGGGGTACACCATAAACAAAAAGAAATCACATCTTGTACCCTGCCAACAAATTGTATTCCTGGGAGCAAGCTTGAACACAACTTCCCAGATGGCTTTCCTCATGCCAGAGAAACAAGTTCATTTGACAGCTTACTTCAAACTAATGGCCACAAAGACCCTGCTATCTGCAAGACAAATACTGCAAGCCTTGGGGTTCATGGCCTCCTGCATTCTCCTAATTCCATATGCAAGACTGCATATGAGGAAACTACATTGGTATCTAAAAAGTCTATGGTGTCAACATTCTCGGGATCTAGAAGCAATGATTCCTATCATACCTTGCCTACAGGTAGAGTTCCTTTGGTGGGCAGAGGCCTGCCACCAAAACAAGGGACTGCCATTCACTCTACCCCCTGCCGCCCAAACCCTAACAACAGACCCATCAGACTATGCATAGAGGGCTCACTTGGCAGGGAAGTGCATTTAGGGAAAATGGAACCCAAGTCAAATGCACCTGCATATCAATCAAAAAGAAATGTTAGCTGTACAGAATGCTCTGACAGCCTTCAAGGACCACATTCCTTCAGGACAATTAATGGTAAAGACGGACAACACCTCTGTTATGCGGTACATAAACAAGCAGGGGAGAAACCCACTCATGCCCTCTCTGCAGACTAGTCATGGGTCTTTGGAACATAGCCTTGAGCTACTAAGTGCACCTACAGGCTCAATTCCTGCCAGGAAAGCTAAATACACTGGCAGACGAACTAAGCAGAAATCTCATGGACCCACACAAGTGGAAACTGGAACCAAACATGTTCAATATGTTGAGAAACAAATGGGGGAGCCCACAGATAGACCTGTTTGCCTCCCCTCAGAACTACCAGTTGGACAAATTCTGCACAAGGACTCCCCACAAACAAGCTTGGAAAGTGAATGCCCTGTCCTTCACCTGGAAAAATCTATCAGTTTATGCCTTTCCTCCTCTGCCTCTCCTCTCCAAGGTACTACTAAAGATCAAGCAGGACAAACCAAGGACAATAGTGATTGCACCAGAATGGCCATGCCAAAACTGGTACCCCCTTTTGCGCAGTGTGTCACTGCTGGCACCATGGCACCTACCTCAGACCCCTACCCTGCTGTCTCAGCGGGAGGGCCAGATTCTGCATCCTCAGTAAGCAAGTGTTGGATGTCATTCTGGAGGCAAGGAGGCCTAGTACTAGAAAATCTTATGCTGAAAAATGGAAAAGATTCTGTTCCTGGAACCAGACTCAGGGGATGGGCACAGCAGTGCCCAATTTACCTCAGATTCTTCAATACTTAACTGAGATACTTCACAAGGGCCTTTCCGTTTCCTCCATCAAAATTCATGCCTCAGCCATTTCAGCTCATGCAACACAGAACCACCCCCTTTCTCTCATCCACTGCTCCAGCAGTTCCTCAGAGGGACCAAAAACTTAAGACCACCCAGGAGAGCCCCAACTCCAGTCTGGGACCTTAACTTTGTATTGGAAAAACTCACTCTATCTCCTTTTGAGCCAGCTGCAAGTACAGAGTTAAAATTCCTTTCTTGGAAAACAGCCTTCCTTTTAGCCATCACTTCAGCAAGAAGGGTGTCTGAATTGCAGGCCCTTACAGCAGTGGAGCCTTTCATCATCTTTCATGCGGACAGGGTGTCCTTCAGGACCAATCCCTCCTTCATGCTGAAGGTAGTATCCAGTGTGGCTCTTAATCAGTCCATTCATTTGCCAACCTTTTTTTCTAATCCAGAGAATAAAGGGGAATGTATACTGCACTCCTTAGATGTGCACAGACAACTTAGATTTTACTTGGACAGGACTAAACCTCTCAGGAAATTGGAACAGCTGCTGGTGGCATTTGCTGCAAGGGTAGAGGGGAAGGCCATTTCAAAGCAAGCCATTGCATTCATTTCTGCTATAAGCACCATGGAAAACCTATCCCACAGGGGATAAGACCACATTCAACCAGGGCTGTATCTACCTCTACAGCCTTTCTCAGAGGTGTCCCTACCAGGGACATCCTAGAAGCTGCTACCTGGAGTTCTGTGCATACTTTCACCAAGCATTACCATTTGCCAATTTTCTCTAAATCCAGAGCTGGCTTTACCACTGCAGTCTCGCAGGGCCTTTTAGCTGGTCCTAATGCTATCTAATTTTCTCCTCCCATCCTTAGCTTTGGGAATCTACCCATATTTGTTGACTACAACAGTGAAACACGAAGAACATAGTACAGTTGTGTACACTTACCATAAATGTAGATGTTCAAATGTATTCACAGTTGCAGTCCTGGTTGCCCTCCCTCCAGCCCCCTGACTTCTTTTGGCTATACCTCTTTTCCTTTTTACAAGGCTTAAAGCTTTTTGGTGTATTTGCTTTTTTGTTGGAGGTGTAACCTTGTATTTATATTTAATTGCTTCCCATTAGGGGGGAACCTGACATCTGGGGCAAGAAAAAGTGATGTAATGGCGTCGGCTGCATGCTTTATACCCCTAACTACCTGACGTCATGGAAGATGAGACGGCAACCGATGCAGGACCCAATACTTTGATAATCAGGCTGACTGAGGGCTACTGCAAGCAGATAACCCTAATGTGATGACTGCAACAGTGAATACACTCGAACATCTACATTTATGGTAAGTGTACACAACTGTACTTTCCCCTCCTCCTGCAATTAGCCAAGGGCAATCACCACAAGTTGCCCCTCAGAGTGGACCTTCTCTCACAGGACAAGGGAACCCAAATCCATCCACAGTGGCAATCTCTTCACCTCACCTTGTGAGTGATAGGATTCTGGTCCCTTTCAGACACCTATACAGTGCGGACATGCTCACTGTCCTGCAGGATGCCAGGAAACCTAATACCAGGAGTTCGTACGCATCCAAGGAGAAAAGATTCTCCATATGGTGTCTTAGAAGGCAGTTGGACCCATTGCAAAGTGAGGTTCCCCCCCAGTGCTGTCCTACCTGTGTGAACGTTTGCAGAAAGGGTAAGCATTATCCTCCATTAAGGCCCATTTGTCTGCCATTGTCTACCTCTGAACACCCCCTTAGCTTCCAAATTGCCTGCAAAACTTTTCCTTAAGGGGGTACTTCATTTCAGGCCACCAGGGAAGCCCATTCTGCCTCCATGGGACCTGAACTATGTTTTAGAGAAGCTCACACTACCTCCCTTTGAGCTAGTGTCCAAAGCTTCCCTAAAACACTGCACATGGAACACTTTCTGCTGGTGGCCTTGAACTCAGCTAGAAGAGTTTCTAAGATGCAAACTCTCATGGCTATTTCACCCTTCCTTATCTTCCACAGAGATAGGGTAACCCTCAGAACCAACCCATCCTTCATGCCCAAGGTGGTTAATAACCTTTCCTTAAACCAAGCCATCCACCTACCCACTTTCTTTCTCAATCCACAGGGAGACAGTGAGAGAGTACTTCATTCCCTTGATGTGCACAAACAGCTCAGGTTCTGTTTGCACAAAACCAAGAACATCAGACAGGCTGACCAATTGTTTGTCTCTTTCCACCCCAGGGCCCTGGGTAAAGCAGTAACTAAGCAAATCATTTCAACCTGGATTTCCAGAGCTATTACCTTTTGTTACACACATCACGGGAAACACTTATGAGGCAGTGTTATAGCCCATTCCACTAGGGCAATGGCCTCATCAGGAGCCTTCTTCAAAGGCCTGGACACTTCCACTATTCTTGAAGCAGCCACTTGGACTTCTGTGCACACTTTCACAAAACATTACAAAATAGACCAGATTTCCAGATCCAGGGCTGGATTTGCCAGGGCTATCCTCCGTGGATTCCTGGCGAATTCTACTAGGCCACCACCCCCTTTCTCACAGTGAGCTTTGGCACTCACCCAGCTGTACAGAATACTGCAACATATGAATAGAAGGACATAGAAAAGTTATATAAAGTCTTGCCATGACCATAGATGTCCTTCTCTTCCATGTTGCAGTATTCCTTCCCTCCCACCTACCCCTGCTGATAGTAGGCATTTCCCTTCTTGGATGACACAGGACTTGCAGTACATTCTCTGGGACTGGTTCCTACTGGGGCACTCAGTTCTGAAGTCTGGTGCGCACAGACATCTCATTTATGGCCCACGCTCTGCCAGCCACGTCAGACTTCCCATACACCGTGCCGTGACTGCAAACATTTGTGTACTGGTTGGGCATTTGGGTAGCAAGAGGAGAAAACCCCAACTGAACAGAATACTGCATCATGGAATAGAAGGACATCTATGGTTATGGTAAGATTTTTACACAACTTTTCTATATCCAGCAGTTAGAATGTCCACAGAGGTTCCTCACTAAAAGAATACAGAGCATAAGTAAAATGTCCTGTGCAGACCACCTCAAGGCCCTATCCCTGTATTCTATCTCCTACAGGCTTTTGAGGGGAGATCATTGCCAGACCCCACTCTGATAGACCTCCTGAATATCCACAAAACAAGTAGCACCAGAGTTACCCATTCTAATGACTTAAAACCTTGCTTGTGATGTAAATAGGACCTGCTGGAGAGATGGGTATGTATCCCAGAGACTACCCCGTCTATGGAACAGGCTCCCCATCCATGTGAAAGAGTTCCTCCCTAATGCAATTCAAGTGCAACTTGAGCAATTTGATCGGCAGCCAGAAATTCATCCCTGGTTTGGCATCTGTCTGTAATAGACACAGGTAACCTGTAAATGGTTTATCTCCCACACCCGTGCTTACACTGATCCAGGGCATCAGAAGTTGTCAGATTTTGGATGAATGGCTAGGCTTAAAATGACCTTGTGTTTGTTAGCCTAGTAAACACCTATGAAACTATAAAGTTGGGTTACAAAAGGTAAGGGAAAGCTTGCAGCCTGAAATTGATTTGTTGGTAAAGCAGCCAAACCAATATTCGGTGTTTATGGGGGAAGACGGAAAGTTGTATAGCAGGATTTGCAGACATTTGTACAAGACAAATACTCTGTGAATGAGTTTCAAGGAAGATGAACAACTTGTCAGTCTTTCTGAAATAAAACAGGCTGTGTGAGAAAAGCAGTAATCAAGTTGTAGTGAGAGAGAACTCAATTCAAGTTTTCAAGCTACAGTGCAGGAAGATCTGTCCCAAAACTTGTATCTGATATGTAGAAAGAATAATCTTATCAAAGTCACTGAAGAAAGCAGACATGTAAGGTCTTATTGTAGACCTCCTGGATGTTCGATATCTTAATTGTCTCTGTATTATTATTCACCTTTTTGACAAGCCCACTAACATTACACATTCCTCAAGCTTGACTGTACATGATGAGGCCTTAGTGAAGTCAAAAGAGATTTATGGAACTACTCCATGGCTTTCCTACAGATGGTTATCCCACTATAATTATCCGGTAAGGCAGAGTTTCTGTGGGAGGAGGATACAAACAAGCCACCCAGAGAGATGTCCTTTGTCCCTCCTGTATTCTTGCATTGGATAACAACTGATTATTCAGATTATGCATGGGAAGTTCATTTCAGCATCCTTTCTTTGGTAGACTACTGGATACAATGGCATAAAATTAATGAGAACTGTGTACACAGCCATGGAAGGCTTTTCTGGGGCAGCTTTGGGCTTGATCACCTTCAAATCAGCATATTACACTGGAGTGCAGCAACACATCATCAGACAAAGGGGACACAGAATTCACATTTGCAGGGATGCAGTTCAGATATGGAACTGAGCTAATTAGCAGAGCCTACTACTTAGCAGTATATCTTCCAGTTGGCAGAATCCCTTTGCAGACATGTATGCCTAGTACATGAATGACACCTGGGTACTGTGATATTTCAAATATACATCTTTCTATGAAATCTAAGATAGAGCTATATGACGCATACCTTAGCAGCAAACTCTAAACCTTTTGCCTTTATTCGTCATGAAGTGGTCCACAAACTGGCTGCATTTTCTTCTTTCAAACTTAAGACCTGTTGTGAGCCTTTCCTCCATTTCCAGTGATTTAGAAAGTCCTTTTCATAGCAAAGAAGACAGAAGTAACATTCATTCTCACAGGTGATCCTTTGCCAGGACAGTCATGATTTTGTGTTGCAATGCAACTTGTTTTCTTTCACTGTGGCCTTTGCCTCCACACATGGCTGTCAGGACTTTAGTAGAAAATTCAGTAGCAAAGCAGAGCACGTTACACCAAGTTTTGATATCTGAATGATTCTGCTTGCAGGATAGACTTTTATTTTCACATTATCTTTAAAAATGGAGGATATCTCTATCCAGGAACTTTTGCAATGGCTTAGCCCATTAAACAGTCTTCTACCAAAGGCATAGTATCTTCACTTTGATTCCATCCTCACTTGTTCATCTGATAGAGTACATTTCTGGATATTCTGTTTCCATTCAGTGTTTCCCAAGATATGAGCAAACCTTTCTTTGAAGGCTCTTCTAAAGGATGTTTTGCATGTAAGATAACCAAGAAGATTTGTGTCATCCCTGGATTTGAACTACATGTTGGAAAAAATTTCTCTCTCTCTCTCTCTGTGAACCAGAGTATTCAGTAGACATTAAACACCATTACTGGGCAAACACTTTGTAGTTGCAGCCACCCCAGGCAGAAGAATTCCAGCATTACAGCCCCTAATATGCTCTTATGAAGTATTCTGTATTGGGAGGGCATCACAAATCAGTTGACATACTTTCATGGCCTTGATCATCTTGGCTGTCTCTCTCAGCTAGTCTCTTCAGCTTTTATTCTTCTGGTCCAGCTGTGACAGTAAAGGGGGTCATCAGTTATTTATCTTGAATGCCTGTGTACAACTCAGATACTTCTAACTGAAGTTACCAATTCAGTCCATATACAATTGAGGATCTCCTAGTGAAGTTACTAATTCAGTTCATATACAACTGAGAGACCTCCTAGTGAGGTTACAAATTCAGGAAGGCATAACATCTTTTTGCTCCCTTCAAGAAAGGATGAGAAGGCTTGCCTGATTACATGTGGACACTATCTAATTGGTTTAACCATTGAGTTACCTTCCCTTGGCACTTTTAGAACACATTCCATTGGGACAGCAGTTACTTTGCAGCCCATTTCACAAATGTATTTATTAAACACACTTTAGAACCGGAATATGATCCACACTTTATGGAACACTTGTGAGTTTCAGGGTCTGTCTAGAGGTTGTACAAATTTTGGCATGGCAGTGCTGCAGAGGTGCCTGGTGAAATTCCTAAGGTCATAGTTGCGGTTGTTGGTATTGTGGAAATGCAAGTGCAAATGAAAGAAATATATATCTAGTCAAAATTACAATATCTTGTTCTCCCTTCTCTGAGCTACAGCATTGTCAGTTAGTATATATGCAGGTAGCGGACATGTGGGTAGATCACAATTTCCTGTAATACCGTATCACTCAATAGTCCTTGCTTTTGCCTTATGTTTTGGTCTGTTCCATATAACATGTATGATGTTCTTCGTGTTTCACTGTTGCAGTCATCAAACTTGGGTTATCCTGCAAGGGGTAGCCCTCAGTCGGCCCGAATACCAGAGGCTTAGTATTTCTGTGACGGTTGCTGTCGCTCTAGGACTGACGTCAGCTCATCAGTGGTATAAAAACAGGCAGCCGATGCCATTACATCAGTCTTTTTTGCCAAGGAGCCCGAAGCAGAAGTAGTTTGCACGAATGCCGGTCGGCCGCTACCTGAGTTTTCGTTTCCGAAATTGAAGTTGAAGGTCTTCTAAAGCCAAGTACCCCGTTTGGGATCCTTTTTTCTTGCTCTAACCGACATCAGAAAAAGTTAACAATTGTCTCGCCTGTGGAAAGCAAGTACCACACCGAGATTTCCATTTGTACTGTGTCACCTGTTTAGGCCCAGACTACGACATTCACTGCTGTCGGTTTTGTACTTTGTTCAACGCCAGAACTATACATCGTCGGGCCCTTATCGTAGCTAAATACTTTCACTATCGATCTCCATATTCCGAAATGGCTTCGGTAAGTCATCCAACTACTGATCTTCCGAAAAAACATAAGGATAAAGACAGAGACAGACCACACAGGTCCAAAACTGCCAACAATGCTTCCATTAAGGTAGTTGCCAGTTCACCGGTACTCAGTGAGGTGCTTTCGCATCCCCTGATGCCCGCTTCTATGGATTTGCAGGCCGCTGCTGAGACCCGTTTGGAGTCTTTTATGCCGTGAGACTCTTTTTTGACTACGGAACCTGCAAATGTCTCTACCTTGGATGGGTCCGGAGCCGCTGTGGAGGCATCTGCTTCTGAGGAAGTTCTTCACACTGCAGATATTCAATACAAACCGACGACTTGTTTTGCGTCTTCAGTTCTTTCTAAAACTACCGAGTTTCTAAGCCCTGGATATGAACTACGCCTAAAAAACCGACGACCCAAGCTCAAGCACCTGCTTCCATGCCTCAGTCTCAATTGCTTAAAATGGCGGAAGACCTTATCATGCTGATTAGGGGAAGCCAGCCTACCCCTTCTAAAAGAAAAACAGACTTGTCCCCAGCAGCTTTATCTGACCAAGAGTCCAACGACTCTGAGGTTTCTGATTATGAAAACATGCCCTTATCTGCTTATGAGGACTCAGATGCAGGGGAATCCATTCCTTCTGCCTCTCCTCCAGAGGATTTTTCTTTTGGTGAAACCCTACATACCTTGAGAGAGCATTTCCATTGGGAATGCCAGGATTATCCTCAGTCCAAAAAGAGACTCGGGGAAAGTTTAAAATTTACCACAGCACAGACCCTTAGCTATTCCTCCTGTTCTGGATGTTGTGTTCATGGAATCCACTTTAACTCCTGATACTCTACCTCCTGCTCCCAGGAAACCTGACCAGTATTACAGAGTCCCTCACTCACACACATTTATTTTCAAAAATCCTACTGCTGACCCAGAGGTCATCTCCCAAGGACCTAAAGGAATAAAAGCAACCACAGCTAAGAATCCCATCCCTTCGGACAGGAATTCCTGAGCTTTAGACAGACGGGGTAAAAAAGTATACACCTCTGCAACTCCTGCTATCAGAGCATTAAATTGTCAGTTCCACATGCTGAAAACCAGCAACATACTATGGAACTTATTAAACAAAAATTATCTACCTTTCCAGACTGTGCAGAAAATAAAGAATTACAAGAGCTTATGGATTCTGCAAGCCAAGTTACTTAAGCATACCTTGCAATGTGGGTTTGATGCCCTAGAAGCATCCTGCAGGGCAGCAGTCACAGGTTCTGTACTTAGAAGGCATGCTTGGCTTAAGGAACAGACATTGCCAGACCATGTCAAATCAAAATTATTGGACGCACCAGTGAACAAAGACAATCTGTTTGGCACCAAGGCAGAAGAGGTTTTAAAAAAGATGGAAGAAAAAGCTAAATCTATGCAGACAGTTAAAGACTTTTTGCAAGTCCAGCCTCCGAGATTCAGTAGGCATTGCCCCTCAAAACACTGGTCCTCTCCAGCCCCCTCTAGGCCGGTTCAGTCTAGACCTAGGGGAAGCAAACCCCCCAGACAGCAGGCCCAGGGAATGCAGAGATCTAAGCAATGGAGTGCCTCTACTTCTAAAACAGGGAGTGCTAAATCACCCCCTTATGGAAGGAATTCACAATGACTTTTCAACTCCACCTCTTACCTCTGCCCACCTGCTTGTGCCCCTAGGAGGAAAACTTGCCTCCCATGCAGAAAACTGGGCCTCCATCTCCAACAATCGATGGGTCCTCAACATAGTGTCCCAGGGGTACAGATTCTATTTCCAGACACTGCCAACCCCAAGAGGGTTCCCAGATCTTCCTCTGAACCAGTGGGCAGAGGCACAAACCCAAGTTCATTCCCTGCTCTCCATGAAGGGCAATTCATCCTGTTCCTGCAGACTAGATAGGCCAAGGTTTCTATCCCAGACTTTTCCTGGTACCCAGAAAAGAGGGCAGCTGGTGCCCAATCCTCTTTCTGTCCATTCTAAACACCTTCCTGGTGGTACCAAAATTCAAAATGCTCACCATCCAGCAGCTTTTTCCTATGCTATCCAAAGATGCCTGGTTAGCCACTCTAGACCTAAAAGAGGCCTATCTGCACATCCCAATCAGAGTCTCTTGCAGGGAATATCTTTGTTTCTTGGCAGGATCTATGCATCATCAGTTCTCTGCACTTCCCATCCACTGCTCCTAGAGTTTTCACAAAATGCCTGGCTCCAGCCATTGTTTTTCACAGACAAAGAAATATTCAAATTTACTCCTACTTGGATGACTACCTGATTCAGGCAGACAGTCAGGAAAAGCTGTTACAGCACCTGACATTTGTAAAAGACCTACTAACCTCATTGGGGTACACTATAAATGAAAAGAAATCCAAACTAGTACCCAGTCAGAAAATTGTATTCTGGGAGCAAGCCTGGGCACAGCATCCCAGATGGCATTCCTTACTCCAAAATCTGATAGGATACTTGTCTCAACTGGCCACCAGAACCCAGTTATCTGCAAGGACAATCTTGCAAGCTGTAGGGTTCATGGCCTCCTGCATTCTGCTAATTCCATATGCCAGACTGCATATGAGGAAACTTCAGTGGTACTTAAGAAGCCTTTAGTGGCAACATTCTCAGGACCCGGAAATTATTATACCTATAATACCTTATCTAAGGAAAGATTTTCTTTCATGGGCAGCAGCATGCAACCACAACAAGGGACTTCCCTTTCACAACCCCACGCCGCCAAGACCCTAACCACAGACGCAGCAAGACTATGCCTGGGGTGAACACCTGAACGGCAGGTGCATTCAGGGCCACTGGAGCCCAAATCAGATTCATCTGCATGTCAACCAAAAAGAGATGCTAGCTGTTCAGCCCGCTCTGACAGCTTTCAGACCCCCCTACTCTCTCCGGGGCCTGTACTAATCAAAACAGACAACACCACAGTGATGTGGTACATCAGCAAGCAGGGAGGAACTCACCCTTGCCCACTATGCAGGCTAGCCATGACCCTTTGGCACACGGTTTCAGCCATGCAGATTCACCTGCTAGCACAATTCCTGCCAGGCAACCAAAACTCTCTGTCAGACAACTTAAGTAGAAATCTCTTAGACCCACACAAGTGGCAATTAAACCACAACACCTTCAGCCTCGTAACCCAGAAATGGGGTACCCCAAAGGTGGACCTATTTGCCTCCCACAACAACCACCAGCTCACCAAATTCTGCACCAGGGACCCTCACAGCAAGGCCTGGAAAGTGGATGCCCATCCTTCCAATGGGTAAACCTCTCAATCTCTGCATTTCCCCCTCTACCTCTTCTTGCAAGGGTGTTACTCAAAGTAAGGGAGGAAAGACCAAGGGCAATCCTGACTGCCCCAGACTGGCCACGCCAACACTGGTACTCACTACTGCGCAGTCTGTCACCGTTGCCTCCATGGCACCTCCCTCAGATTCCAACTCTGAGAAGGGAGAGTTCTTGCATCCACAAGAACATGCAGACCTTTAACCTGCCAGCCTGGCTTATTCCTTGACCTCTCCTCCAGTGACCAGCCTAAGCAAGCAAGTCCTAGACGTTATACATGAAGCCAGATGACCCCCAGCACTAGAAAATTCTATGCTGACAAGTGGAAAAGGTATTGCTCCTGGATCCAGGATAAAGGAGCTGAACCAACACAGCCCCCCTTACCTCTCATCCTGGATTACGTAGCAGACCTGCTTCACAGAGGCCTATCCTTCTCTTCTATTAAAATCTATGCCTCTGCCATCTCTACTCATTACAGCACAGAGCCCACCTCTATTTTCACACCCCCTCATCAAGCAGTTCCTTAGAGGGGATAACAACTTAAGGCCACCTAGAAGAGCCCCTACCCCTGCTTGGGACTTTAACTTTGTGTTGGAAAAGCTCACACTACCCGCCTTTGAGCTTGCAGCTTCAGCAGACTTAAAATTCCTCTCTTGGAAAACAGCCTTGCTTCTGGCCATCACTTCAGCTAGAAGAGTGTCTGAGCTACAAGCACTCATGGCTGTGGAACCCTTCATCATTTTTCATGCTGACAGGGTCTCCCTCAGGACTAACCCAACTTTCATGCCTAAAGTGGTGTCAAGTGTGGCTCTCAACCAATCTATTCATTTGCCCACCTTTTCCCCATAAACTTCAACATAAGGGAGAAAGGATCCTGCACTCTTTAGATGTGCACAGATAGTTCAGATTCTACCTGGATAGGACTAAGCCCTTTAGGAAATCTGACCAGTTACTAGTCAGCTTTGGAGCAAGGGCAGAGGGCAAGCCCATATCAAAACAAACCATTTCCAAATGGATAGCACACTGTATCAATTTCTATTACAAACACCACGGGAAACCACCCCCACAGGTGGTCAGAACACATTCCACTAGGGCAACTTCCACCTCTGCAGCTTTTCTCAGAGGGGTCCCTACCAGGGACATCCTGGAGGCTGCAACATGGAGTTCTGTTCATACCTTCACCAAGCATTACCACCTGCCTATCTTTTCCAAGTCCAGGGCAGGCTTTGCAACTACTGTCCTGCAGGGCATACTAGCCAGCCCCAATTCTTCTTGACTGCCTCCACCCGTTTCTTCAGCTTTGGGAATCAACCCAAATGTGATGACTGCAGCAGTGAAACACGAAGAGCATAGTAAAGTTGTGTACACTTACCATAAATGTAGATGTTCGCGTGTATTCACTGTCGCAGTCCTGGTTTCCCACCCTCCATCCACCTTGTCTCTCTCTCTCTCTCCCCTTACAGTGCTATTTGGTATTTACTTTCTACTGGTGGGTGGTATTCCACCATAACCTAGCTCCCTATTTGGGGTCTCCTGACATTTGGGGCAAGAAAAACTGATGTAATGGTGTTGGCTGCCTGTTTTTATACCACTGATGAGCTGACATCAGTCCTGGAGTGACGGCAACCAATGCAGAAATACTAATCCTCTGGTATTCGGGCCAACTGAGGGCTACCCCTGGCAGGATAACCCAAGTGTGATGACTGCAACAGTGAATACACTTGGAACATCTACATTTATGGTAAGTGTACACAACTGTACTTTCTTCTGGCAAGTCATTGAGGATTGTAGTCACTTGATAATGATAAGACAATTGAGTTTCAGACTTCACATCGTTTAGAAAATGCACATTAAGAAATGTGGTTCCCAGGTAAGTTTCAAGATTATGTAAATAAGCACAGCACTTTTCAGTTTGATGTTCATCGTGTTTCACTGTTGCAGTCATTACACTTATCCTGCTGGCAGGCTACCCGCAGTCAGCCTGAATTCCAAAGTCTTGGTCCGGCGTCAGTTGCTGTCGCCTCTTCCCTGACGTCAGTATGTCAGGGGTATAAAAGATGCAGCCGACACCATTTCCTCCAGTGTTTCTTGCCGTGCGATGCCCAAAGCAAAAGCAGTTCGCAAGTGTAGGTCGGCCGACTCCTGAGATTTTCGAAATTGAATTTCAGATCCGAAGTCTTCTATAAAGCTAAGTACCCTGTTGGGGAAACTTTTTTCTTGCTCCAGTCTGATGTCAGAAAAGTTAACAATTGTATTTCTTGTGGGAAGCAAATACCTCATAAGGATTATCACTCTTACTGTATTCCTTGCCTGGGCCCCGACCACAACTTTGCTAGCTGTCAGTTTTGTGCTAGATTTAACCAACGCACCATTATGCGTCGGTACGATTTTGCTTTTCATTACTTTGGCCAAAGGTTTAACTACATAATGCCGTCGGAACAGCCGACGACCGGAGTTCATAAAAAGCACAAGGAAAAAGAAAAGGATAGGCACCCGAGGTCCAAAACCGACGATGAAGCCTCTTCAACGCCCGTCGCCGGTTCTCAGTGAGGTGCTTTCGCAGCCCCTGACACCTGCTACCTCAGAGCCACAGGCTGCCTCTGACTCCCACGTGGAGACAGCTAGGCCTCTGGATACTCAAGGTATTGGGCCTTGGGAAACTAATCCCTCAGATGGGTCCGGAGCCGCTGAGCAGGCATCGGCTTTTGAGGGTGTTTTCAGACCTACACAACTTTATATCAAGCCAACTTCAGCATCAAAGACTAAAACAGTTTTAAAGATTAGGAAACAAGTACAGCAGTCTCCAGGACAGACTTACATGCCTAAGAAACAGATGCTCAAAATGGCCGAAGACCTAATTACTTTGATCAGGGGCTCCCATCCCCCTCCTGATAAGAGGCATAGGCAAGACACAGAATATGATTCCTCTGATCAGGTTTCCATTTCCTCTGACTCCTCTTCAGAACAAGGATACTCTATTCCTCCCTATGAGGATTCTGATGCTGAAGAATCTATTCCTTCAGCTTCTCCTCCTGAGGATTACTCATTTGGGGAAACCTTGCATACTATGAGGGAGCATTTCCACTGGGAGAGCCAAGATTATTCAGATTCTAAGAAAAGGCTCAGAGACTTTCTTTTACTACCTCAGCACAGACCTCTTGCTATTCCTCCTGTTCTAGACATTGTAGATGATGTATTTTCAGAGTCCGGCCTGTCTCCCAACTATTTACCTCCTGCACTTGTTAAGCCAGACAGATACTACAGGGTTCCAGATTCTCATAAATTTCTAATAAAAACCCTGCTGCTGACCCAGAAACTATTTCACAGGGTCGCAAAGGAGTCAAGACCGCTACTGCAAAAAACCCTGTCCCCTCAGATAGAGATTCTAGGGCACTGGACAGATGGGGAAAAAAGTTTACACTTCTGCTACCTTGGCTGTAAGGGCTTTAAATTGTCAGTTTCATATGCTTAAATATCAGCAATATTTAATGTCTCTGTTAAAACAGAAAATGTTGACAAATTCTGAATGTGCTGAGAACAAGGAATTGCAGGATTTATTGCATGCAGCTGAACAAGTGGGAAAACATACTTTGCAATGTGGTTATGATTCACTGGAGGCCTCTTGCAGGGCCACTGTAACAGGCTCTGTCATTAGAAAGCATGCTTGGTTAAAGGAACAGACTGCCTGATCATGTTAAAGCAAAATTATTAGATGCTCCATTACAGCATGATACTTTGTTTGGTGTTAAGGCAGAAGAGGTGTTGAAGAAAATGGAGGATAAAGCTAAATCTATGCAGACAGTGAAGGATTTCTTACAGGTGCAGCCACCCAGATTTAGCAGGAACTGGCCTTCTAAGAATTGGTCCTTTCCCGTGTCAGACAGGCCACAAAGAGGCAGATACAGATGCCCTAGAGGCAGACAACAGCCCCAGGGCTCATACAGGCCCAAACAGTGGGATACTTCTACCTCCAAAAGCGGAGAAGACAAATCACAGCCATATAGGAAACAGTCCCAATGACTTCTCTCTGCCAATGCCAAGCATTTATCTTTTGGCAGCACCCTTAGGGGGAAAGCTAACACTTTTTTCAGAAAATTGGCACATGATTACTCAGGACAAATGGGTCTTAAATATAGTCTCTCAGGGCTACAGGTTCCACTTTCACACCCTTCCTAAGGCAAAAGGTATGCCAGACCTGCCACACAATCAGTGGGCAGAGGCACAAAACCAAGTTTCATCTCTCATGGACATGAGGGCTATTCAGCCAGTGCCACAACAAGAGCAGGGACAAGGATTTTACTATTAGTACCAAGAAAGGACAAAGCATGGAGACCGATTCTGGACCTGTCTATTCTAAATACTTTTCTGGACGTTCCGAAATTCAAAATGTTGACTCTGCAGCAGCTTCTGCCTATGCTGGGCAAAAAGGCTTGGCTTGTAACTTTGGACCTCAAAGAGGCATACCTGCATGTCCCAATCAGACAATCTTGCAGAAGATACCTCAGATTCATAGCTGGCTCAATGCACTACCAGTTCTCTGCACTGCCCTTTGGCTTATCTACTGCGCCCAGGGTCTTCACAAAATGCCTGGCACCAGTAATTGCATTTTGCAGACAAAGAGGAATTCAAATGTATCCCTACTTGGACGACTGCCTTATTCAAGCAGAGGCCAAAGACATTCTACTAAAGCATCTGGCGTTTGTAAAAAAGATTACTAATTTGCCTAGGGTACACAGTAAACGAAAAGAAATCAAAACTAGTACCCTCTCAAGAGATCATATTCATGGGTGCAAGCTTAAATACAACTGCCCAGATGGCTTATCTCACGCCAGACAAACAAAGGCAACTGACTTCTTACTTCGAAAGCATGGCAACAAAGACCCAGTTATCTGCAAGAAAAATTCTGCAGGCTCTGGGCTACATGGCCTCCTGCATTCTGCTAATTCCATATGCAAGACTTCATATGAGGAAACTACAATGGTGCCTAAAAAGTGTTTGGGCTCAACATTGCCACAGCCTGGAATCATTCATTTCACTCATTCCCTGCCTGCAACAGGAGTTTCGATGGTGGGCACAGGCCTGTCACCACAACAAGGGACAGCCATTCACTTTACCCACAGCCAGGCAAACACTAACAACAGATGCATCAGATTATGCCTGGGGGGCCCACATGGCAGAAAAATGTATTCAGAGCACATGGCCCCCAAGCCAAAGGCATCTACACATCAATCAAAAATAGATGCTAGCTGTACAGAATGCCCTGACAGCCTTCAAGGACCTACTTCATCCAGGACAGATGCTGATAAAGACTGACAACACCACAGTCA